>NC_133231.1:17651284-17957846 GCF_040436345.1 Pagrus major | reverse complement strand
ATTTAATCAGAAAAATGCAATCAAATACACATAAAAATCTTCCAATAACACATTAATGCACTGCTACCTGATATTATGTATGTGATAAGCCCAAATCTGACAGTAACATGAGCTCACCGGTATTATGGTTGGTCTTCATGATCTCCCCACTCACGCTTAGACACAATTGTAAATACATAGTATTGTAATAGCCTGCACACACACACTCAAGTGAGGAATTGGTTGATCCAGCAATATCTGAACCATGTTAACTGTAGTCACCTGCTAAAGTCATTTCACACCAGCAGTGAGATCATTGTGTAAAGATTTCTAATATCTGTGTGTTTACAGTGTTTGTGAAATGCTATAAACTTGTGTAATGTGTGTTTGTGAGTACAGGCAGCGCCCAGAGCACATTACTGCAACCAGTCGTGTGGTTAACTATTGCACTGGCAACAGCAATATGCATAGTTCCAGTTTTGGCATTTCGCTTCCTCAAGGTGGACCTCAAACCTCAGCTCTCAGACACGGTGAGAAAACATTGATGTGCCCATCTTCTTCTTTGCAACATGTGTCAATGTCACGTCTTCCCAGAAGGTCCATCCGAAAATGGTCCCAGCCAATGATTAACTGCTCATCTGAGTGTTTGTGTGTGATGATGTGTTCAGGCTTACCGTCACTGGCCACATGCACTGCAAATATTGACATTATCAGTGCCCTAATGACACAAGTCAGTTTTAGTGCATGAGCTCAGCAGGTGTCCTTGTCAGTCAGTGCTTTTCTAGTTAGTTGGGCGTCCAACCGAAGCCGCTGTCAGAGTGGTGTGAAGAAGTTCCTTTTTTGATTTGTTTGTAGCGTCCGGGGTTTCTCGACAGGTAAAATTACTGTGGGGATAAGATTAATTCAACATTCCACATACATTCATCACATATGTAGGTTAAAGACAGGGTAAGATAGCTGTGGGGAACAAGAAACATATCTAAGAACAACTTATCAAAATATACAGTAAAAGAAAAGAAAAAGAAAAAAGGAGACAACTACAACTGAAAATTAAACCATTAAATAAAAAATAAAAGTTGCATAATGAAGTTCTGAGTTTGATGAGATTGAGGATCAGAAGGAAAAGTGCTAAGTTATGTAAGTAATACATAGTATAGGCAAAACAGCATCTAAGTTAATGTACTTCTGGAGGAGGTGGGGCTGTGTGGGCATGACAGCGGTGCATGTGTCAATTTGCTGTCAGAGAGGACAGCGAAATATAACAATCTGTTTAGTTCAGCGTGAAGCTCTCAAACAGAACATGTACTTATGATGTCCCCTTTTCTTTCCTCCGTTCCTTCTCCAGGTACGCTACACTCAGCTGGTGCGGCAGAAGAAGCGAAAGCCGATAGGCCGTAGCGTGGGCAGCGCCTGGCGTGGGGCGGGCAGTGTGTCAGAGGGCCGTCTGGGCGCTCGCGGCGGTTCTCGGAGGTCTGGCTACGCCTTCGCCCACCAGGAAGGGTTTGGAGAGCTGATCACCTCAGGGAAGAACATGAGGCTCTCGTCTCTGGCCCTGGCCACCTTTGCATCCAGACACAGCTCCAGCTGGATCGACACGCTCCGCAGGAAGAAACATACTCATACTCACACTCCCTCCAGCGCCTCCGGGGAGTGCAGCCCAGCGCCCAGCTGTATATCTGGGTCAGTTCCACCGCTCTCCAACTCGTCTTCTGTTCTGGGCGGCTCACAGGATACGCCCATCGAGGAGGAAACGGGCACGCCACCAGCCCAGAATACACAGACTGATCTTGCCTCATCCACACAAACACCACCAGCTTCAGAAGCCGCTGCACCCCAGGCTTCAGCCCAGGCACTCGCTGCTGGCGCTCTCACCCTCACAGCAGTGAGGAATCATGGGGGAGACTCGCCTGGAGGCTGGGCGATCACTCTGGGGACTGTGCAGGTGAGCTGCTGTTGCAACACATCTTAAATCACACACACACTGACTGACACTCGTCTGCTCTATCTGCATAAACTATATTCCTTTAACTCTTCTTCTCCAACAGGAAGCTCTGTTTGGACGGAAAAGTCGTGCCGCTGCATCCAACAGCCCAGGCCTACCATCTGTTGCCAAGGAAACCAGCCAGATTGTGTGAAACATTCAGAAAAAAACGGAGGAATTACTTGTTCACTACTGTCCATCACATGTTTGCACACTCATGCAGGAGGTGTTGTGTGCTTCAGTGAGGAGATACTGGGAGCACACAGACAAAAAACCCTCTTCTCTCTGCTTCCCAACTGAAAACAAATGAATCCAAATCGCAGGAAAGAAGACGCACGTCCTGATGACACGGGCGTGTGTTCCCACGGCTGAATGATAACTGTGTTCATGACTGATAGAGCATCTTGAGAGTTACGCTATATAACTGAAGGAAAGCAGCAGGAGCAGAAACAGATGTCAAGATAACTTAATATTAATGATCTAAAAGTTTGTTTTGACTTCAGAAAGTTTAGCCTCAAAAAATATCCTCAAGCCTCTGTGTTCACTATAGTTCTCAGTGAGAACGGCCCTTTAAGTTACAGAGCGCTGCAAGACTGTTGCAAAAGCTGTGTCCCTTTTGTCTCATTGATCCGTTTTCTTACTCGTTGGACTTTACTTGTTTTCCTTTCTTTCTTTGCATCATATTGATGTGTTTTATAATGGCCTAGTTGAGTTGCACCTTAAAGCAAGCTCTCAGTGCTTTTTCTCCTCTTTTCATGTTCAGATCATGTTAATGTACCTCTGATGTGATGTCTCCTACCACCACAGTAAGAAAGAAACTGCCGCTGGCTTACTTTTCTTTAAATCTGGGCAAAGAGCAAAGAAACTCGAGGCAGCAATGGACATTTAAAGGCGGTTTGTCAAATCCTCAATCGTACATGTCGTCATTCTGTGTGAACAGTTTGGTACTGTTTGCATACTGTACACTTCAGTAAAGTGCTTTACATTTTTATTTGTCCTGAATAAAGGGAAGGTGTTTGGGGATAATCATGCCTTAACAATGACGACATTATGGTCCTTTCTGGCTCCTGATATATTGATCGAGTTCAACATCCCATCTGTGTTTTACAGTAAATGCTCCTATCAAATACTGACCCCTGACCCAGATTGGGGTGAGATAATAATTAAGTACAGGGTGATCAGAGGAAAGATATGAACCTGTTTTTGTATCTGTGCTTGTAAAACAGTCTGAAACAAAGCAATCTAAGAATGAAAACACAACATAATGTTACATGATCTGCAAAAACAAGGCTGTAAATGAATGTACTGTGCAGTGATTGGCTCCATGAATTGTTTAAGCATGGGTCAACTCTTGAACATGGAGCTGTTGAATGAGGGTCAATAAACATGTCATCTCTCTTTCACATAAAAAAAAAAACATACTGTGTTCATGCAAATGTCAGTTGAAACACCAACCACAGTCTAAGGTGGAAATGACTTAACTGTGGTGGGGTGAGAAATGAGGTAGTGTGAAAAATAACCGACACATTTTTTAGGCGACTAAATTAACCGCACAAAACACTTTTGTGGTACTTTTTGTGACAAAAATACCCTTAAGTCTAGTTTATCATGGTGCACTATCAGTTTCTGTTGACAGAGATCAAAATATGAACAGAAATTAGAGAGAAATTAGATCTGTGTCCAGATCAAAAAAATAAAAATGCAACCCTTACAGGCTACATCCCCACACTTACATATGGGTAGATGGGTAGATAATGTCACCGATATAAATAGTCCTTGAGCAGAGGCGGACTCAGGATGTTTGAGGTCCAGTGGCGGAAAAAATAAAAAGGGCACCAGCACACAAAGGGCACTGGAAGTGTGACTTTATCATGTCTCCCATAGGGGCATCAAAAGGGCACTTTCTCTGCATTTCTTCAAACGTGGGATGTTTGGCAATCTGGAACCCATTGGCCTATTCATTTATTCATTTTGTCTAAAGGGACGAATCCAGGAAACTTTTTCTCATGTTCTTCGACATTCTTCAAACGGGTGATTCTCTACATTTTCACTAATTTCTTAGGAATATGGATCTCGATGAAAAAAATAAAATAGTATCAATTTGATGCGAGTCCAAATAAAAAATCCAGATGTAGCGGATTTAAATGTTTTATGTTATATTGAATTAGTCTTGATTGAATTAAAGGGGACTACAGGGCCTTGGCGTGGGGACGTGCTCTACTGAATGCCACTTTAGTTTTGAACATGTGCTACTTTGGCTCTGATGCAGCTTGTAATCTGCAAAGTAACTAGTAACTAAAGTTATTAAAGACATGTAATGGAGTAAAAATGTAGAATATTTATCTCCAAAATGTGGTGGAGCGGACGCAGAAAATGGAGATACTCAAATAAAGTACATGTACCTCAAAATTGTACTCAAGTACAGGACTTGAGTAAATGTAATTAGTTACATTCCACCCTTGGAATTAGACCATACTGTGCACCGAGTGTGATGTTTGAGAGATGAATATGAAATTAGCACTTCTATATTCATCTCCATGGGGGTTTTGTTTTGACGCTGAGGAGGATTTCCTCTGTGTAACGGGCTGAACAAGGGGAAGAGAGCTGGGATTTCACAATAACGGGTCATACGTACAACAGTCTGCCGCAACCAGAGGAAGCCGGTATCTGTGTGGAGGAGGACTACTTGTCCGTGTGAAAACTTTGATGGGACTCACAACAACCTCCACCTGACGCCCATGCGTGTCGGAGGACTCGGTAAAGGGAGATTCATGCGCAAAAATGCGGATTTTTCTCCCTCTGCTGTGTGCTCTGTGCGCCTCAGCGGTCGGCAGCATTTTCGACGGGACCTGCCTCAGAAAAGGTAAGATCCCAAAATACATTTAATTTGTCCAGTCATGTGAGCCAGTCTGCTCAGTTACTGACAGCTGAGGAGAGGTCAAAACACGCTTAAACAAGTTTAAAAGCAAGTTGGAGGTGTTTTTCTTCGCTTTCTGTCACCCACAGGAGTGACTCAGATGTTCTCATTTTTCTGATTGAAGATGAATCACAGCAACTGATGAAACTGTGACAGTGACTGACGTGTTTGCAGTTTGAGCACTGTGTTCAGATGTTTTACTTACATTCACTTTGCACTGTAAAAATACTCTGTTACAAAAGTGAAAGTTCTGCATTGAAAATGTTCAGTAAAATCAGTGAAGTATAATCAGGAAAAGTGAAAGTACTCAATGCAGACACATGGTCCCTCCCTGTGCCTGTTAAACTAATTATTGATATTATTATTATTACTTAAGCATCAAAACAAAAGCAGGATTTCACCGTTAGTTGAGGTGAAACTAACTTTTAGTTATTTGTATGGGGCACCCTCCAGATCTTCACAGATCCATCTAATGTGTATAGCAATTTTATTCTATTTTATATAATTCATTTTGAGTCTATTTTTATTTTATTTGTTTTTTTAGTACATGTCTACTTTTGCACTGCTACTTTTTCCCCTGTTCTGCTGTGTCAGATAGATAGATAATTTATTGTCATTGCATATTAAATACAAACAAAACTTTTGTTTACACATATAAAGATAACCTATAAAAAATTTGTACATAATAAGTAGTCCATAATAAATAAATAAATAAATAAATAGAATTTCAACTACGGGGGACCATAAAGGTACATCTTATCTTATCTTATCTTATCTTATCTTCACACTGCTTGTTTTGTCCAACCAATAGTACAAAACTATTAAAAATAAAGTGTGGTGCAGTAAAAAATTATTAGATATAATGTTTCCGTCCTTAAATGTGGTAAAGTAGGAAAATAGCATTAAAAGAAAACACTCAAGTACCTTCAATTTGTACTAAAGTACAGTACTTGAGTAAATGTATTTAGTTACATCCCACCACAGGATACTAACCCTAACCAAAAAACTTCTGTATGATTTTCTTATTAAACACAAAACACTGATTTAAATGATTTGTCTTGTCATTTTGTGTCACTTTGAAACAGCTGTTTTGTAAAATTTTGTGGATATATTTTTCATCCTGTCCCCAAGCTATAAACTGTATATTTACAATTTTTAAGTTTGTCTTAAAGTTGGTCATTCTCTTGCTTCTGTCATGAAGTTCAGCCTGGACACAGGGCTGAATTATTTTCTCTAAATGTTGGTGTCATTGGCAGCGTGTTTGGATAGCTACTCCTGTTTGTACGAGCTGTTTCTCTCCAATCAGAACGTACTATACGTGTGTTTTTAACCTTGGTTGTGTTTGTTGTACT
Organism: Pagrus major; assembly: GCF_040436345.1. Lineage (NCBI taxonomy): Eukaryota > Metazoa > Chordata > Actinopteri > Spariformes > Sparidae > Pagrus > Pagrus major. The sequence goes on along the minus strand of NC_133231.1, from coordinate 17,951,617 downwards.
GGACTAAAACTGCTGGAGGGAGTTATGACGCTTTGAAACAACTCCTTTTAACTCAATGCAAAAAAAGATTCTGCCTTTTAATTGTCCCAATTCTTTATGCACAGGAAAATTCAATTTTTAAAATAAGTACGAATAAGTCAATGTATAAAACTTTAAATCATCACTCATCAGCTGTAGAGCTTCTGCTTTCTGTATCTAATTCCTCCGCAATAAAAGGTTCAGTGAGAGAAAGGGGGAGAATGTGTGTTTCACATGATTAATGGACTTCTGATGTCAAGTGCCAGTCAAGTCCAAACAGGAGGCTCTAAACACAAATACAGCTCAGGCATGTCTCAAGTCACGACTGAGTTTTGAGCTGTATCAGAAAATCTGAATAATGAGGGAACGTCACATATGTAAATAAAGGAGACATGACACAGAGGGGGGCAAGTTTTAGGACAGAAAAAGAAAGAGAGAAGGCGAGGGACATATTAAAAGAGGAAGTTTAGAAGGAGGTGGTAATTTTAGCCATGCAACGTGGTATCCTATCTGTGCTGTGTCTAGTCGACCGCAACCAATACTCAAGGCAAAGCTTGTCATTTTGCACCAAATACAGTATGAATGTACAGTAAAGTCAAAACTACCAGCACATACAAGGAATATAAGGAAAGGATAAGTTCACCCAAAAATGAACATTTAGTCTTTATCTAACCACATGCTGATAAAAATCAGGTGAAGTTTCGCTGTCCACAAATCATTTCTGGAGCTTCACAGCAAAACAGAGTCGCAGCATTCTCGTAACCAACTGAAGTAGATGGAGACTTGTTTCAAAATGTAAATAAATAACCGGGAAAAAAAGTTAAATGGCTCCATACAGCGTGTGTGTTGTAATCCAAGTCTCTGCCCACTCCAAGATCCCAAATTGATTTGGAAAAGACGTTATTTACACCCTTTGTTAAGCCAAAATCTTCACTGTAGCTAAGCGTTAGCTTGCACCCCGTCTGAAGTAGGTGCACAAACTGGACCATAATGTGAAAATAACAAGACTCCCCACCTACTACAGTTGTTTAGGAGAATGCTGCAATGCTGTTTTGCTGTGAAGCTCCAGAAATGGACCACGAACTTCCCCAGATTTTTCATCAGCATGCGGGAGAGTGGACTGAATTTCCATTTTTGGGTGAACTGTTCCTTTAAGTCTGTAACTGATGTTATTGTTTTTTTGTGCAGACCCTCCCTCTGGTGCGTTGGTTTTATCTCCTGGTAGTGAGTTGGTCCTGACCTGCAGCGGCCATGTGGCGGTGGATGGAGTAAAGGTCAGAAACGGCTCAAACGCCAACAGGAGAGGCAGTTCTTCAGCTGCAACCCCAACCACTGTAAACATCATAACCAGCCGTGGAGTTCAGCTGAAAAGTGACACACATACTACGGAGAATGCAGTAGGTCAATGGTATCACGCTAACCCGACTGAGGCAGGAGACAACAGAAGCCTCAGACATACAGATACAGGATACACAGCTTCGCCCACGGCTCACATGGGCCAGCCAACCAGTGCGCGCAGACTGCTAAACACTGCAAAGACGGATGGCGTGGATTATGAGGAAGAGGAAGGGGAGGAAGAGGAAGGAAGCAGGGTAACAAGGGGCATAAGGTCTCAGTGGAAGTTGAACAAGAGGACCTTGGGAAAAGGAGACAGAGACCGGGGAGGAATTACATTTGATAGGAGTGGAGCTTCACTGTCTCTGTCCTCAGTGAGACTGACAGACTCTGGGACGTACACGTGTTTCCGCAGAGGCAGGGAGAGGTTCTCCTTGAAAGTGATCGTAGCAGGTGAGTCTCAACGAAGACGTTTTGGATGATTGATGTTATAAGTGATGTGTCACAAAAATATTCAAAAATGCTATGTTGGAACCTGGCACAGTTTTATGGGCATTTGGCATTATTCTTAAAACAGCTAATCCGAAAATGATTGACTGTTTAATCTATAAGAAAAATAAATTGTCTGATGTCACACAACAATGGCAGCACCCATGGGAAGGGGATAGGGTGTATTTGTAGACTACAGTATCTATATCAGGCGTGGTAATGGAATATTGCGATACATTTTCAGGATTTAAAGTCCCGTAAAATAAATATGTATGTAATTTAACCTCCTATTTCATTTATATAAGCAAGGAGGCTGCAACATTATAGTTATATTGTGTGTACACTTGCAAAGGAGACATCATTTTGTTACGGTCGGGTACATTTTTTGTTACCTTTTTGTTGTTGTACACCTGGAACACTTGGAGTTGAGAAGTTGTACATTTCCACAAGGAAATTCCAACCCCCGACCTTGGCTGGAACACAGCATACAGTAAGTGTACAACATTGTTTGGGTGGGTCGTTCGTGTCAAGTAGTATCCACAGGAATGCCAGGACCCAAGGCCTCCCAGCAGATCACTGGATTATAATCAGTAATTATTCAGTTTGCCTGTTATTCCTTTTAATGTTGTGGCTGATGACCTGTACGTGTCAGATCCTCCAGGGAAACCCAGCCTGAACTGCTACAAAAAGTCACCCAGCAGCAAGATTCGCTGTGAGTCGACACCTCAGAAGCCCAACACTGTCAGGCCTGACTGTTCCCTCTTACTCAGTAAAAAGTAAGCACACACACTACAACTAGAAATCCCCAATTAATCATTTATACATAGTGTGAAGATGGTAGAAAATACTTTATAACACAATATAGCATAAACTGGTATTTTTGTCTTCATGTTATTCATCTTTGTGTAAGTGACAAGGCTCTTTTCCTGTGTCAACAGTGCACAGCCATTCATTCGCAGGCAGTGCTCGTACTTGTCTCTGAAGTCCCGCTGTTGGTGCGCCCTGGACCACAACGAGGAAGAGCGGAGAGAGACTCACATGGCCTTCCTGTGTGTTACGAGCTTCGCAGGCAACGCCACCAGCGACCTGCTGGAGTTCCATCCCCTGTCCATAGGTAAGTGTGCGTGTGTTTGTAATGTGACTCATGTCATCCGGTCTAAGTCTCAAGCAAGTTTCAAGTCAAGTCACTTTTTCCCCAGCTGAAACACTACAGTTGTACATGCAGTACTCAGCATTATAAAGAGAAAAGACAAGGTATTATTACCTGACTAACAACGATATTATCTGCAATTTATTAAACCTCTTCAAAAAGTATGACAGTGAATTGTATTATTGTAAATAACTCCATCAAAATATGGAATAATAAGTAATGACAGGCAGAAAAACTAAAACAGCTATACTGAAAATATAAAAAGTCATTTTCAGATCCGTCCACATCTCTGAAGGTAAATAAATCACTCACTATACTCCTTCCTGCACCCTCAGTAAAGCCCGACCCTCCGGCAAATGTGACAGTCCGGCAGATGGAAGGACAGGAGACGAGGTTGAAGGTCGTGTGGAGTCTCCCGACCTCCTGGAAGTCTGCAGACAACTTTTATGAACTAATCCATGAGATTAAATACAGGCCACACAAGTCGCCGTTTAATCAGGAGCAGGTGCGTGCTGGGAGACAAGCTGCTGGGTATCCATGTTTTTGAGCCTGTCACACTGTGTGTTTAGTTTTCACAGCTCAGTAGTTCAGTGCAATAAAACACTCTGGTGATGATGTGTGTCTATGTAGGTACATGAGATTCAGAACAAACGCTCTGAAATTATCACTGACGCGATGCCTGGTGTTGAGTACATGATACAGCTCAGAACTAAGGAGCAATATGATGGCATGTGGAGCAGTTGGAGTAAGCCTGTCTATGCCACCAGTTGGACAGGTAAATACACACACACACACACACACACACACACACACACACACACTAACACAAAAAAAGCCAGCTCAAAGTTAGATTTACTGATATTTCCTCTCGCTCAGGGGCCAGCAGCCAGAAAATGTTGCCTTATGGTTTTAAAGACATGGAAGTGATGTTAATTAAGTGGACCAGTAGATCACTGAACTTGATATTATCCACTGTGGACACAGACAAAAGTAGTCATGACAACTGGAGGAGGCAGGACTCCTGTTTCCTTCCCGTATGATTAGGTTTTCCAAAGAGGCTGTGTACAAGAACATCCTCCCATATGTACATTTACCCCGTCCAGTTGAGTTTCTGTTTCTTCCTGAATAAGTTAACTCATTGTGCACAGCATGCACACAGTATTTTAAATGAACATATCCACATATCCTGATGATCTGTGCAAAATTAAATATACCCCATTGAATATGAAAGTGACAAATGCTAATTTTGACCTGAAAGTGAAACCTTTTTCATGCAAATCTATCTATAATCTATATATCTTTCGCGTTTGCCTGATAATATATCTCTCTCTTTAACACTTTATATATTATTTGAAAGTTTTTTTTAAAAATATATATTTGGGGATTATTTGGGAAATACGCTTATTTGCTTTCTTGTGAGTCTGTTTCAACTGATTTTAAACCAGTGACTGCAATATCCCAGGCATTCCCAGGGATTAACATATGAGACAATATTGAGAGTTGTTGAGTGAGAAGAAATATAAAAAACTTCAAAAAAACGGATAAAACAAATTCTAAATCATCTGTGTCTTCTTGTAAATTTGACATTAAATGCAATACATACAATAGTGGTTTGCTTGGCGCCGCTGTACCAGCCTGTCTGCTTAAGATAGTCTTACCTGGCAACATTTAGCAGCTGTTTGAAACGCACTGTTTCAGCGGATTTCACCATTCACACTACGTTTCTGAAAGAAGACATGTAATTGACGGCAAACATGTCAAAAGTTTACTAATACAGTAAAAAGTAACCAATATTGGCTAGGTGGGGAGGTGAGATCTGATCACAAGTGGTCACTCACAGAGCTGTTATCAATGAATATAAATATAATATAATTTCCCTGCACTTGTTTCACATTCGAGACAGTTGTATCAGTAACATTAACAGAATATTGTGTTCCATATGGTTCTTCACAGTCCTTTTAAAAAGAAATTTAAAGCTTGAACTCAGAAGACATTATGGTGGGACCGGTTTAAAACAAAGTAATGTGTGTTTGTTGCCCCTTGGTACTGGTTGTGCAAGTCTTGCTGTGACCGGTTCAAATGAAGAGAAATGTTCTTTTTCATTTAAAGAGGCTTGAGGAAGTAAAACTATCATCAAATAATTCACTAGAAAAAAGAGCAAAGATTACACTGAAATAAACAGGAATTGAGTAACAGTCTTTTCTTGATCCTGTCTTGCTGATCATGCAACCTCTTAAAGGGTAACTCCACCAATCTGACACATTAAAGTGTGTTTACAGGTCTTGGGTATGACTACAGCATATGGGAAACAAGTAGTATAAATGCTTTCAGAGGAAGTTGCATGTAATCAGTGACTAAGTTGCATTGCGGGTAATGGGTCCAACAGTTTTATAGGAGTACAATGCCGTACCAGTGACCTGCTTTTTCAAAACCTTATGCCGACATTACCCACAATGCAACTTAGCCACTGAGTGTCATCACTTGAAGGAATTTATCAGATTACAAGCAGCTTCCTCTGGAGGCTTTATACTACATTTTTCACATATGCATTAGTACTCCCCAACACCTGTAAACACATTTTAATGTTACCTTTTAAGTTTTCTTGAGTCTCTAAGTGCAATATCGTAGGCAACGGGGCTTGTTTCAGTTTCACCTGTCATCCAAGAGGCTCCTTCAGTTCTAACTAACTTCTCACAGATGACAGATGGTTTGAAAGAGGCGTAAAAGAATCCATCTATGTCAAATGGCCTAGATAATGCAGCAGTATCTTTTTTCCTTTGATAACATGTCCTTTGTCTGGATGTCTCTCTCCACAGCTCCAGCAGCAACTACAACAATGGTAAGAGTCTCAATGTGTGCATGACAAGAGGTTAGCGCCCGCACACTTAGTCCATACTTCAGTTTAAGACAACATTTCAATCCCATTCATCATTCATTCATTCTCTGATAGATTTTCTGATAGCCCTTACACCTACATGATGTAACCATGTAACCATATAACCAGCGTTCTCCTTTTCAAATAGTCTCAATGTTGTTGTTTATGAGAAAATCATTAATTCTCTCTCTTTTTTTTTTGTTTCCCAACCTCCAGTATCTAACGCTGTCTCGTCTCTCACTTACAGTATCCAGTCTACCCAGACGTGGAGAGCTCTGGCGATTACCCTGTGATGGATGGCACATGTAAGATAGCTGTCAGACAGTAAAATATCTTGGTTAATGAGGTTTGTGTATGTGAGAGAGATGGGACAAAAGAACAAGAGAGAAAGAGGGAACTCTCAAATGTTGTTAGTGTTGAAAATCCCCTCTGCCCCACTGGGTTTTAACAGGAAGACATGTCATCATAATAACTGAGGCTCAACAACGAAACAAGCCACAGGAAACATGGCTCAACACACCTATCTCTCTCTGTCTCTCTCTCTCTCTCATACACACACACACACACACACACACACACACATCCAAATATATACTTTCATGGATGTACTGATCTTTATAAGGGTTTCATTCCTCTCTTTACTGCAGCTCCTCCTGCACTTCCTTCAAACTCAAACGAGGTGTCAGCTCACGTCCTGTGGATTTCTGGGTCCTTTGCTCTCTTGTTAATCATTTTGGCTGCCTACATATTCAGGTAGTGACATGTGCACATTAGATATATTTTTGCATGTCTTTTTTCCTGCTGTACAACCATGGCTGGGTCACATTACTTTGCTGAACACAAATTGCATGGCATTTTTGAAATTAGTAATATAATCCATTGGATTACAAAAAAAGTAGTCTAATCTGAATACCTTTTATTTACTTAAGAATCAAAGATTGAAAATATAACACAAGGAATGGCAGCACAAATATTATTTTATTTATTATTAACATCTCAAAATATTTCCGATGCAAACACAATGGATTTTGCATATGCAGCATTTACACTCAGGCAAATGAAATTACTCTTGAATATAAATATATTATCGAACATAAACAGTAAAGGCACACACTACAGCTATGCTGTGTGTGTTGTACAACATGTGGAATAGTGTTTTTTTTTGTTTTTTTTTGGTGTACATTTTGTTGTTTTTAACCAAAGGTCACATGGAGGACTTTGCTCTTGTAATTCAAGAGGAGCACTTACTCAAAATGTTCTTCCATTTTCCACGTTGATATAGTAATTAAAACTCCATTATCCATACATCATCATAATTTTTTAAAATTTTTTTTAAAAACAATTACACCTGTAAACTCTAAGGTGGTGTTGCTGAAGTCTGGAAGTATATTTGTGTTGAGTGTTTCTTATCATAAAAAACAATTTAATAATTTAAAAAAAGATGTAATCAAAAATGTCATCAAGTAATCCCTTTAATGTTACTATAATATGGTCATGAATACTTATTTTTGTAATCTGATTACCCATTACATGTAATCCCTTGCTACCCAACCCTATGTACAACAAACATTATGACGTGTATTAAATAATTGCATGTGGATGCATGCCAGATTTCAAACCTCAGCAAATGACTTCACCCAACTTCTCTTTTTGGTCATTTCAGACACAAAGAGAGATTTATGTCTAAACTCCACAGCCTGAGTGTCTTCACCCAGTGTGGTGACTCACCTCAGCCTCAGCCTCCGCCCTCTGCCCCAACAGCTCCAGAAGCGCAGGCTTTGGTGACTTTTAGCCCTCCTCTTTACAAAGAGCCCCCACCGGGCGAAGTGAAAGAAGGAGAAGAAGAAAATGAAGAGGAGCAGTGTCTGAACGAGAGGACTGAAGCCATGCACTTCAACAACACAAGTTATTTCTTCCTCCAGCAGCAGTGATGACCACGCAGAAAGAGGAATAAGGCAGAGCTTTTAACGTCTTTGTGTTGTTGGATTGTTGTTTTTCACTTCATAGCCAGCCAAAAAGTTTTTGTTTCTCCAGTAAGCAAACTCAGGCACAGCTTGTACAGACCGTCTTGTGTTCTATCTCTCTAACTCTATCTAATGCCTAAAATACCTCTAAAAGACTGTTTGTTGTTGTATTTTTTCTTAAGAGCAGCCTTTACACTCTCTCTCGTATGTCTGTGTCAATTTAAAGTGTGTTAATAAACTGTAGATTACACGTCGGCCTAATGAAAGGCCTATGATACCACCTCATGTTCTGTTTGTATATAACTTTGTTAAGGTTTATAAAATATATCACTTACATCCTGCCCTCTCAGTTTCATCATATTCTTTACAAGCAAGTTTGAAAAGGATTGTGCTTCTGCCAGGGGCCTCCTGGCAGCTGTGTGTGCAGCTGCCAGGAGGCCCCAGAACTCCAATTGTTCAGGAACATTTACTGTTAAAGCACAATATCAGCCGATATGACGCAGGCCTTAAGGTTGATCCTGCTTTATTGCATGATCTTGAGGCTTTGCCTTGATGAGGGTCTTTGCTGAAATATAGTTTTAAGACCATCATTATCTGAGTTTTGTGCTTATATGTTGAATATTTATTAAATTAATTGAATAAAATCAGATTTCCACTCAGTAGATATGAGGCCACATGGTATTATAGTATAGAAAGCATGGAAAAACTGCACACATTGCAAAGAGTGAAAGGAGCAGGCCCAGCAGCTCATTCTAGCAGCTTGATCCAGGCATGCTGGGATTTTTAAATAGTTTGCTATGACAATATAAAACAGCTAAATTAAACATTTCACCTGTTACACGGCCTCCAGAAAGGGATTCAAGATTCATCAGGAAAAACCTTATAAAGTTGGATTTGGGTAGTTATACACCAATCAAATTAGTTAGTATTTAGTTAGTTAGTATATAGATGCATATATGTGCATGGATATGCAATAAAAGTCAAATGAAATGTGTCACATTATTTTTGGTGACCAAAAATATTCACAGAACACAAAAGAAAAATTTTGAGCTGTGTATGTGGCATGTGATGTTTGGTATTAGAAAAGTTGATGAGCGATGAAAGTGTCACGTGACAGAAAGTTGTCAACTTTGAGAAAAAGGGCCTTAATATTCACAAAAAATAGCAACAAAACAAAAAAATATATACAAATAAATAAATATAAATAAAAAATAAATAAATACAGAAATGAATAAAAATAAAAAAGAACTAAAAATAAAAAATACCTAAAAATGAAAAAAAAATATACAAATAAAAAGTTATACAAATAAAAAAGAAATGCAAATAAAATAAATAAATAAATAAAATAAATAAATAAAATAATTAAATAAAATAAATAAATAAATAAATAAATAAATAAATAAAAAAAATCTTTTACATCCTGTCCTCTGCTGCCACCTCGCGGACGCAGCCGTTAGTCGCTGGAGGACGTTTCCATAGCAACAGGTGTAGAGTCTGTCAGTAACAGGTGACCGTTTTTCTCTCCGTGATATGGCTACAAACATTTTCTGACTTATCTGGACTAACAGAAAACACTACAGAAAAAACAATTGGTCCAACATTTGTAGAGAAACGATGGCTGGAAGAGACGGTTTGGTGAAACTGGACGTCGGCGTGTTAAGCGCCGAGCAGCAAGAGAAACTGCGACAGTTTAAGGTAACTAGTTACCAAGCTACAAAGCTAACGCTGTATTAGCTAGCCACAAACTGCAGCTTCACTTGTTTAGCTTCTTTGTATTAGCCAGCCTGAAGTGAATAAAAGTGTCTTTTGATTGCAAGATCAAGACAAGAATCGACAACGAGACGTATTTGAGGTCGCATCCAGAAGTAGACGCATTGATAGGCGACTTTTTAAGGTAAGTTGTTGAAGAATCAGTCAGCAGATTAGCGTAACTGTAAGATAACTTTGTTCAGGGTGTTTCTAGTTAGTCTGTCGGAGACTGAGACGACAAGAACATGCTCCTGTTTACCTGAAGAAGAAGCTCTGTCTCATTTCTTTATATGAGCTCAAACAAATCCCATTGAGTAACTACAGGACAAGGCCAGCCTTTCTTAATGTAAATGGATCTCTGTAAACATCCTTCTAATATTAGTGAAACTGTGTAACCTCATTTTCAATGCTAGTTTTATTTGATACTAGATATGATAAAATAAACCAGCAATATAGGCGACCTAAAGTGAATAAGATATAGTTAGCAGTAGTTAAATTACTGCATTCAGACTACATGTGTGACAAAAACATGACAATATATGATTAAAATGTGTTAAATAGAGATATCAACATGTCAAATACAAAACAAAACAAGGCTTAAAAAATGTGCTTTAAATATTTTCTGATTAAAGCCTGATTAAATTAAGCTTTATGCAAATATGTTTGAAACGCAATTCAAGCTGAGTTTGATAGTCAAATGTCTTCAGGCAAACTATTCCAGAGTATAGATGTAACTTAACACTGCTGGATTTTGGATAAAGTTTGGCTGGTGACCTTGAGCTTGTCTTGCTTTTATTCAGTAATTTCTTGGATGACAAAAGGTCTGAATTTGCCTGTATTCGTGAACCAAACCATTCATTATTATGGTTAAAGACTGTTACCAGCCCATATTCTGGACTGTTTCCACAAAAAATTGAGAGTTTCATATATGTGATTGTCTTCTTGTTTGAAAATGCATCCACCTGTTGAGTCATTTTTAAGACTCTTTCGAAAGTAATTAACCTGCTTTGAAAAAAACTATTTAACTGTATAAAACATATTAGATAAACATTTGACTACTTTGTTTGTTGGATGAAGCCAACCATCCTTAAATTTCATTTAAGAATATGGTGCTTAAACTGGCAATAAACAAGTTTTCTGCTTCAACACTTAATGGATATAAAATAATGAAACCGTCAGCGTTTACACTGATTCCCTATAAACCTCACTATCACGATACAATTTTGTCTGCCACCAGGCAGGTTGTCACTCAGGAAGAGCAAGGTTAACTGACGATCCATTTCTATTACAGACTAAATGATTGAATAAACTCATGTTTTGTCCTGTGTTGTTGTTATTTACCATTCTGAGAAGAATGTAAACGATCCAGTTGTCTTTGCAACAGTGGCGCCAACATTAGTTACAGTTAACTCCAATAAAATGTAAGCTGATTTTATGTCATCATTACATTACATAGACGAAGAAAAGCACTAGAATGACACTTCAAAATAGTAAGCGAATAAAAACCTAATAAAATCCATTAGGATCAGATGAATTAAGATACATAAAATTAAAAAAATACTCAAAAGGTGACCATACAGCACAGCAATGTCAGTGTGATAGACATCATACTGTGGTTGCATATTTACATGTCTTTCCTCCTCCAACAGAGATGTACTTCTCAGAAGGCCTGATGACGTCCGTGAGTTTGCAGCAGGTGAGTTGTCCACACATAGTGTCCAAAAAATATATAATGAAAACGCCAAAACCAAACACCAATTGATCCTACTAACGAGTAATGTGTGTGTAGCCCAAAATCTGATACAGTTTATGTTTCTGTGCCTACTAACAACAAACTGACAACATATCAATGAGCTACACACTGACATCAAAAAGTGCATCAAAGGTGTTGAAAATAGATGAAAATAGTCTAGAACAAATGCACTATTGACTCTTGTAATTGTTGCAAAAAACTGAAGTACATAACTTTTGGGGGAATTTACTGAGTCTTATTTAAAGATAAAACTTTATGATACAATTTTAAAGATTTTATAAAATATACTAGAACCAAATGGGATTGTGGCATAATTCCACTGACAGGGAATGACTTTATAGAATATGAGAGATGACTTATGCATTGTCGATTTTTGTCCTTTGATTGGATTTGACAACAAAAAGAAAAACTTAAAAAAATTAAATAAACTGGCCTTATTCTTTAAAACCTCAGGAAGAGTAGTTGTTGCTCAGGTACTAACTAATGGTGATCCTACAAAAGTGTAATCTCACCCACTAATGTGTGTCAATTGTCAATTTCAGATCACTTCGCCAAAGCAAACCTTCATGCGGTTATTAGCTCCAAAATGGAAGAAAACAGTAACATGGAGTGAAACACACCCAACACTCAGCATGGTGCCTTTCCTGTATGTCTTTTTCTGTACAGAACAACACATCCATGGACTCTATATATTATTCTCATAACAACAGATTGATATCAAGGAAGTCAGTTAATAGTTTAATACCAATATCATGAATGTGATTAAAGGTTAATGAGAAGAGGATGTCCTGTGGTTATTGATCATACAGTACTGCATGCTCTTTGTCACATCACCAGCATGATTGGGAACTATTGAAGAATGGAGCTGGTGATCTTTTTCTTTTCCTATTTTTATAATATAGAATATTTATTCATTTTTGTGCCCTTGGTAAGTTAAATTCATATTTGTGTTTAAAAAATAAAAACTATAAATTTATAGAATTAGACTTGATAATGAAACTTTCAGACTCAGACACACATTTATAGAAACGGAAATGTCATGAATGAGAATGAGAACTTTATATCTTGTTCAGAAAGTCTGCTGGCTATAATTGTCTAGTTTACCTGTTTAACTCTTTACTGTACATGTTGCATGTAGTATCTCAGTCCAATTGCCATAATAAAGGTCGGTAATATCTCTGCAAAAGCACGGATATGCTGAAACTTTATGTTTCTTTTTGTTGCAACTTTATGTTTCTTGAGGTTTGGCTTTTCAATTTTATGTTGTGACAACGATGTGCTTATGGTCCACTTAGGTTTGGGCACAAAAAACACTTGTATAGGGTTAGGAAAAGATCAAGTCTTGGCTTAAAATACCTGCTTTGGTTGCCACAAACACAGCAGGAGATGCCCTGAGGTCTTGTTAAAAACACACAGCTGGAAATTGTCCCAAGGTCTCCTTAAAAATATCCAAATCAATCAATCAGATGTCACTGTGGTCCCTTGTCAAAAATATCCAATACTTTCACTCTTACAAATGTTGACTCTACCTCTTGATATGACAGACAGGTCTTAAACATGTAATGTGGGCATGATATGATACGTTTTGTAAAAATGTCTATATGGTATGGCAGACATATTAACTGCCAACATTTTATCTTGGAGACTGGTCTGAGCATCTGGCAGCCATTACATGAACTGCACCTTTGTCTACTTCATTGTTGGCGCCATGTATTCAAAAGCTGTTGTCTTGTTTACTATCTCTCTCCGGGGAGAGCATGAATAGAGCTCTTTACTCTGCGGCTATCTTCATTTGTTTGTTGGTTTGTTTTGCTGGTGTAACATGCAGGTGTGTAATGGGTTGTGGTGCGTGGATTTTATTTGCACATCCAATTTCTTCAGCTGTCGTTTCAAATAATGGATCTGGGGAAAAATCATGAAATCCTTTGTATACAGAACCTTAAAATAAACAACTGCTCATCCAATCAAAACTCATTCCTTTGTGATCTATTGTGAGCTCAGCATTGTGTATCACTGAATCAGATTTCCAAATCTGCGTCTGATTTTTGAAAAGATTAGAATAAAGTTTACTCTCTGGGTTCGTGGTTTGAAAATATTTATCAGAATGCTTCAGACATCATTTGAGATTCGCAACCCTCTCTCGCTCTCTCTCTCTCTCTCTCTCTCTCTCTCTCTCTCTCATTCACACACTCACACTCACACACACACACAAACCGAGCTGTTCTTAATATCGAGGACAGGTAACCACCCATCCAACTCATCCCAGTGTGAGAAGGGAAGAGGAACAGCACGCACATCTTCACTTTGTTCTCGTGTTTGCTTTGCTCATAGAATCAACCAGGGAGCAGCTGCAGATTCTGTGAGTAAACACTAATTTGTGCCTAAATCAATAACTTATTTATTTTTCAGGCTTTTGTGATGTGTCTATAGTTTCAGGTATGAAATCTTGTCGTTGCAGTGTCATCGTCGAAACATGTACCAGAATAACACATATGTATTTTTGTGTGTTTTAAAGTTTTATGTTTCTAAATGCTTTATGTAAAAAGCAAATAATTCAGTTATGGAGTAAGATACTGTCTGACTTTACGCAAGACTATTCAACATCTTGGGACAATGTGTTATTAAAGTAACTTGTAAAAGTAGAAAACATAGTTAAAAAGTAACTTATTCTGTTATTGTTTTTATTTGTACCCGTATTAGATTTGGCATATTTAAATGAGAAGTCAAATCCAAGGGAAGTAAACAAATTGAATAAAGGCAAAATAGTTACATGCAAATGTTATGAGAGATGGAATGAAGGGTGTAAAGTTGTTCGTGCAGAGGTGATGGAGGACAAGAAGAGAGGCTGACAAAATGTTCCACAGTACATCATGTACATTACCAAACCTGTTTATCATTGCGTGTTATCCTCCAAAGTCTATAGAGCCTCCCACAGGATGAGTAACAAAGGCAGTAACTAGGGAAGTATGATCACAAGAGAGAGAGGTTCCATAACAACTAAAGTCATAATGACAAAATCCCTGCACGCTGCAGAGAACTTTTTTCTATTATGGAAAGAAAATCATTGAAAACAATGCACATCTATATCCACATCACTCGTAATATGTGTTGGTATTAATACACACTTTGAATTATGCCTTAATGTTCAACAGGCAGGCAGGCAAGTCTTTTCACCATGGCTCCAAAAGGAGGAACATTGGTCCTTCTCCTCATTGTGGCCTGTGCAGCCATGGGTAAGCATCAACGTCATCACATGCATCATCTCCTCTTTAAATGTTTAATGTGTACACACTGTAAATGTGTCTTTTTATGATTATTCATTAATTTTCTATTATAACACCTGTTCAGGTAAGAACCCTTATACAAGGCCTGGAAATAAACCTGATTTCAAAGACATGGCCAAAAAACTGGTATGTAAATTCCTGTATACTTGTTTGCTTTGAATGAGATTCTCATCTAAGTAGTATGCAGAATAACATCTTTTAAGTTCTACACATTTTCAATTCCAACATAGTTCAGTTTTCTCTGTCCTTTATCACAATTTTCTACTTAACTTCAGTCAATTTTCCAATAGTTTTGAAAAGATTTTCTTTTAATAAAGTCGTTCTTATGTCATAAATGACTAAAGCAGATACATTACAAGCAACTAGCATCACTAGCTGCTTGCGCCAGTCTATTCTACACCATGACTGTCACAATCGGATCCCATTTTAATATTTTACACTGCTACCATCCATTTAATAATCTTGTTTATATATTGTCTAAACAGTATATAGAGAACCCCATACGTAATTGTTGTTCACATTTATTTTGAATGTTTTCTAACTACATACAGAGATTTGAAACAATTAAATATCTTACCCTAAACATCTGATGACATATTGTTTGTTTGTTTGTTTGTTTTATCAGATGAGAAAGTGCCAGGATAAGGGTGAGCAAATTCTCAATGCACTTTTTTTTTTAATTAAAGGTCCCATATTATACTTTTATTTTTTATGTATAATGTTCACATGCTTTAAATGAACAACATTGGCAAATACGCAGACCAGCTCTGATGTGTTTCAACCGTGCACCATATAAATATGGAGGGTTGATATGTTACAGGATACCCGTTGCCAAAGATGCCGCTGCTGAGAACTGTCTTCAATAGCAGGTATCTCTCTTAGTGTGTCTCTGTTGTGTGTTCGAATGATTTCCTAAAGAGATTAAAGTAACATGATTTATATATTCCCCTAAACTCGTACAAACATTTTGTTGCCTTTTTTGACATTTATCTGGTCCATGCTGCAAAAATGCGAGGAGATCAGGGATCAGTTATTGACGAAACAATCCTGACTGTTAAACCCCAGTTGGTTCAGTAGAGCTGCTCAGCGGCCCACAGTGGAGGACTGTTGGCGCACTGTGCAGCATGTATTAAATGAATGAACAAATAAAACAGAACATCTAATATTTAAAATAATTTCTACTCTCTCAGTGACTCGCCTATGATGGACAGAAACGCCGACCAATCGAACACCTACCTTTCTGCTTTTATGAAAGCCTTGGATTCAGTCAATTCTGTCAAAAACACACTCAGTGGAGTCCCCATGGATGATAAAAAGGTGTGAATACACACATGGTTGATCACTTAAATCACATTAGATTTCTTCACATAAAGAAAATGCAGTCATTATTCGCTATTAATACTGTCATCTTAATGGGTGACGGCCATGTTTATTCACTGTTTGTTTTAAATCTCTCACCCAGCACACATTAATTGCCTATTTTCTCTGTTTTTCTTTTACCCAAACAAGATGTGGAATTGCACTGATCTTCTAACCATGATTAAACTGATGAGGAACTCTTCGGTCTGTATTCCCTTCTACTGCCAAGATCTTAAGAAAAGAAAACATAATCCATTAACTAATGCTGCTTTCTGAAAGTCTAATTATTCCTGCGATCTCTCTAATTCCTTCAGGTGGCATCTGCGTGTTACATGCGTGCATTTGTAGCCTTTCTGTCCTGGAGGACTTTGACCACACAGAGTGAAGACAACATGGACTCAGACGACTATGACGAACTGCTGTGGGCTGCCAAACCGGCACTGGAGGATATGCCTCCTTCAGAAATGAAGCTTCCACTCATAGCAACTCGCCAAAAAGTGAAAAAAATGTGAGTATAAATTTAATAAAATGCTTCCTCCACTGTCTCTCAGATAGCTTTTCTTAAAATTGAAAAATTGGTCGTTGGTTCCAGGATGAAGGTGATGCAGGAGGAGCGTGAACGCATGTCTGAAAACAAAAGGAAAAAGGTTGCAGATTGGATAAAACAGCAGATCGCCCAGAATATCTTCAACTGTACAATGAAGCCATCATCTGACTCGAGATTAAGTAAGAAATTCAAGTCAGAAAAAAACTTTCTACCATAAAATCACACATTGTTCTCTCATCATTCACCATTAGCTAGAAAACAGATGAATTTATACTATGTTTAACAGAAAGAAGAAAGAAAGAGGGAAGAGAAGGTAGAAAAGACAGGAGGAAGTAGAGGTGAAACACTTGAAAGATGAAGAGGCTGCAGAGAAAAATAAAGTGGGGAGGAAAGAGTGAACTAAGCAGGTAACTTAAAGCAAACTTGATGAACGTAACAGGGGAAGAAAGAACCAGGAGAAGGAACGGGAAGTAGACGAGCAAAAAGCAGCCTCTCATATGGAAATCATGCAAAGCATATGGAGAGTCATTTCATTTAACAACAAAATAGCCACTAATAAACGTGCGTCACAGAAACACCGCAATTGTTACCTGTGTATGTGGTGCTCATATTTTGCAAGCCACATATTTTGCAAATGTGTGTGCTCGGTCTCCAGCACTGGTGATACTTAATAGTACATGTGTATCTGCACAACAAACACTCAAACCTTACCCATAAAACCTTAATGCATTTAATGTCTCTTTTCTGTTGTCACTTTCCTGTGAAGTATGAATGGGACTTGTAACAGCTTAATTAATTCTATAGAGCAAATGCGGCCCTGCAGAGCTTCTGAGAAGTGGCTGAACTGTGAGGCGATGGACATGATTGGACAATACCTCGTACAGTTAAAAGCAAACGATGTTGATTCTTCTCCCAAAGAAGAGGTGAGAGGTGTCTGCAAAAGAGCATAAAGAGCCAATTAAACTAGAAACAGCATATAATTCATTTGCTCTGTTGGTTTGTCTCTATCACTTTCCTTTTTAGCTGCTTGAATGCTTCCGCTCAGGCAAGCTCAAATCTGCCTTCAGAAAGGACTCTGAGATGAAGCCCAGCCTGGCCAAGAGGTTTCTCCGAAAAATACAAGAGTCCTTAAGTCCAAAGGAGTTTGAAGAGAATCTGGAAAGGTGTGTATTTACATGTGAATGTGTGTACGTCAGTGCATAAAAGGTCTGGATTTGTCACATGTGTCATATCATTTCCTAACAATGTCTCATTGTTTTCCACTCACTGTTTACTCACCCTCACAGATGGACAGTATTTCAATTAAATGTATTAAAATATTAATTTTGAGTATTTTGTAAATTTGTATTTTGCTGGGCAGAAAATAATAGCATGTAATTTGTTACAAAATAGTTCAAGAGCTTGTATTTGTATATTTGAAATCTGCAAAGTACATGATTCAATAAGTCATTTTATTCTCAAATAAGTAACATTTTGAATCCCCAGGTCAAACTGTTCAAAAGAAAACTCAGAATTTTAATATTCACAATATTAATGAGGTAATAATGCAAACTCAGAAATATTTATTTTTTCCATAATTTAATAAACAAGCTGTTCTCAGAGGAAAATAAGGTCCCCAGAACACTGTTTGAAGCTAGAAAGGTGGCAGGGTCCACCAAATATAACCAACGTGAAACAGTAGGAAAATTGTGTTGTTTGTTCAGTTTATTCAGTCCTGAAAACGAGAGTTTGTTGTTTGTTTGCTTGAGCATAAACAATCAGTCAGTAAAGATCTTTCTCATCTGATTAAAATGTATTCCCCCAAACTACATAGTGCACCTTTAACTGAATCGAATTTTCTCATTCTCATTTTATTTTGATGCATGATGAGCAAGTGTTTGTAATTTGTAACAAGATACTTTTTGATCTATTCATGCCCATCTCTGTTTACACTGAACCTCTCACCTCTGTCTGGGGGTTTTGTGAGGAAAAATCTAACCAGATGAGAAAGCATTGTTACAGATAGTCGTTATAAGAGAAAGAAAAAATACATTCAAATGAATAAAATGATAAGTACTTACACAAATGATATGATATTGTAGAGAGCTGATTCAATTTTAAGAATCGAATAATTCATACATTTTTGCCTGTGAAACTCCTCAGACTTGGCACACTCGTCTGTCATTTAAAAAAGCCTCCAAACGTGACTGCTGAACTCGGCAGGAAACTCCTGCCTCAGCTTAACGCCTGCAATGACGTCAACAACCCTGGAATCAAAAAGGTATCACTCGCTTACCCAAACTCTCACCTGTGTAAGCCCTCAGCAGGGCAGAAGTAACAGATTTCATGATTTTTTGTAATTGTTTGCTTGCTTTTTGTCTTTCTGCCCTCTGCTGCCCTCACTTAAGATGAAGAAGTACCTTACCAAGCTTATGATGTCAAAGTCCAACACTGCTAAAACTCTACTTGAGCTGGGCAAAAGTGTCCGGGCGTTGTCTCCCAAAGATCTGCCCCGTATCTCTTGGGATGATCTCAAATTGTTCAAAAGTCTCGATCTGACAGTGGCCCAGCAGCGTGCCGTGGTCAAGCAACTGCTTGGAAGAACAAAGGTAAGCCTGCAGGGCTGCTGAAAGCTTGTCTCTGTCATGCTATCCCTCTCACTATATCTCATTCTACTTTCCCTCAGTGTGGAGAGGTATCAGATATGAAACTGATGGACCTTCAGCCAGTACTACGAGGTTTGCCATGCTGTGTCCTAAAGCGTATAAAAGCCCAGATGATCCTGAATGACACAGAGCCCCTGAAGCAGATGAGCAAGTGTCAGCTGAAGGCCATGCTGAAGGGGGTGAGTAAAGAGAGAGAGTCAGGAAAAAGAGGCTAAGTCTATATTGATTAAGACCAATTATGACTCTGATGAGTTACTGTCCTTTGGATCTCAAATCTCAATCTCATATAAAAAATATTTTTTGTTATCTGTTATATACACTGAGAACATCATTTTAAAAATTATTGAATGTTTCCCTGCAGCTGCGTAAGGATGTGAAAACCCTCGACTGGGTGCTGAAGTTGGATGGCGATATGCTTCGCAGTGTTCCTCTGAGATACCTGGCCAAAGCAAACATCACCTTTTCAGACGAACTAAATAATAAAACCTGGAGTCAGTCACAGGTAATGTCCCTGAATACCTCTTGTCTGCTGACAGGCTGACGCTATTGACACATTTTATTATGATCTTACATTCTTAATGCACTCTGAATCATCGGACCTCTTTTGATGCAAATTATTACTGTTTTCCATGTATTCGTCTTTCATAATTGTTAACTAATGGTGCCATGTTTCTTTCTGTTTTGGTCTTTTCTTTTCAGGCACTTTGCTTGGTCGAAAAGATGCAGGAGGGAAAGCTGTTTAAGATTAGGTGAGATATACAGTTGCAAACAAAACAGTTTCAAAGTTGGTTTCAAATCTTAAAAATGTCTCCAATATATATAAAGACAAATGCATACATATACGCATATATTAACTTGTTAGATAATGAAAGATTAACACTCAAAACTCTCATTATGTGTATTATATTTTGTGGAGTTTCAGTAATGTACATGGTCTTGTACATTGTCTGCTGTTGCTTTACATGCTTTACATTTAAAACATTATTGGCCAACCCAGGGGGCTACGATCACTTGCTCAGGGTGTAACCTGTGAAATGATTAACCAAGTACCAGACAGTGAAGTTCAAAATGTGACTCAGAACCTAACAGACGATCCACGGTGGCTCTCCAGACGGCTGGTATGTATGCATACACTATTTCATGCAGGTAAATAAAAGATGTGTAGATGAGTATTCTAACTGATAACAAATATATGTTTTCAGGCATTGTGTCTTGCCAAAAAGCTTTTTGCAACTTTAGAGAAAAAGAGGGCTGACTTTTTCAAAACCATCACTGAGGAGGAGATGAATGAGATTCCCTCACTGTTACTTCCTTTCCTGCCGTAAACAAACAATCCATTCTCTATCTCACTTAATCATGTACTTTAAAAAGTTCTATAATAAGATTTAACAGCTCTCTATCCCTGTCTCCCAGTCCTGAGAAGTTGAAGGATTTGCCCGACTCCGTGTGTCAAATCTTCCTCAACAAGATGGAAAAGGCCAACGTGTACTTGTTACCTCTTCGTGACCGTCGTTCTCGCAGCGCACTCGCCAATAAAATCCTGTCTTGCCTGGTAAATGATATGCACACACAAGGATATAGACAGGTGACAAATTAAAGGAAAAGACAACATAAATTATCTCAGTAAGGTGTTAAGCCACCATATGCTGTTAGAGCAGCAAAGATTGGCATAGACTGTCCTAGTCTGACAAACCAAAAAGTTCAGTGAGCTCTGTATGGAAGCATCATCCGTCACATTTTTGTATTATTTATTCATTTCACTTTAAATTGTCACCAACCTGCACCTACTGCTCTGTACACAGTATTATCGCATAGTAAGTCTTTTCTGTGCAACAGCAACCTGAGATTTTTCCTGTGAATTTGTAGGGGGGAAACATATCCAGCCTGACCACTGAGGAGGTGGACAGCTTTGGACCGCTCTTGTGTGAGTTTAATGTTTCCCAACTCCGCCAAATGGCCCCCGATGTCCTCAACGCCAGCCTCCAGGCCATGGCTCAGCACCGCCACAATCCTCGACGCAACTGGACGGATCTAATTGAGCTGGTCAAAGAGACTTTTGGGTAGGACAGTTCTCCGCTGGATGCTGGGGTTACTGCAGAGAAAGTATGATTCTAACAGATTTTTATTTTTCATCATCTGCAGGGATCCATCTGGCTGGTCAACTGAGACCATGGAAGATCTGTCTCCTCTCCTCCTTTTGGATGATAGTGCCACATCTGCTCTGCCAAATGAGGTTTGTATTTTTCTGTCTTCGCAGGTCGTCTGGACAGGGATGCAGCACTTGATGTCCTGTGTTTGACTGTTCCAGTCAACGTGAAGAGGCCATGGTTCATGTTTGAATTTCTCATGATGTTTTTGTTTATTTTCCATTCTCTCTGTCAGCCTCGGATGAAAGACATTCTCTTTTTCTTGATGCCGCGCCTGAAACGCATCTCTGCCGCACTGAGAAAGAAAATGTTTGATCTCATCACCACCACCACCACCAACACCACCACATCCAATGAAGCACGCAAAAAGAGAGCAGGTGTGGCAGAGAAATCCTTGAGTGCTGTTGATTTTTAAATCTTGGTTAGTGATACTACTGAACTGTACTCTACTGTACGTCTCTATTTCTCACTTGCTATGTGTGTCTCTCCTGTCTCTCACAGCCAACAGTGGCAGCAGCACTATAAATGCTAAAGTACCGACTGTGGAGCTGATTGAAGAATTGGAAATGTACAACGTCCAATGGACACCTGAAGAGCTGAATCGAATGTCAGACCAAACCTTCCGTGGAACAATAGAAACACTCGCTAGCGTCGATAACTACAGGGCAGACCAACTGGCCGTACTCAGTGAAAAAGCAACTAAGGTAGCGTAGAGGCACTGAAAAGAAAATCAATATATAATTATCTCTCATTCCAACATATTTTATTTTTTCTGTTCTGAAAAACAAAAAAAACATTCGCTGCTCTCGCTGGTCCTCACATCTAAACTACACCCGTAGCTGCTGGTTGGTTCCTCAAAGTATGCTGATTAGTTCAGCAACTGTGTGTTCAGCAAAAAGCACATAGCTTAAAGCCTGGCAGCTGCCTTACCAAGTAAGACAATGGGATCCCAAACATTCCAGCCACTGTCTTTTTGACCAATGAAAATTGCAGATAAAAAAAAGAAACTCAACTCAGCTCTGAGCAGCTCATGGGACGACTGAAATATTGACTTCCTCCTTTAGCCAATACTCTTCATACAGTCCCTTATTAACAAACAGAATGGTGACCAACAGATATCAAGCACCAGCACAGTCATTTTCTGATTCTGTTCTTGCAGCTCTTGGGCCCAGTGTCAGAGATGACTGAGACTAACGTGGTGGAGATGGGGTGTATAACTCAGGGCTTCTCTGACACAGACCTGGAGATGCTTCCCTTCACATCTGAGGCTCTGGAGAACATTGCTCGCTGTCGCTGGAATGAGTCCAAGGTGATGTAATAAAAACATCTTCAAGTGCTCATGACTGTTATACATTATTATCATGACGTTCACTAATCAAGATAACCTGTCTGAACAGATGGAGTCGGTGTGGAAGGGTTTCTCTAAATATAACAACCTGACAGCGGAGCAGCTGGATGCTGCGGATATGGTGGCACTAGGCCGGTTCATCTGTGGCCTGAACTCCAGCGAGATCGAACAGCTAGACATGGACGCCTTTACGTGCGTGCTCCATACAGAACTCACCTGTGATTTTATTTATGTCACCACTTTCTGCTTGTGATATTCACAAATTAGTCCAACCCACACAAACACTTACACTGGTAAAAACCAGCAAAACTTTTTTCAGCTGTTTTCAAAGATGAAAACAGTAAATATTCAAGCAACTTTTTTTTCACCTGGCAAAACTTTATTTGTTTCCATCTGTTTCACAAATAAAAAAGAAAGAAAGAAAAAAGAAGAAAGAAAAAAAATAAGAAACTAAGAAAGTTTATCCTGGCAAAACATTTTTTTCCACCAGTGCAACACCACTGTCGCAAATACAAATCCCAGGTCTGTAATAATTTGTCAGATGTAATGTAGGTGCTAACTGCAAAACTGCACATGTACAGTATGTAACTGAAGTTACATAGTGCAGAAACAAGTGATGGGGGGGAGGAGTGGCTGAGACAGAGACACCATTAACACTATTACAAGACACTGTACCTTTAAAATGATTTCTGAGGTAAAAAGTTGCATAATGTTGCTTTAAGTAGTAAACATGGATTTTTATTACAATTTAGATGTGAATTAGAAAATAGATCATCAGAAATGTTTTTTTCTCTTTTGCCTCTCAGGGCCGCTGTACTGATGTCCATATTAATACTAATAAATCATTCTGAATACTTAAATAGTTTTAGTAGAGGGTAAGAGTAAGACAGAGATTTCTTTCAAACGTGGGTATACGGAGAGTACGATCAATTCTTTTGACTTCGTTATGAGCTGCAGAACGTGACAACTACGTAATGTGTGTGTGTTCATGTGTGTCACAGGGACGCTGTTGTGGATCTGGATGTGCAGTGCTCCTACAAGGTCATGGAGCAGTTTAAAAGTCTTGCTGTGTCTGTGTTTGGAGATCCCAAAACCTGGACTACAGCACAAGTGTCTGAGCTGAAGAACATCATTGGTTAGATAATCCCCTCTGCTCGATGCTCTCTGCAAGAAACCAAACCTTATTGTAGTATTTCTTGAAAGTACTGGTGCAGAAACTAGTTTTAATTCACGTTATTTGCCTTTCCTCAGCAGCTTCTCACAAAAATACTGAACATCTATTTCTGTCTCCCCCAGCTGGGTTGAATGCGACTGAGTTGAAGTCTTTAGACAAGTCTGTCTTCTCATTTATCAGCGAGTCGTGCATCCCTCTCATACCACCAAGAAACTTTGCGGTAAGTAACTTTCTCTTTGTTCTTTCCTTCCATCTTCTATTAGCTCTGAGTCAAATCCGGAAGTGGAAAGTAACTAACCACAGTAACTCAAGTACTGTACTTAAATAGAAGTATTTGTACTTAACTTGAGTATTTCTGTTTAATGCTACATTTATGTTACATTTTTTGGGTTTATTTGTTTTTATTTTTTTATATTATATTATGATAAATTGTTCAGTGATCTGAAAATCTCCCTTTTATAGTCATTTTTGTGTGGAACTAATGTCTTAAAGTTTTATTTTCTTGTAAAGTAAAGAATTTTTATTTGTAGTATAGTATCAATACTCTACATTTACAGGATATCAGAACTTCTTCCTCCTCCTGACCTCTGTGCAACTTCCTGTTTCCCTCTAGGCTCTCTCTGTTGAACAGCTTCAGGCTCTTGGACCTGACAACACTGCAATGGTAACCAGTGAACAGCTAGCTGCCCTGAGCAAAGAGAAACGGGAGGCTCTTCAATCAGGCAAGGCGGGATCTCGTGATCAAACCCAAACTCAAACTCAAACCCCTGAAGACTCAGGTAAGAAGATAAGTGTACACTGCTGTAAATTCACATATTCTTTAGTGTTTAAGTGCATCTTAAAATCCCTTTACTGTCATACTGTTAACATATATGTCCAACCTGACTAATCCATGCCTCAGTGATAGGAATGAGAGTAATAAGTTAACTTTAGTAGGTGGAGTTGGATTTCCCAGCACAAGAATATAATGAGCATAATGATATATATTTAACCAGAAGGCTTGAATTTTTGGATAACAACAAAAAATATGCCAGTTGAGTTAACATGCCATGGTTGCCCTGCATTTCCAGCAAACTTCATCACATTTTGATTGATACAACTCTAAATCCTGATTGGTGTGTGAGCACCACCAACCTCACACCAGTGAGAGGGGCACAGATGAAAATACAAATTCTCAGAATTCAGAATTCTCTCGTGTAAAATAACCAAATCTGTTCTAAATTGGGCAGAAAAATTGTGTTAATGTGGGACCCCTTCACTCATACTAAGAAAATTAGGTTTCCTTAGATTTTAAAGGCTCTCAGTGGAGGTGTTTGCATTGAGTCTTCATGTCACTCTCATTCAGGAGCTCCATCAGTGAGTGTCGAAGGGATCGCAGCCTTCATGAAGCCCCTTCTGTTTCTCCTCACGGGGTTCCTGCTGCTGTGAGATCAGAGAGCCACAACACACTACTGCTGGACTGGCAGAAGCTTTATTTAACCACACATACACTCACAAGTTATCATTATAGTCGCAACATGTAATTCTTACTTTGTGATGAGGACATGTTTCTCATAGATTATGATCTCATGATGTGAGCACAGGAGTGTAGCCACAACATAATCCTCATGAGCTGGTAAGATGTGTAAGGATCCTTTATTATTACGTTTAGTCAAGTTTACTTTTAAATATTCTGTCTATATATTTATAAGAAAGTATATTTTGGTAGAATGAAGAAGAATGTGTCACTCGGATGGCCTATATATGGGATGTTTGATACTGTACTGACAAACTGGAAAATGATCATTAAACTCAATAAAGAATATTAATGCACTCAGTTAATGTTGAGGTTGTTTTTAAAGAAAAAACAGGTTAAAGAAGACAATGTGCCATTTTTTATTTATCTTTTTATATAAACATTTGGTTAGAAATGGTCTTGTCAACAGAACATGTGTTAAAGCATTGGATTATCTCCTGAGAAAATAAACACAAGCGTGAAAAGGTCACTGATGAGTACAGCACATTAAGGGAACAGTTCTGTTTAATTCTTCTAAAATTCATTCAGACGCATGAATATTAGCTCTCAGTCTGTGGATCCTCGTCAGACAACGGTGCCACTAAAAATAAAAATAAATCGGAACACAGCACTCACAACATTTTAGACCTCTATATATCAAGCAACAATTCTGTCACACTGTTCTGCTTTTTCAGTTTCATGTCCTTCTGTGTTGAGGCCAAGTCAACACCTGTCCATCAATAACCTGATCTGTGCTGACAGTGACTGAAGAAAAGTTAAAAATATGTGTAACATCTTCTCATATTCTCACGAAAGCATTCGGAATCGACATGATCACATACATACTGATCTTTTTACATTAATCATTTATTTAAAAAAAAAAAAGCCAAAGTGAAAAAGCCATAATACATAATTTGACTTTTATATCTTGCACACAGAGAAGGAATAAATCCGTTAATCTGATGTAAATACAGTACATTCCACGTAAAAAGCTGTTAAACGTTAATTTTAGTTTCACTCCATTAACTACGACTTGTGTACACTTTGGATTATTGCTCACCATTTCCCAAAGCATAGTTTGAGTTTTTAGATTGTGTTCCTAAGGACACATTCACATCAGCTGCAATTGCAATATGAGTCACGACCATTTTAGTTGGAATGGTAATTTTTGTATTTTGTTTTCCCTGAAAAAATATAAATCCATGATGATGTGATTTTTTTTTTCTTTCCACCAATTTTACACATTAAAGTGTGCTTACAGGTGAACAGGACTTCTACTGCATAAGTGAAAAAGTAGTATAACGTCTTTTGTGGCTACAGAGGAAGCTGCATGTAATCTGATAAATGCCTCCAGTGATGTCACTCAGTAGCTAAGTTGCATTGTAATGTAGGTGCTATGTTTTGAAAAGCAGTCCACTGGTCTAGAACTTCTATAGCACTGTTTGACTCATTATGGACAGTTTAAAAACAAATTGTCAAAATTGATACAGCAGAACCAGAGATATCACCTTTTTTATTCCAATTATTCTTCTTCCTTCTCAAAACCAGTGCCTACATTACCCAGAGTGCAACTTAGCCACTGAATGGCATCACATCAAACAAATTAAGTGGGTATTTTTTTAAAGTTAGTCTTTTTAAGTTAAAAAGAACGTGAATTCCTTCATGTAAGTATCCTTCTATTGCAGCTCAGCAAGGGAACATGAAAATAAACTGATGGGTGATCCATCTGTAAGTTCAAGTCTAAATTCACTGAAATGTGTAGAAGCAGTCATCACCTACAATTAAAGTTAGGAATTAATCTAAGATGTTATTGTATGTTTTTGAAAATGGCTGGCAATAAGTTCACGGTACACACACTAAATAGTAACTGAGCTAACATATTCCAAATCAACGCCATGATTCTCTAAAAAAAATTTAAAAAAAGAAAAGGACTTTACAGAAAAACACCCGGGGTGCTGTTCCAAGAAATCTCCTCAGTAGGATGAAACATTCTGTCGCTGTCCATCAACAACAGCCATCGTGATCACAGTGGTATCTGGTTCTCATATTCACATTCTCTACAGGCACATTATTATGTGGATGTGGTCACAGCAGTGAACTAGTCAGACTATCTGTTCACAGACAAAGAAGTAGCTAAAATATCATTAGCATCATCACTGAACACAAACACAACATTAGATCCTGAGAGTCAGAAGTAGAAGGTTAAGGCTGATTTCACCATGAGAATCACATTTGATTTACTTTTCTACAATCTATTCACATAAAAACTCTGTTCCGCCAGTCTTTGGTTTAATTAGTGCATAGGTGTGATGATAAACAAGGCACTTCTTTCTTTTATCACCTACCCACACTGCTCCCTCACCACGTATTTGGTGTCTCAGGTCGTTTTTCCTGCGTTCCTAGCGATGATAAAAGCCATGCCGTGAGTTCTGAAGTGTGTATTCAGATCTGACGCCTTTTCAAATTTTTTGCGGCACACCTTACAGGCCAGTTTGCCCTCCTCCTCCGTCCCCTGAGAGGAGGGCGATCCTGGTGCAGAATCGTCCAGAGAGTTCTTGTCATCATGGTTCCTGTTGTTACCAATGGAGGGTGCTGGCACACTGAGGGACTGCTGGCTGTCAGTGAATGCGTTTCTTACTTTGTGGGTGATGAAGCGATGGCGTGACAGGGAGGAGGTGGATGTGAAGCAGGCGCCGCACTGTAGACACTGCTGACCGCCGCCCTCTGTCGCTCCCCGCCGGTGCTGGATGATGTGCTCCAGGAACGCCGCCTGGTCCTCTGTGGTGAAGCCGCAGGGGGCGCAGCGGAACCCAGACTCAGGAGCGGAGTAGGGGGCAGGAGCTGAGGAGGAGGACTTCTTCACTGGACTCACCCCGTCTATGGACTCTTCATCCTGCTCCATCTTCACTGCTCCTCTTCGTCTCGGGCGAGCCCCCAAACTGCTGTCCTGTTC
Organism: Pagrus major; assembly: GCF_040436345.1. Taxonomy (NCBI): domain Eukaryota; kingdom Metazoa; phylum Chordata; class Actinopteri; order Spariformes; family Sparidae; genus Pagrus; species Pagrus major. The sequence goes on along the minus strand of NC_133231.1, from coordinate 17,923,332 downwards.
TGAGGAGCTGTCGGCCTCATCTCTGCCTCCCTGTGACCAGAGAATATCTGTGTTGACGTCATCTTAGTATAAAGTAGAGATGCAAATTTTAAGCAGATTCTTTGATTGACAGTCGACTGCCTTAACAATCAATTATCTGTTAATCATTAATAGTATATTAAATACGTTGGATGTTTTTCCATTTGAAGACTGTTTTAACCACTGACTTGGTCTATGATTGATGCAAAATCACAGTGAGCTACAATTAGAGCAGATAAATTAAACACCAAGGTACTTGAATAATAAACTAGATAACACAAAAAAACTGTTTGTATTTTTTTAATTACAAATTACTTCTTATTTAATCAAATACATTTTCTCATCTCAGTACCAGCATTTTATTTTTATATATTTGACAAGTATGTGTAATTTGTAACAAGATACTTTTTGATGTATTTGTGATTTTTAATTAGTTTCAATTCTTGACAATAATTAAATCGACTACCGATTCATCATCAGCATTCCCAGAATAAAGTGTTTCCTGTTTGGCTTCTTAAAAGAAATACATACACAGTGTCTTACCATCAGTGTGTCCTGGCTTTCGGTGTCCACGCTGTGTCTCAGCTGAATGTGCCTCTCCAACATCGCTCTGCTGCTGAATGTTTTCTTACTCTCACTGCAGAACCTACACACATACACACACAACTTATATTCACAAAAACACTGGTCTGATTTAGTGATTGCAGTGAAGGTTTGAGTGGGCATCATATTAGCATCACTAACATCAAGAATCACAGTTACACCTGCAGACTTATCAAGAGTTTGCAGCAGAGATTGTAACTGGGCTAAGATCATTTTCCACAAGCAAAAATAGCTGAACGATTGTCTGACTTTACAGGCTGTTATAGGCTTTTTAGCTGCAGTCTGCCCTACAGCTGTCAACACGTATTCTAAACTGCAACAAAAAAAGCAAAAAATAAATAAATAAAATAAAAACACTGTTTCGTGACACATTTTACCTTCATGAAATAATTGCAGTTCTTGCGAATTGGATATTACACTTAGTCATATTGTGATTTAAATTTGTTTGCGATTAATTGTGCAGCTACTACACAAGTAGTCATATCTCTTGTTGTATTGGTTTGCCCTCCTATGGACATAATGTGTAAAAATAGGAATTCGAACCAAAGCTATTCTTTAGATTTTTTAAGGAGGGAATGATTGAGCGTCATTTTGGCCTATTTCCACAGCCCTAGTCTGTGCTGAATTTTTATTGTTTACTCCCCGTTACGTCTACAACCACAGTATACTGATTTTGTGGCATACTGTGGCATACGCCAACAACGTCAACTGGTAAGGATAAAGATGCAGAACTCACTGGCAGCGAAAGCCACGATTTGTGCCTTTGTGTTTGTCTCTGATGTGACGTCTCAGACTGGAGGTGGTCGTGAAGGAGCTCTCACACTTGTTACAAGGAAACTTCTTCAGAGTCTGCACGATACAAGCACAAAAACATTTATAGCCGCATTAAAAAGTCAATTTAGTCAGATTATACATTGTAGGCGGACAGGTGCACTTCCAGACCTTGCCATGTTGCTCAGCCATATGATGGATGTAGTCTTCCCGGTCTGCGTAGCGTGCGTGGCAAGGCGCACACTTCCAACCTGAGGGGGCCTTTATGCTTTCTGTCTTCACTTTCTCTTCTTTACCTTCATCCATCCGTTCCTCCCCATCTGAGCTCTCCAACTTCAATGAAGGACGTGAACGAGAGGCAGCAGCTGGAGGTGAAGGCAACTCTTGTAACACTGAAGTCTTATGTGTCTGAGGAACAGAGAAAACAGGGTAAAAAATATAGAAAGAGGGGAAATAAGTGGCATCATAAGGCAGATATTCAATATTAAACATGGTATGAGCAGTCATATACCTTGAAATGGTCCAGTAGTGAATTCCTCTGCGAAAATAACTTGGTGCACTCTGAGCATTTAAACACATGCACCTTCTGATTGGTTAAATGAGTGTCAAAGTGGATGTGCAGCAGAGACTTATTCGTAAAAACTGTGTCACACATCACACATTTATAGATCGACCTGTAAAGGGATAAAAACTTGGTCAGTTGAATAAAGGAATACAGATAAATCACAGATGTGTGTGTATATATAGATACATACATGGTCTGTCCATCAGTGAGCGTTGGATGTTGGGCACTGATGTGGTTCTGTATGCTGGGAGCAGACTTGAAAGCCATGGGGCAACTGGGGCATTTGTGGAACATATCACAGTGAGCCTGCTGGATGTGAGACTTCACTGAGTTCAGTCCTCCAAACACCACCAGGCAACTGGAACACCTGCAGAGAGAAAGAGATGTTAAAAGACAAGTGAAACATGGGAAACATTGAGTATAATTCTGTTTAACCGAACACCAACATGAAGAAGACATCACACCTGTATCCGATGCGCCGTGCAAAGTGCAAACAGGTCTCGTCCAAGTGTGTCTGAAACCGCGGCGGCTCGGCCGTGCCGCCGCACTCCGGGCAGACATGTGGCGAGAGGCCTTGGTGTATGCGTTGATGAGCTGCTGCACTGCAGCTGTTTGACAGGAGCATGGGCGGAGAACACTCTGTGCATGACTGGAGAATAACAGAAGAAAAAAGGAACAGAATTAAATTGGAGTTCATATCTATATCACTGGAAGACAAATTTCTTGCTCTTCTCCCTCGCGCTCAAAAGACTCACAGTGGTTTGTGCTGGTTTGATTTCTTGGAAATGCTCAGCCACCTCTTCTTTGCTGCTGAACTGAGCCTGACACTCGGGACATTTATTACTGTTGTACTGCAACGTCTCTGCTTTCTTGTTGGATGTTGCTTTATGTGGCTGGGGTGTTGGGTTTGTAGCAGCCTGGCCTAAAAGGGATGATCCTAAAGAGGACAACAAAAGGGATGGAGGAATGAATGAGGAATACAGATCCACAGACAGGAATAACATCTGAAAAACGCTAAATTAACAACAGAAACAATGTTCACCAACCAGCTGCTGCAGATTCCTTCTGGCCAATCATCTGCTCTAAAGGTACAGGTTTCATGACCAGGTGTGAGCACTGCATGATCAGGCCCTTCTCCTTGTGCTCTCTGGCATGTAAAAGCAGGCTGCACTTGTTGAAGAAGGCCAGCCGCTTGGCGCAGTGATTACAGGTCACTTCGATCCTCAGCGAGCGCCGAGCGTAGTGCCGTGCCAAACTCTGCTCCAGGGCGAAGGCGTCACCGCACTCCAAACAGCGGTAACCCTGCAGGGGGTCAAACATCCATCTTAGATACTGATACATTCATATGAAATTGAGCTATGTAATACAATGCTGTGAGCCTGTCGTGAAATTATGATTAACAAGACCGTATTCAAACCCCTCGTTCATCCAGTCAAAAAACCCAAAATATTCCATGAACTATGGTACATTAAAAAGGGGGGGAAAAAAGCAAATCCTCATAAGACACAGTAGATGTTTGGCATTTTTGCATGAAAAATGATGATTTATCCAAATTCAAAATAGCAGCTAAATGCAATTAATTTGAATGTCAATTAACTAATTGTTTCTGCCCTGTACACATTAACAGATTACCTGTGCAGGTAGAGGGAGGCCCCACTCTGCAGGAAGAGGTGAGCTCAGATCTGGTTTATAGCAGGGCAGCAGGTTCTTATTGTTGAGGATCTTGTTGAAAGCTTCCACCAGGTTGGTCTGACTCTTGGATATGATTGCCCCTGTGCTGTTAACTATGGAGGCCGGTCTGCTGCTGCCTTGAGGATGGAGCAGAGGTGACGGTGCAGGAAGTGTCAGACTTTTTGGGCCCAGGCTGCGAGGGTTCATCCCGCCCATGCCAGCTCTGGGAGAGGAGACAGTGATGGAAGGCAGCGCTGCAGATTTGGTGATGCTAACAGCTGTGGGGGAAACTTTCGGCTTGGTGTCCACTGCGGTTTTGTCTCTGACTGTACGGGCACCTTCCTTGAGCATCGCCATGGCAGGGATCTGAGATTGCTGTGGTAACTCCCTCTTGGATCTTGTGTTATGGAGTTCTGGCGAAGGCTTTGAACTAATCACACCCTTGGTAGTGGCTCTTCCACCTCTTTTAGATGCAACACCCTTAACAGTCCTTGTGATGCTGCCTTTCTGCATTTTGATTTTAACTTTGAGGGGACGCAGTGGAGGTGAAACTTTCTCTGCAGCTCCATCAGACACAGGAGCCTCAGTGCCAGCACCGCAGCTCTCCTTTTTTACATTTCCTCCATCTCCAGTCACCTTCTCACTCAGCTCCTCAGAGTCAGCTGGCCTGTCTTCTTCTCTGGGCCCACTTCCCATGAGCTCCTCCTTGTGGCTTACAGACAGATCTGAAGTCTGGGCAAAATCAGGGCTCCTTTTGTGGACTAAAAGGCCTGTCTCACTGGGCGGTGGACTCTCAGGTGAGTCTCTCTCATCAATCACATGCTCTGGGTATTTCTCCTCTTTGACTGATGCAGAGTCCATACTGACAGAGGGGTTGCAGTGCAGCTGTGGAGCTTTGGAAGGAGAACTCTGGGTTGTAGGCAATCTCTCGTCCTCCGGTTGAGGTTTAGGTTTTTCATGTGCCACAGAGGAGAGATGAGAATGATCAGAAACAAGGCAAGAAGAGGTTTCAGGAGACCCGAACATCTCAGGGCGCCTTACTTTTGCTCTGCGTTTAAATTGGGGAGGGGAGGACATCACAGATTCTGGGCTCTCCTGGATCACCAGGTCTGGCTCTGAGTCATCGTCATCTGAGTGCATAACACGCTTAATTCCAGCCTTGATGCTACCGTTTTGTGGCAAAGGGGATGATGGATTACTGGGGAGATGAGTTTCCTCCTTCAGAGGAGAACGAGGAGAAAGGTGAGGGCTGACAGAGTGTGGTGAGGGAGGAGTTGAGGGGTTGGGACCGGCACTAGGTGAAGACTGAGGGTAGAGGAGGGGCTTCAAAGTGTTTATGACATCTGTCGTTTGCTGGGCCGATCCAACCTCAGCTCCTTTATCGTCCTCATTCACTGTGGACCTCAGTGGTGAACGACGGGGCCATGGCTCTGCGTCGGACTGTCCCTGATCCCTAGCAACAGATCCCTCGATGCCATTGGCAATCTGGGGCTCCACAGAGACATCAGCAGGAGTTTTGGGGCCAAGCTGTGATGTGAGGTCACCAAGCTTGACCTGAACCTGAGAGTTTAAGCCACTGCTTGAAGGATTGTCTGTTTTATCTCTGTTAGACTTCTCTTCCTCCTCCTCCTCCTCAAAAGACTCAGACCGCACTGTGTTCTTTACAATAACACTGACCACGGGAGGGTCACTATGTAAAGCAGGAGGACAGGGAAAGCATGAAGGAGATCCACTCTCTGTCATCTCATCTGCATTAGCCCCCGCCTCATCTCGTTCCTCCTCTGGACTTGACTGAATAGCTTCTTTGGCATCAATGTCAGGAATGTCAAAAGCTGCCAGCAAGTCATCAAAGTCTGGGGTCTTCATGTCCCCCATGGCCAGCACAAGGCTCAAAACCTATCGAGTCAGAACAGTTCATATGAGGTTAATTTAATGTCTACACGTTGGCTCAGCTGGACTATGAAAGGTAAACCGGAATGTCTGGTTGAAATAAAAATGTGACAGCTGGTATCAAAGCAGGGACGAGTGTTTGGTTAAAACAAAACGTTAATAGGTGCTCCAGACTTTACTGCTGAAAATAAACAAGTCTAAAGAAACAACAACAGTACGATAAAGCTGCTGTTTAGCGTCTCAAACTCAACTGTCATGTTGCAACAAGTGGCTCCTTCTGCTAACAGCTAGCTACACCTTAGCATTTAGCTGCTAGCTGGCCTTGCTAACGTCAACCGGCCAACTTTAGTGGTAGTCAAAATCTATAATTGGCTACATCACTGTAGCACTTAGCTACTGTGGTCATAATAAACTACATTTAATGCATTTTGTGTTTGCAGTAGCCCACGTTAACATTCGCTCACGCTTGTATTTAATTTGAATTACCTGCTAGTTGGCGAAGTTGGTTCCTGACTTTCCTCTCGGACGCATAAGATCTACGTCATCAAGTCATGCGACGACTTCCCGGAAGCCTGCGATGTTTCCAGTTTTCAGTGATGTAAACAAAATTAAAATACTAAATCTTTTAGGCATTAAGTTTGGAAAGATTAAAATAATATGTAATATATTTTTAACTACATATTAAAATATGATTTTGGTTTTATACATTACAGTAACACAAAGTTACTAGTGATGGAGAGTGATGTTTACTCAACCTCCTGAAAACACGGGAATGTAAACATCTGTTATCAGCCAAAGGCCTTTGTCAACATGTCTGTCCCCAAAGTTGTGTTAACTTGTATTCATGTTTTGTTCAACATCCAGCAACTAGAATGTTACTCAGTAAAGTGTATACCTCCACCAAGGCCCAAGAGTCCCCTTTATCTGCATAAAATCGTCATCAAGATCCATGCATTACTCCCTGAGAAATTAACAAAAATGTACAAAAAAACATCCTATCTCGCAACATTTAAGAAACCGAGAAGAAATCCTAGATCTGTCCCTTTATCTGGATCCACACCAAAAGTTAATGGGTCTATTCTAGGCCGAGACCCATCCTCCATCCAATACATAACATCCTTGGTGGAGGTAATAATTATATTCTTGAAATGCAAGTTCATCTGTGCACTAGATATGACACTTGCTGTGCATTACCAGTGAAAGTTTGTAGATTTAAATACAACATCCATTGATATTTTGGAGAATAATTTAACAACAAAAGTGTAAATAAGTTTCCAGCATCCAATAGAGTATCACCTTGTGTTCTGTAAATTTATTGAGGAAATCTGTTATTGAGTAGTTATATTACAAAAGATTCAAAAGTAAGCATATTTGCTTGACACAAAAAATTAAATCAGAATAGGCCTTTAACCTAATGTTGAAAAAAAAGGCAAAAGTTGTTTACAGTTAACACAGCTACATAAACAAAAAGATAAACAAAATGGAACCTGTATGGAGGAGAGTGATAACATTACTGTGAATAACACATGCAGTGCAATTCTCAGGTCTTTTTTATTTAACATATATTATCATAAGATCCTCTCTTTGGATGTTCATTTCTTTTTCTCCTCATCCTTCTTGGCGTCTGGTTTCGAGCCCGTCTGGGAAGCCAGAGAGCCCATGGCGTTGCGGATAGCCTCATTGTTGGGGTCGACTCCTGGAAGGTTTTCCAGGACGCTCTGGAGGAAATCTGAGTCCTGCATAACATCGTAGTCCTCTTCATCCTGGACACAGAAAATGACATGTTGTAACTCATCTTTACCAAGCAATTTTTGATCTGATGAAAATGACAAGTGAGAACTAATGAAGGCTTGTGCTTACCTTAGTCTTACTGGAGTCCAAGTCAGCTCCTGTGTCCATGTCCTCAGCACCAAAGTCTGCAGGAAAATGGAGCACATGTTTGAACAAGGAAAATGGGGTGGATGGACAACTTTTTTTTTTTTTATGTCCTTGAATGTAAGGTTGTTCAAAAAACAAACATATTCAATAGCGGAGATTAAAACACATCCTTTCAATCGCATCTAATATCCCATTATTCTTATTAAAAGTGATGCAGAACTGGTTGGATTTTTTAAAGAATGAAGAACAATTCTATGCTTGTACTACAAATGGGCTGCAAACAAGTAAAACTGCTCCTGACAACAGTTTTTTGTTTCCCAGGCTCCAAAGTCTCCATCAGGCATAATAAATTGTATTGGAGTGCCAATACAAACAAACCAATAACCCCAATGTCAGTCCATCCAGGTAATCATTATCCAAAATAGCAGATAGATATTCAGACCTCTACAAATCACTCAAACCCACAGTGATAAAAGGCAAATACGCTCTAAATTCTGGAGTTTGTGGCTTATTTTAAACTTGAGAATACAAATTATACGAGTAAAACACAACAGAATACTTCAAAACTGAAGCCACAAAAACTGGTTCTTCTGCTAATATGCCTTAAACCACCAGCCAGCAAAGTAAATAAGGGAACTATGTGAAAAATAACTTAATAACTTAAAGAAACTTTCATTTTCTGCTGGAAGCTGAAAGCAACCATTATTTAAGTTTCTGTAAACTGACCTCGATCTGTCGAAAGCAGGCATTTACTGTTAAGTGCAAGGGTGTGAAGATCTTTCTGTACTTTAAATTAATTCTGCTGTGTATTTTCTATCATTGGTGTGATGCATTCTGAATCCCATCTTGTAGTTATCAGTTCTCTGGTCACAGAAAATCATAAAACTCTAAATCCATGTTTAACCTGCTCCAGCTCCCTGCATGGACATCTGCAGAGCGTAGGCGATCTGTTCATCCTCTGTCATGCGGCTGAAGTCTGGTAGAGCAGGTGTGGATGCGTCTGTAATGGGAACAGACATCTTCAACAGGGCATCCTCAGACTCTGCAACAGAAAGAGAGACAGATATGATGTGTGAACACACTCAAGGTGGGACCTATAAAGTGTTTACTGAAGGAAGATGGACAGAAGTGTTCTCACCATCTGCAGCAGGGGAGGAAATGCCAGCTTCAGCAGCTGATGCAACAGCGGCTCTGCGAGCTTCATCCTCCTGTCGTTGTCTCTGCTCCTCCATAGACACCCGCAGTGCCTAGAGAGGAGAGCAAGAAAAATAATCAAATCATATCAAAATGACAGTCTTGCATTACTCTACATAATTAAAAAACATTAGGGCACATAGCATGACAGCACAGAAATATATAATAACAGAAAAAAAAGACAACAAAATGTGCTATAGAAACCTAACCAGAAACATACCACTGTGAACTATCATCTTTCCCTGCTCTCTTACCAAGGCCAGCTCGGGGTCTGCGCTGGGATCGACTCCAAACTCAAAGTCACTGGCACCCAGGCCCAACACTGCACCTCCCTCTCCTGCCAGGATGGGTGACGACAGCAGGGCATCAGCCAGACTGGGGCCTGGAGGCACTGTGACCAGGTGGGAGCCTGCACCCTCTTTGCCATTCAGTGTGTTGATGAAGGCAGTCAGCTTCTCTGTGTTCATCTCCTGCAGGAGATCCTCCACATTAGATATTCAAGAGGTTGAGTGTGTGTGTGTGTGTGTGTGTGTGTGTGTGTAATTTTGATGTGAAAATACCTCCTCTCCAAAGTTAATGACATCCACGTTGACCTTTTCCTTCTTTAGACGCTTTGCCATTTTGACCAGCTAGAGGAAAACAAAAATACTTCAGTCGACACAAAAACAGCATGTTTTATCACATGTTTGATCGCCTGAGTAATATATCCAATTTATCCCGCAAACATGAACAGGCTGCTGTTTAATAAAAAAGGATTACAATGCTGGATAACAACACTGAATAAACAAAGAACAGCTCTTTTAACATCAGCCCGTGTTCAAGACTTGAAGATTTTCTGGACTTTACACAGCAATGTTATTATCCAGACTACTTCATCCTCCTTTGTGAAGGAGGCGTCAGCTGTCTGCACATTTCCACGTTTAATGTAATGGTACGAATTGCAGAAAAAACGTAATACTAGGAGTAAGTTGAGCTCAACTTTTTCAAAGATCTTGCCGTTTTCTGTTGATTTTGTCAATTCTTTATGTAACCCAGAGCAAAGACTTGGGTCAGTTGACATTTCTGCATTAGTGAGTCAATTCTTTAAATAAAGTGTGAATACGTATGAGGTAATGGTGCTTTGGTGTAGACAGGCAGCAGTGTTCAAAGACTGCTCAGTATATCTTCTCTGTTCAGAGTGTGATGAGAAGCATGCTTTTGCAAGAGGATGCCGACCATCCCGTCAAAAAAAAAACAAAAAAAACTTCCAAATCTCATAGAAAGCCTCCTCCCTGTTTATCAATATCAAAGTTACAAATCCGTTTTTTGCACCGATTGTGAAATTACAGATCAATGCCAATACTGATGTTGTTTATGATGTGACACAACAGATCAACATCGGACCCCACTATTGGTTAAACTCATCTTATTTACCATTAAGCCGATAGCATTCACTATATTGGGGCATTACTAGTATTTACTGGGTAATAATAACCACTAACGTCATGCAAACAATTGACTTAGCTCACCTCTTTTTCGTTGTCCTCCACTGGGCTGCCAACAAATGCAATAATGCGCATCTTGTGGTTTTTGCCCTGTCTGTGCTTAAGCGCCAACTAGAGAAAGAAACATGACAAATGAATGTTTTTGTTTGATGACAAAATGCATTCATGTGACAAAAAGGACAGTAGATCTTTTTACCATAGACATTTTGGCATGTCGTAGCAAGAAAAGCACAAGTGTAATTAATAACACACTATATATAATGGCTCAATTACAGTTAGGTGAGCCAGTTCCCATTAGATATATGTTAATTTACAGTATCAAAAGCGAGAGAAAGCATTCAGAGTTGGGTAAAAACAAGTTTGCTCTCGTTTTGAATATGGAATTGTTTTTTTATTTACAGTATTAACTTTAAAGACCTCTCCATATGTCCCAATGCTCCTAAAATTTATTCCACACATCACAACTCTTTTCCAGCCCCTCTTTTGGTTTCCTGCAAAAGGAGCAGGAGAAGACCCGCTGTTTCATGAAAGTCACAAACTCACATGTGCCACCCTGATGCCGGTGCAGAAGCTGATGTTTCCGCGAGGCTGCACAGCATGCAGCTTGGACAGTATCCTGCCCGTGTCTGGAGTCAGCGTGGTCAGCACCTCACAGTTGCTGCATAGGCACATAACACAACTTTGTGTTATCACACTAACATATTTTAAATGTCAGGGCACTAATGCAAACACACTGCCTCTTACTTTGCCATGGTGATGAGGCCCACGTTGTTCTCAGGGTTGGTGCGGGTCTTGGAGTGACAAACAATATTAACAGCGTCCTGCTGGGCCTGCAGTCTGGTGGGCAGAAAGTCTCCATTGCGCATGTATTCACTGTTGTCCACACTAGGAAAAATTAACAACCGTGTTAACAATTACTAGTTCCAGGAACACAATTACACAAATTGGGTTAATATTGGTTGCTGGCACAGGTCAGTGTGGATAGTATGAGAATACATAAGTGCATTTCTAATGAGAATAGTGTATAACATATACACTCTTCAACATTAGTTTGGGGAAATTGGGATATGGGTGCATATATGCATGTGCATTTCAAATGAAATGTGTCGCATTATTTTGGGGGACCAGAAATATCCACAAAACACAAAATAACAATTCAGATATGTCACAGAATGAACAATTAAGTAAAACACAAAAATATCCCAATATACCTAACTAATTTTAAGTAGTGTACAAGGGGTGGAAACAGGGTGCAAAATTAACATTTACATCCACTTGCCAAATGGCTAGTAATTGACTTTACCGGCCATTTTATAAACACAATAGATGACAATTGTTTTATGGCTGTGAGTGAAGGATATCTACCAGCCACTTGCATATTTAACTAGCATTTAGCCGTTAGCTGGTGCCAATTTTTGAACAATTAGTTAATTAATCAATGAGTCGACTGACAGTAAAAATAATTATCAAGTGGACATGTTGTTTTATATTGTTGTAAATTGTATTTTTTTAGGATCCTGGACTGTTTGATGGACAACACAAGCAATACTAACACATCACTTCAGGCTATGAGATAAGCATTTTCACTATTTTCTGGCATTTAATTGGCACAATGAAAATAAATAACTACCAACATTCAATACATGAATGAAAATCAAAATCAAAATAACTGTTGTGGCCCCAGTGAACCAATACAACACCCCTGCAGCACTGCTACATATGAAAAACTCATCTCTTTTGACCAAACGGAAGGTTTTATATGTTGTTCTGAAGAAAACTAAAAAAAAAAGGCAGCGTCTGTTTGATAACTAAACAACACGTTAGCTCATTTTGTTTATGTCGGTCAAACAAAGGTGACAATAGATCCCACGAATTGCCTGTTCTGTCAATGACAGAAGGTTGGGGGTTTGTTAGCTAGCTAATGCTAACGCGTTATACAAAGCCATTATCCAACTTCAGCCGCACTCTTTACAATCAAGTCCTATTAACGTAAGGCAGCAACACTTCACTGATGAGCGTTGACCAACACATAGCTTGTTAAATGTCCACAACCGGACCACAAGTCGTTAGTTAGCTGTGTCCTGGCAGCTCCTGCAGGCTAACGTTTGGTTGTGGAGTGACTCAGGGAATAGCTCGAGCATCTTAAGCACAAAACAAAACAAGTCGCTAAACCTGCTCGAGTTTTTCAGACAAACGACGTCAAGAGACAAATCTTCCGTTTATCAAATGATAGCTTGTTTTAAATACAGTTAGTCTTTTCTATTTCAACTTTAAACATATTTCTAGTTCCTTACCAGACCATAGTACTTTCAAGCACCATCTTGATGTCTGTGGTTTGCTACGTCATCGCGGTGGTTTATGGGTAATGCAGTTTTTCTTTAAAAAAAAAAAAAAGAAGCTCCAAATTTCATACAATCCTCTCATAAGGATGATTAATAACTATTACAAATATGAGAGATGGAAGTAATAATAATAATAATAATAATAATAATAATAATGATTAACTTTTATTTATTTATATAGCATCTTTAAAAACAGAGTTTACAAAGTGCTTTGACAATCAAGCAAAAGCAGGAAACTCAGGAAGACAATATCACAGAATAAACACTCAACAGTGAAGCCAAACACAAGGAAGTCTAGTCTAAGGTGAGTTAAATCATGAAGGCAGTGCAGAAAATGTAAAAACACAAACAGTCTATATGAGTTATTACAAGTAAAAGGAACAAAAGCGATAAAACAGACAAAATCACAGAGAAGGAAGAGAGAGAGAAGATACATAATAAGAAGAAAAATAAATGCAAAAAATAAATAAATAAAAGTATAAAAACAATAGGACAATTAGAAGACAGCATCACATCAAATGAATTAGCAATCGATAAAAAGATTATAATAAATAGATTAAAGAAACAAATAAAAGCAGTAAAGGACGGTATGAAAAAAGGAAAAAGACATCACATTAAAAACAGATAAATAGATAAAAGAGCAGTAATAGGAATGGAAGATGGAAAGATGAAAATTCAGTTAAAAAAGGTAACACAAATTTAATGATAAAATGCAAAATGGATTGATAAATTATCAAGTGATTTAATATATTTAGAGTCAATTTGATTAAAATAAGTTGTGATATGATAAAAACAGTATTTTATTTTCTTTCTTTTTTTTCTGACCCAGTGGTGTGCACAGACTCATAAGACCAAGGGCTAAAATGAAAAAGGGATACCTTTTTGGGCCCTGGGGTGTGCAGACATAATGAAAAGCTTGGTTGGCAAACAACATTTAAAGACAGTATGTTGGTTCAATTAGAATAATAGGATACTTACTGGGAAGGGACACTGCCTAATAATACAGACTAGGGTTGGGCTGATACACAAAGCTATTGTCCATCGCTGATGGCTGACAGTCATCGACCCTGTACCATTGTAACAGAAAGCACAAGAACTAGTGTGCCCCCTCAGAGCTGCCATAAGGAAGGAGTTGTTGGTGTTTGTGACATGAGGGAAAACATTTTTTAATAAGGTTTGTTGCTGCTCAGTATAGCTAGCCAGCTTGTTTCAAGCTGCTGGGATTGACCCAGTATGCCCCTTCAGACCTCAACAGTCCTTTGCCTCCTTTATGTTTGAGTTCACAGTCCTCCATGATGAAAGCATATTTGTTCTATAAATACAAGTGGGACAATCAATCTGAACCTGGGACATGCAGGACAAGAAGCTGACACAGCCAGACTACAAGGTAAAAGACACTTTATACACCTTAACAACTGTACTGTTTTTCAACTTCATTTGCTCTTTGTATTTTTATATTTTGTTGATTTATTTACTGTCTCAATATAAATAATCAGTTAAATTAAATGTATTTCTAACCAGTTGCAGCTAGATAGATATATCTTCTTTATCTCTGTTTTTTAATCCAGGCTGAAGACACATTTTACTCATTGATCTTGCTGGCCCACTAATCTTTTAGTATGTTGTGGCGGTACTGGCAGTAAAATGCTTTCAAGCCAGCCCAATCTACATACAAATATAAACAAAAAACATGTAAATTTAGAGGGGATGCCCAATGTCAGCTACTTGGACAATAAACCAATAAACAAATGCCTCTTCAGGGGATAATCAAACTGAAGGTGTGTAGAGGCTTGGGTTTTAAGGGTTCAAGAATGAACACAGTTTCCCCCACTAGAATGACGTGGGGCAGCCAAGAGTCCAGAGGGATTTTGAAAATCAGCCCAAAACAAAGAAAGATATCAAGTCTTAAACAATGGGGCTGCTACAATGTTGTCTTGAACTTTGAGTTTTTATAACCCTTGTTGTATATTGTTTTACGGTGTGTTTTTTTACTTAATGTTCCCTTGTACAGCATTTTGGTCAGATTAAGCTGGTTTAAACTTAACTTAAATTAATTATAGAACTGCTCAGATACTCAAATAGTGACTTTTTGAAATCTCAGATGGAGAAACTCTTACTTTTGATGGTGATGTTTGCAACATGCTGCGCCACACCAAAAGGTATGTCAACTATTGTTGAATCTACAGAGTTTTGTGTACAAGCTTGTTTACTGAACAGCATTTACAGCTAGAATATCTATGTTTGTTTTAATCACAAAACACTAATCTTTTCTTGCTCACTCTCCTCCTCTGAACACTGTTTTGGGTTTGATGTTCTACATGTGCAGATCTGTCAGGCAAAGTGTTCGTCTTTCCCAGAGAGAGTAACAGAGATCATGTGAAACTCCTGACATCTCAGAACAAATTCAGCTTTTTGACCACCTGTCTCAGGTAACTGCGAACCAGAAAGCTTGTTTGTGGTTATGTTGGCAGAATTGTTTGCCCAAGTTCCTAACAGCTGGTGCATCTTATCAGATTCCAGACAGATCTCACCAGGAACTACGGGCTCTTCTCATTGGCTACTGCCACACACAGCAATGACTTTGTGCTCTTTAAGACCAGTGCCCAAGATGTGATCAGGGTGCACGCTAAGGACGGGGGCACAGACTTCTTGTCACTGTCATTTCCACCTGGCACCTGGCACTCTGTGTGTGCCACCTGGCGCTCTGACAATGGGTTGGCTCAGCTCTGGGTGGACGGCAAAGCGACCATCAAGAGATTCATCCAGACTGGTGCTATCACTGGAGCACCAATCACTATCCTGGGCCAAGAGCAGGACACCTACGGTGGGGGTTTCGATGCAAGCCAATCCTTCATTGGTATGATTTCTAAAGTCCACGTGTGGAACTACGTCCTGACGGCCGCTGACATCAAACGCTACATGGATGGACAACATATCACTCCAGGCAATGTGTTCAACTGGGGAAACCTGGACTTTGAAATCACAGGGCAGGTTTTAGTTGAGGAAGAGTCTGAAGTGATGTAACAGGGTGTGAGAAACTGTGACTATTTGTTGCAGCATTCACCATATTAAGTAAATGTAATGTTGTCTAGACATTATTAAAATCTCTACAGAAACTTAAAAGATGCTAGTCCCCTTTTTTCTCAACATACACAACTTTTCACAGCTATTAACCGAGTGGCAACCTCCAGGGCTGAAAAATGAAGCCAACGCACAAGTGTCAAAAACTGCAGTTCCTCAAATGGCCACTTGAGCCTGACAATCAACATTTGTGCCAAACCCCATAGACCCTCATATAAAAAACCCAAGCAGATTGAACATGTTTGGTCTTTATAGCTAATTTCACTGTTCATGACATTTTTACAGGGGTGAATACAGAGTGACTGTTGGTCGCCTCACATCTAGGGTCTGTGTTGTGAGAGAAAATACCCTTCCACGCCACCAGGTGGTCAAAAAATGAAACCAGAAAGACTTGACACAGCGGATATACAAACCACTGTAATGATAAAGCAGCGCCAATATAGCCGCTCCTAATTGAATACAAAAATCTGTTAAAAAGTTGCAAATGGCAGTGGGGAAGAGGCGAAGGTGAAAAATAAAGAGAAACCAGGCTAAACGGGTAAAATCATGGATCTTCTTCCATTTCCTTTCTCGTGCACTGACTTGCTTAGTTGATCAACCTGAGTGATTCGAACACTGATTCTACACACTTAGCTAAAAAGTCGTCAACAAGGGCCTTTAAAGGCTGACTGGTACCAAAGATGCCAATGGTGTGGGAACACACTGCAACAACAAGAGCTACAAGATTCCCTGACTGACTGCCAACCCTCAGCCAGGTGTGTCAGGGTCCTTTTGGCTTAAAGTTAGCTGCTAGCTGTCAGCAACCAGACTTTGAGCCACCTCAGCTCCACCCACGGTCCACCCCTTTGCCCATTTTTGAATTACCCAGGAGTTAGGTGGAGCCATCACACTGAGCCTCACAATAGCTCTTCAGAAACGTATAGGAGAGGTCGAGGAGAGTATAACCATGTTCGATACAGTCTATGCACTTAACAGGTAGTAAGAAAATACACATGAACAAAGGGACCAAAACCAAGATTTAGAAAATATGTTTAATCCTTTAAAATCAGACATGAAAACATCACCACCACATAACTGAAACATGGCAGGAGGGACAGGCAGCACATATTGCATGAGAAGGCATTTCCGTGACTCCTATGTACATATACACATATTATACACAGTAAAAATATAGTAATTGAAGCATATAGGACAACCAGCAACGTTGGCTCGTGAGCCGTGTGAAACATTCATGTAGAAAAAGCGTGGGAGATTAACAACCCAGAATCATCATGGAGAGAATCTATCTATAATATCACAATCTAAACATGAAATATAAAAAGTGAAATTGTCAAATAGTCCCCCTTCATAGGCAACACACGCTATAAAGTTTCAGACATCCTTCTGTCAGTATACAGTATACGTACAATCATCTAAGGTACATAATACAATTTTTTATCATTTCAGCCTCCAGCAATCAAACATATCAATAAATATACTTCTTACAGCTGAAAGGTGGCAGATTGTGGTTCATATTGCATTATTTCAAATATATTGTAGTGTCGCCAACCTTTAAGCACCGAAGGATGATGTTTTTCTTATGCCATGGTGTAGTACAGAACAACTACGACAGAACTGGTCTGCATCTAGCAATTATACAGAACCACCCATTAAAAATCATAGTTATTATAACATAAAACAACAAAATGCAGGTGTTAATAAAAAGTTATCTGCACTATTCTAATAAGGAAGAATTTCTTGGAGTGTTTTCTTTGGTGGCTGTTTGACTCCTTACCAACCAACTTAAATGGATCTGTTTGAAATAACATTTTACATTTCAGCGTAAAACCAGGAGTAGTTCATGACAAATACATCATCTCAACTAGACAAAGGTGGTAAATAATGGGGTTTAAGAGCTACAGCAATTTGTAGAAAATTTCTCTTGAATTTCAAAGGAATGTGGAGTTGAATCTTGAAATGTCTTAGGCCACGATGTAAACCAATTCTTTGATAAATAAAACATAAATCTTTACAGGGACCAGGTCAGATACAGCTTATCAGACGTGAAATTATTTAGCAAAAACAAAACAAAACATCCAGTTTAATAATAGATCCTTAAAACACAGGTCAACCCAGTGTTATTACCATATACAACATTGTCAGTCCAAGCAGGTGTCCAGGAGTGTTTCATTTCATTTTCATGTTAACCTTACTGGATCCTGAACATTCGCAGGAACTCTTTTCTTTGGCGCCGCGACTGGCTTATAATACAAAAGACTCAGTCCTTAATCCTCAACTGTCATCCTTCATTATATATTCACAACTCACATTCCCCTTTCTCCCTCTCTGCTGCATAGACCACATGTGCCTAACAAACATGAACAGTGATTTCTTACTTGAGATGATGTCTACGATCTTCAGTTTTGCTACAGTCACTCGGTAGTGATTCAAATTTCTGTATCAGAAATATCTCCAGGGGTAAAAATCTCCCTGCCAGCCACCTCACTAGCTTGTTTAGTGCCCTAACATTAAGATAATAAACATTAAACATCTTGTGAAAACAAAGCATAATTGTTATGAACAGCTGAGTAAAAGCGGCATACAAACGAAAAAAATAATAAAATACAAAAATTAGTTACACACACTGTTAGTATTATTGGTCCAGAAGTGGATGTGGGCAGGTGTCATTTCTGTAACCAGCAGAAATGATCAATCAGAGACAAACATCCTCACTGTCTGATGTCGGGAGAGCTGACGAACCACAGGGATCGACCGATTACTTGATACGATATTTACTATTTTTCTGATTATTGGAATCCATGTTTTTTTGGACTGATTGCCGTTAAAAAAAAGAAATGTTTTTGAAAATGTGCTACTTTTGCTCTGAAGTCAAATAATGATTCAACATTTAAGTTACTACAAGGAACTTCTATCTGGTTATGAAACAGTCTCAATTTAATATTGATGCCTCTTTATGGCCTACATAGCAAACAAGACCATCAGAAAGAAGATTGGTCATTTCTATAAAGACATGTTAGGACTTATTAAGACAGGATTAACAAAAGAAAAAAAAGGAAAAGAAAGTTTCCGCGAAGTGGCTTTAATAATCTGAATCTGCAAATGTACTTGTTATTGAAATTATTGAATAAATGTAGTGAGTCAAAAGTACAATATTTGCATCCAAGATGTAGTAAAGTAGCAGAAAATTGAACTAAAGTACAAGTATCTACCAAGTACTGTACTTCAATTACATTCCATCACTGGTTATTTTAAATTTTGACAGTAACATTTTAATTTTTCCTGCAGACGTATATCAGGATTGGTATAAAACTGTATCAGTCGATCCCTAAACCACAGTGACTGAACATTCAACATACACATAACCAAAATGGATTGTACTAGTGTTTGCATTAAAATCTTTGAAACCCCGACAATGGTTGTTCCAGACATACAAATGGCAGTTCATTGACTTCAGCTGTAGTGATAAGGCAGGTTTCCCTGTGTGACACTAACCTGTAAAAAAAACGTCAGTTATACACCACATGTTAGTGAAGGGACAAACATGTAAAGGCACAGACATGACAGACATGTGACAGTAGCTGGAAATTATTACTCTTCTGTTATCTTAATCGCATGACTTCATATGACAGCATCTGCTGGCCAGCGATGCCGTCGACAGCTCTTTTTTTATACTTTAGCACATATGGTCACATCAGAGGGGGAGATTTTTACGGGTTGTAAAAATGTGGCCTGCCATGTTAATAAGACACATTCTATAATAAGAAACACATTGTAATGTACATTCAGCAGTGGCAAGATCTGGTCGGACCTTCGCAGCACCACCGTGGCATCCAGCAGAATAACTTACAACAAAACGTGAAACAAAATGACCGTATGGGTGTGTTTGAACCCATCCCTCCACTGACTTTCAAACAAATACTGTACATCCACAACCAGTAAAAAGAAATGCATACATGATTGCAGAGTCGACAGCAGCAAGTGTTGATTTGAACAATCTGACCACTGATAGCTCAGAGTGCTCCTGCTCATGAGGAGCACGGAGGGGGAAATGGATGTGCGGTAATGGGAACACTAGAGTGTGAATCACGGAAATGTGAACCCAGTTAGACTGTGCATGAACACACAGGGAATTATTCACTCCTAATATGCAGGCTGTGCCCTTCATGTGCTTTTGAGAGTGTGTGTTCCTTCTGAAATGTTGCTTCATACTGCGGAAATAGGACACGATGGCCGACCTTTCGTGGATAATATGACTGCCTTCACCATCCACTGGTGACTGGGGCTTTTTACAATATACAACTAATTCATTTTTTTTCATTGGGCAAGAAAATCTTTCTTGGATCAATATAATGCTGCCAGAGCTGCCAAAGAGCAGCAGATTCAGGGCCATACACCTTTTGTTTCAGGTGTATTTCCAAGACAAGTGGGACATAGGGGGGCAAATGTGTGCACACAGTGCCAGTGTTGACGGCTGGGAAAGCCTACTTAACACAGTCTTCTTCTTCTTCTTCTTGATCTTCCCACCGCTGCCTTCTTCATTGTCACAACCTCCACTGCACCTCGCTGCTTCATCCAGCGATCCCCGTGTACTATATGGGTGAGAAAACAACAAGAGATGCACTCGAGGGTCCGTGATGGATGGGTGACTCACTCTCTTTGTCCTTACTTCCGCCCGCCTCACCTCGTCCAGAAATTTCTCGCCTTTAGATGGCACTTGTCTGTGTTTTACTGTGAAGATGAAATGAATATCAATACCAAGATTATGGAGGATATGAGAAGTATAAGAACAATAGAATTATAAATAATCTTCAATTACAGATGTATAATTTCTTTGTTCAGACTTACAAAGCAGATGTTGGTCTCAGGGATGATGTCTGACAATGAAACTACATCTTCATTTCCAGACAGGTTGCCTGAATTATCTAAAGCCCCTCCAACCTCCATGCTGAAGCAGAAAAAAGACAATTTATATGACATATTGACTAACACAAGAGAGAAAAAATACATTTATTTTACAATCCAATCTTATGACCCATCACTGCCCTCTGTACCTGTGAGAAGAACCCTGGTCAAGGTCTGTGTTTGCAGCTTTGTGCACTTCAACCCCTACAGACCTGCGAAGAAACGTCAGAGCAAAGATTATTAAAATGTGCCAGTGAGATGAAAGATTAAAGGTCATGTATTATTATCTGGGTGAAGCTTTACCGTAAGGGAGGAGAGGCGGAGGGAACTCCTGTGCTGCCTAGTGATGAGGTGGACAGGTTGGCCTCACAGTCAGCAAGGTTATCTACCAGCGGAGGGGTCCTCGGAACAAGATCTGGTCTGCCCGACTGCACGCCTGAGAGCAAAGAATCGATAACAAAACAAAATGAATGCATATTTCAACACCAGTGTCTCCACTCGGAGCTCAGCTATGAGTGATATTGTGGTTATGGACAGAATATATCTACCTAATGTTCTTATAACTTTGCTTGTGGTGTCTCAGTTCTTACCGCTGTCTGCTTCTGAATCTGTGCTTCTAAAGTGGCTGTGGTACACTAGTCTGGAGTCGACGCCTGACTGTCCTGTTGCGTGGGAGAGCGGGGTGGGACCTCCCAGTGTGGGGGCCCTCCTGAGACCTCCCGGACCTCCGCTACGACTCTTCTTAGAAGGTGAGGGTTTTACTGAAGATGGAGGGAATAAATGTGGAAATGATCAATAAGGGCACCTTTTACCCCTGGAATTTTTATGTAACAAGTTATTAATTTCAGGACATTTAAAAATACACACATACAATATGCATACTTACGTGGGATTTTCCTGAACACTGTGCTGCACATGAATTGCTGGAAACGATCTGCATAGAAGCCAGGTCTGTGGACTGAAACTGTGTCCTAAAGCAGTAAAACAGCAACAGAATCATTAGAACCTGACATATACTACAGCACTCACGTCTAAATGAAATCAAAACTGTGCTACAAACAGCAGTAGCTACTGCTTTTTATTTGCAAACAATTACTTAACTTATCCGTTAATCTGACATTTATTTTAAAGAATCAAGAAAACTATTTAAAAGTGTCTATCTCAATTTCTTAAAGCTCAAGGAAATCTTGTTGTAACATATCTAGGCTCACACAGCTAGCTGTAGCGCTCAGTTTGGATTTATTGCTCAGATCCAATTATTTTATTTGGCTGTTTACATTATCTTTTAAATATGGCAAATACATTACGTGGGTGGGCAAAAAAACATTGAGCGCACTCTTATAGAAGATAACATGGAGGCCAATGAAGTCAACGTTTATGTTTTCATTCATAAGTTAATGTGCAGTGGAAGCCAGCAAATCGTGAGTAGATGATAGAGAGAACAAGGATGAGGAGAAAGAGGGACACATTTTTTATTTTGGCTTGATGTGGAGCAAAGGCTGCTATTTCTGTACGGAGGTTTGTGTGAATGCGGAGTCAGACTTTGATGTAGATGGCTGACACAGATTTCATCCAAAATTTCAGGATGTCAGGGGCTAATTTTAACTACATCTCTCAGCGTCTCTCTTCAGCGGCAAGACACTCAGACGTACAGCCGATATAGTGATGTAAAAGTTGTATGAATTGCGATATAACTGTTTAGACTAAGGTCACATTGCAAAACACCAGACCAAAAAAAAAAGGAGAAGGAGAAAAAGAAAAAGAAGGAGTAGAAGAAGAAGGAGGAAAAGAAAAAGCATTTAGTGTGTAGGCTCTTACCCCATCATGCACCAAGGCCTTCCACGAGTGCTCCAACTTCTTAATAAACCTAAATAAATAAGACATAATAAAACTATTTACTGCAAGTTATTAAACAGGTAACATAGGTGGGACGAACAAATGTTTATATGAGGAATCGATTTGGCTGCTCTTAGACACAAACCTGTAGGACTGAAGAATGTCAATGATGCCGATGTAGATCAGCAACCTCTCTCCTTTACTATTACGAGATGGAATACCGCCCATGCTGGAAGGACAAGGCCAGAGAAGAAACAACAGATCATTTTGTCGTCCCAGTCAAAGATTACACTACAAACAAACACCAGCTCAAATTCAGCTCATGTGCTTAAGACTCACTGGTCTTCTGAATCCAAAGCTCCCTTCCCTCGAGCCTCCCCCTGAATGGACTCCATGGCCGTACAGTACAGACTTTTCTGGGCTTGTGGCCGCCGCTGATCCGGGGTCACTGCTCCCTCCGACCCCCCACTGTCCCCTGAATTTCCCCCAGCTCGCTCCCGCTCTCGACTGGCCTGGTCCATGTTGTGGATGCCCATCAACAGACTGTAATCCATGATCTTGAAACTCTGCAAGAGCTACAACAAACATAAAAATACAGTAAATGTGTTGACATGACCATCGATTGTCTCTTAACAGTTTAACTGGCTACAGACTCATGGCAGAATTGTTTTAAATGTTTCTACTTTGAGTACTTGTTTGTTATTTTGTCTGTTGTTTGATTAGCCTGTAGTAGACAGTGTAAAAGGAAGTGGAAGGGAAAGAGAGATTAGAAGGTACCATTGTAGAAAAACTGCACCAAACCTTTTTGCTATTCACATTATTGTGCATGATTTGTCATTGCCTTAAACAGGATGCCAGATCATTCATGAACAGTTTTGCTTAAGTTTAGTTTTATTTCTAAGATTAAGTTAAAGCAACATTATTTAGAAATTGGCACTTTGTGGGATTTGACATCCCCCACATTTTCTGAGTGTAACACCACTGCTGTAAATAAATATCAATGTAGGTGCTAACTAAAAAGCAAAACTCATTACGTCATAACAATGTTACGTGTTGAAAACTTGTATGTATGATTTACAGTCAACCTTTACTACTGTGACTTGAACTAAAGTGGTCTGGAGTAGCAAAGAAACAGTGACCACAAGGCAACCACAAAGACAGATTAGCCTCTAATGGAAAGAGATATTTTAATGAATAAATGATGTGCAGCCTCTGTCATATGAGTTGATTGGCTTTCCCACGTCTGATAAACCAACACTTTACACAAGGCATCTCGTGTTAACTGCCGCCAGTCTCTTCCATCATTTAAAAAGGAATCATCCCTCAAAGTAAACAAGGTATTAGTTTGCAGTGTCATGCGAGCTTGAGTCATCTCTTCAACACTGGGCTGCTAATGATCCTTCGACTGCCAGCAGTGGTGGAGCTTAACATTAAGCAACAAACAACTGTCTAACAACACTGATTAACTGCTTGAAGAGAGCCTTAAAATTACAGACGCCTCTGTACAGAACAGCTCTCCACACCTGCTGCTCAGTCTGTCAACGTGACAGCAGAATATCTAAAAAAAAAAGTGAGTTTTCATAACATTCGTTGGTACCACACAGAATAAAACATACCCACTATACCATTGGTGAAAAAGTAGAGTTCGACTAGATTTATTAATTAATTTCTAGAGTTTGATGTTCAGTTCAATAGATTCTAAACATCAGAGACTATCATTATTATATTTGCATTTAAAAATCCTCTATCAGTCTAGTAATGTCTAGTAATAATAACACTCAATACTTGCCAGCAGTGTTTTTTAAATTTTTTTAACGATGACCTAAAGAATCTGATTCAAAAAAGAAAATTGGATCTAAAATGGCTTTCATAACTCAGGACATTTGTTTTGTAAGACAATAATAAAAAGACTTGAAATCCAGTGAGGGCACAACGATAATTACGTTCTGCTGGTGTACTATTGTATTGAGATTGTGAATATTAATAACCTTGCATATTGTAACACTTCACAAGAATGCCTCCTGTAACTCCATGTGGGCTGAGAGGCTTGAATTGATACATGAATAAAAATCAATCAGACGATGAAAAAGAAGTGTCTCTGTGACTCACCAGGCAGTCCCTCTGTATAGTCTTGCACATGGCATTATAGTTGTCTGCTTCCAGCAGCAGGCCATCAGGCAGGTCCTGGATGAAGTCCAAGTCTTTGTGAGTGGGGACGGCCTTTTCTCTCTCCTTAGGGGAAGCTCGTCTCTTATAGGTGGAGCCCTTCAGGTCGTATTTGATGTGCATGGGGACGATCCGAGGCAGAAGATTGTTCATCACGCAAATACGGATATTTTTGCCTCCTGCCTGAACGCAATACAGTCCATAGAATTTGGGCAGCAGGGTGCGCTTGTTTTGGTTTATATTCTGGAAGGGAGGAGGAAATGCGGAAAACAGATTAGATATGTGGCACACATAAATTAGAAAGAAATGATTAGAGCTCCCACTCTCATGGTAATTATAATTATTGCAATAGTAATCACTCATACTGAACACACTCCCACTTTCTGTTATATTCAGGGGTCAGGCTCACCATGAAGTATCCAGGCAGCAGTTTTTGGAGGAACTCTGCCTCTTTGTGTTGAACAGTCTTGATGATGAACTCGTCATCACTGGAGACGTAGAAGAGGGATCCGCTGGCTCCCGGGTTAGACAGCTCAATCAGTGGCTCGTTACACAGAGAATACTTTAAGAGGAAGAGACGACTGCATTAGTATCCAGTGGAAATATGCTGGCATATCCAGAACTCTAATTTATCAGTGGCTATAAACTGAGGGTACAGAACTTGGGAATGATCATTTTTACAGCACAATTTCCCTTCTCTGCAGTACAACACTACTTCATTATAACGCTGTTTTGTCACATATTTTATCTCTATCAAAAAAATGCAGCTTCTAAGATTTAGATGTTGCACTTGGTCATATTGTGATTTCAATAATATTTAGATTATTCTGCCCTTGTACCACCTATGAGCCACTTGATAGAGCCATTTCTAATTATTAAACATTATATAAATATCTCTATATATATATATATATATATACATATATATACATGCACATATATATGTATGTATGTATATGTATATGTATACATATATACATATATACACATATGTATATGTATATGTATACATATATACATATAGACATATATACACATATATATATATATGTATAAATATAAATATATAAATAAGTGTGTGTATATATATATAGCAACAGTGACCACAGCCTTAACAGGAAACATGGCAGTGTGTGTTTGGTGTAAGTACTAACCAGGTAGTCATCTGGCCGAATGCCAAACAGTTCCCTGAAGTAAC
Organism: Pagrus major; assembly: GCF_040436345.1. Taxonomy (NCBI): domain Eukaryota; kingdom Metazoa; phylum Chordata; class Actinopteri; order Spariformes; family Sparidae; genus Pagrus; species Pagrus major. The sequence continues at coordinate 17,897,733 of NC_133231.1, read as the reverse complement.
GAAAGGCAATAGGAGCGTAGGTCTTAAAGCGAAAGTCACTGTAGTGATGAGCAGGAGTCAGGTTACTGCCTTCACTGAAAACATGGGTGTGAGAGAGAGAGAGAGAGAGAGAGAGAGTCAGAAGACAGAAAGGTTTTAAAACTACATGAAATCCAAACCCACAAAGTCACGATGTTTACTCAACTACAATTTCAGCCACCAACCTGGGGAAGAAGATGCTTTCGACCACCACAAAGTCCTGCATGAGAACATCCCTTTCTGCCTTTTGGCTTAAGCTGCCAACTGTGTGAGCGATGCCCAACTGGATGGCACCTTTCAGGGCGGACGACGTGGTCTACAGAGGTCAGAGAGGAAAAGATATTAAGCGCTGGAACAAACGATATTTTATCTCTGTGACTTCTGCTGTTTCACTTACTATTTTTGGGTGTCCAGTGAGAGGAATTCACAAACTAATTTTAGAATATAAACACCAAACATCCTTTCCACTTTTCACCTCTGCTGCTAAATGTTGTGTGTCCAAAACCACCGGTGTCACTGACCCCTCTCCTCCCCCACCAACGCCCTGTTCTGACCTTTTTATAGGTGGTCTCTCCTGTGGTGGTCTCAACGCCCCGGTGTCCGATGGTCTTCTTCATACTCTGAGTTGTGCCTGAAGAGCCAGGCGCCTGAGGAGAGGGGCAGGGAGAGAAACATATAAATTTGGCCTGGTGTGTGTGTGTGTGTGTGTGTGTTTATACTTGTGAACACAGACGACAAAGAGCGAGCTGTATGCAAGCTTTTGGCCACATTGAGTAAACATCTTCGCATGACCGCCATCAACTCGGCTGATGAGTTGCTGAACTCTCAACGAGGGTAAAGTTGTGTAGCAGAAGACAGGAGTGAAAGCAACATCAGCTGGTCTGTTTTTTTGTGGTGTGTGAAGGATACCTTGTAGTCTACTTTCAGGGCACAAAATTAGCAACAGCCACCAGCCAAATGGTGGTAAAATATGCAAGCTGGTAGATTTGCTTCACTCACCGGCCAAAAATCAATTTGAACATTAATAAGCTATTTTGGCAGTAATTATGCACCCTGTCTACTTTACATTTGCTTTTGTAAATAACTGCAATTAATCACGCACCAGATAAATTTAAATTAGTTTGTACTGTCTTCTGTCTGAACAAATTACCCATCCCTTCAATAAATATTCTTATATTTTTTGTTATCCCTTAGAATTTTTATTGTATTTCTTTTTTATTAACATTATTTTGAATTTATATTATTATCTGTAATGAAATTACAATCCATTTATCATTAATAGAATCAATAACACAAAGCCAAATTACTTTCATGACTTAACAAGTGCAGCATCTACACACATGTATAGAGTGGGTGGCAGTAAGCAACTTTAATTTTGATTTGCCATAAATTCGAGGAGGAGAAGGAGAAGCAGAAGCAGACGAAGATGCGAATCAAGCAGTCTAACTGCTGCACCTGTATGGAGCCACACAGTGTAGACCAGAGAGCCAAACATGTTGTTGTGGACGTTTTTTACAGTTACAAAGGAACACAAGACGATTGCATATTGCAATAAATGTGCTGCAAGGGTTCTGAGAGGAGAGAGAAAGTCTACAAGTTTTTTACCCTGAGGTGTGCATAAACTACAGGATATAAACTTATTTTTAAAATACAAAAATGTAAAATTATTGGTCAACTTAACAGTACCGGTCATGAGAAGCAAGTAATTATCGACTATCTGTGTCAACTCTTGGTTCATTTACTGGCTGTGGTGCAGACAATCTCTCCAACAATACATGAAACTGTGTTTTCAGGCATTTATTCACCTGTTATCACCTGTGTAAAAAAAACTGGGACCATGTGTTTACTTTGCTTAAGCTGCTGATTGCTGCATGAATGCAGGCTTGAACTCTCTAAACTTGTTCCCCGTCCCTCTTTGGGATTGACTGGATCAACATTTACATTACTTGGGGCTGTACATAGCACAGAGTTAATTCAGAAGGACAATTTCAGTCATCGTTACCTCTGCAGGGGCCATTTTTCGGATGCCACTGGTCCCTAAAGAAAGAAAAACAAGTTACATAGGGATTTACAATGTGAGAAAGGAACAGTTCTGCTAGTTTCCTTGTTCAGAGTTGACATAGGTGTCAACCAATGCAGCCTGTGTAAATTTGATGCTTGTTATCATTCTTAAGACTCTGAACTAGCAGCTTTTAACATGGAAGAATTTGTTAATGACTGCTTAAGAATCGCTCTGCTGGTTAATTAGCAGGGCTATTTCCAGCTTTGGATGATGACTATAAGGCCGATGATGAGGCCAGACCTAAATGTGGCCACCGTGACTGACTGCCGCCCTCGATACACCAGCTCTACACAAACTGGAACTACTTCTCCCCTGAGCTGGCTGCTCCAGTTTCATCTGGTACCTGGGGATGTGTGTCTGCAGTCAGTCACCACACTCCTTCCAAAAAACTGCAGTTCATAGCTCTTGCTGCAACAGCCTACTTTGTCTCTAACAGTAACTTAACTTTTGACTCCAATATGCTAACATTATTGCTATATTTTTGTTAAATTAAGCCATTCAGTAAACTCAACCGTTCAGCACAAGAGTAGTTACTTGTTGCCAAAATAAACACATGCTGAATGTTTGAGGCATCACCAAGCAAAGACCTCTGGATGTGTGTAAAATTTACTGGCTTATAAACAAAAGATGAGCAGTGTAATTGAATTACACAACCCAGACACATGGATCTGTCCTCCTGGGTAAGCATGATAACAACAGCAGCACACAGTAGATTTGTAAGAAAAACACACAGTTGAAATAAAAGAAATATTCAACGTGATTTCCTGTGTCCTTACATAAACTTGCTGTTTAAACCTACTATCTCGCCCACTCTGCACGCACCTCTAGCCTGTAACCAATGGCAACATCTACTTCAATGCTGCAGTGCCACAGGTCAATATATACAAAAGGATGCTGGGAAAATTATACACCTGTAGTAACAACCCTGTGTGTGAAAAGTCATCTATGGCCAGCAGATTCAATCCAGGCGACGCACACACATCAACCCAAGAAAGCTGGGAGTGTTAATAACAAGGCAGAATCACTGAATGCCATGCAGCTCTTCTCAGTTAACAGGGACACACACGGCAATCCTCAGGGAAACAATGAGCATCGTTCTGCCCACATTCCCTCTCATTATGTAAAGCCACACACTATATCTTCACTACTCATGCAGTTTCTGCTCACGCACACAGAAACACTCACGCACACCCATGCGAGTACCTCGCTGCAACGCTCTCCTCCAGAACCGAGTCCTAATGTCTGTGGAGCAGGACACGGTCAGCCTAGACAGCTTAACCTATTAAATGAGCGACACTGAACACCTTTAAAGCATGAGTGTATATAGATACGAGAAATTGTGTTTCCTCTAGAGCGGAAATGATTAGTCGATTCATCATTTCAAATCAGAAAATTAAACAGCAACTTCTTTGATAATTGACTAATCAATTTTCTAATTTTTAACGCAAAAATTTCAAACATTGTCTGGGTTGAGCACCCTAAATCTGATAATGAACAATTTCTTTGGGTTTTAGTGTGATGGTCAGATAAATCAAGTAATTTAAAGATGATGCCTTGGAACATGTTTTTCCATTTTCTGCCATTTTATAAACAAAACAGTTTCCTGTTAAATCAAGGAAATCATAAGCATTAATTGATCAAATTGCAATCTTTCTTGAAGTCAGTGTTGAGCTAGACCAGTAATTCCCAAAGTGTGGGCCGCGGCCCCCTGGTGGGCCGCGAAGGTACTGCAGGTGGGCCGCGAGAGGTCATTTTCTATTTTGTAATTAAGTTTTAAGTTACCATTAAATATTTATGGGTACATATTTTAATTTAAATAAGTAATCACAACTAATAAAACAAAAACGTGATTTAAATTACGTGTTATTCTTCATTTATCTGACCTATTTTTGAGCCGGAACGTATCTTACATTTCATTATTGACGGGGGAATTGTAATTGAGGGAATACCTTATCACTGGCGGGAAAGAGTAACAATGGATTGGTGGCTGTAAGGAGTCAAAAGGAAAGCTGTTAATGAGTCAATCTCAACAAGTGAAGAGGGTCAAAATGAAAAAAAAAAAAAGAGAGGCTCGTCGAAAGTACTCAAGTGAGTACCTATCGCTTGGATTTACGAGTGTCGGACCAGAAGACAACCCGCTGCTGATTTTCAGCACTTGTGGCTTTAAAGACAAAGTACAGGAATAAACTGGATGTTGAACCTGATCTCCACATAAAGCTGACGTCTATTCAGCCAGACATCAAGACTTTGACAGCTGCTATGCAGCAGCATCACCCCTCTCATTAGGTGAGTTGCAGTCGACACAATGTAACGTTACCCAAAGTGTGGCTCAGAACCAGTATATCGAGATAAACTGCGGGTGGTTTCACAGAGACTGGACGAAGTCTTGGGTTAATGTCAAGATGGACTTGTGTGTGAAATAGCACTTTGTTTTGCGCCGTTAAACGGCCCAGCTATGATGGATTGTACGTCTGATTCAACGTTCAATGTTTCCTACATTAGGTGAGATGCAGGTGACATAATGTGGTTCATATCCAGTGTATCCAGATACTGTTTGCAGGTGGTCTCACAGAGACTTCAGTAAATCTTGTTAATGTTAATTAATATTCTGAGAGAGAGAGAGAGAGAGAGAGAGAGAGAGAGAGAAAGCGAGAGAGCTTTTGTGCCGTTGAACGCCTCACAATATTACACGGCAGCCCAGCTGTGATGGATTGTAGTAACTGCATCAGACTGCATGTGTTGAAAAAGTGCAAGTGTTGGCCTGATTCAACATTCAACGATAATTTCTGCCTGTTTTCTTCATATTGATATTGGGTTGGATATTGTGAAATTTTATGTAAGTATTTTATTGGTCAGTGGTGAAACAGCCAGGATACGGGCTTAATAATTTCTTACATTGGTTACTGTACAAATCGTTACGTGCATGTAGATGGATTATTAATGTCTTGTGTGTTGATCAGAGTTGTTGGGTGGGCCGCGAGAGATTTTCAGATTTTAAAGTGGACCATGGCACTCTGAAGTTTGGGAACCCCTGAGCTAGACAATAACACACTGTGCTGCATATTCGGGATAGGAATTACCCAACCCAACCCAATTACTTAACAATGACTTAAGCTTGTCAGAGACAGGCCTTACGACAATAGGCAAACCATCTGTTCCTCCCTGTGTACAAAACAACTCTCTGCCAGGCTTGTTCACTTGTAGCCTGCAGCCTGTACAAGGCAATAATATGGGACACACACGCTCTCCTAACATCATTTTCTGCCTATGAAGACTCCATAAATACACTGGTTCTTGCCCCGATTAGGAAACAAGGCCAGTAAGGGGCTAGCACAGTTACCACACTTTGTTACTGTCACTCAAGTGTGTGAGTGTGTCTGTGTGTTAGACAGAAAGCTGGATCTTGTATGTGTCCAGTCTAGGGCTCTCAGCCATGTGGGAGCCACAAGAGTGCTCGGAAGCCCCTATTTTTATTCACTGATTCAGCCTGGGTGGTTACAAAGAGAAGAGCAACTCCTCTGTACACATGGAGGCTAATAAGTGACGCACAACTAAACGGATTAACAAGATGCCCATCATCTGTCCTCTCCTCAGAAAATAAGAAACCTCTGATGGGACTTGAACTGCCCTCCACCCATCTGTATCTGTACTGCACAAACCTCTTATCAACAGAAGAGATTACGTCTGTTCAATACATAGATAAGCATTGGCAAGTCTGTGTCTTGGTAAGATATCAATAAGATCAATATGTGTTTTGGTAAAACATCGCCTCAGCTGTGAAGCTTTGGAAAGTAGCTGATAGAGGGCTTGTGATGAAGATACCAAATGGAAAGTGTATTTGCTGGCAAACTTTACCACAAATCTGATCAGACAGACAGAGGAAAAGGAGGGGTGTAACGGGCGAGGAAGGCTCGGAGATAACGGCAACCACTTATCCCAACCCATTCATTTACCAAACAATACACAGATATTTATTACACCTCATATTAATGATCCGGCGACAGGCTAACTCGTTAGCATGACACACCGTGTAACGTTAACAAAATTACCGGCTTGATAACAAAACACAACATTTGAGCCAACGTGGTCACGGGAATTATTTCATTAACGTGTTATCAACCTCGTTAGATGAGTCGATATAAACACTGATGGATGCTAACTACAGCTTTGTGATCGACAAAAAAAACACTGAGGTTTATAAAATAGGCAGCTAAACAAGCTAACGGTTGCTTGGTTCATTTGTTAGGTTGAAAGCCTCGATGCTAACTAACTAGCTAACTGGCTAGCCGGGACTTGATAAAGCAAATAGTCACCGAATCACACCGTTTTCATCGCTACAAAATGTTACACGGCTCTGTTTGAACGCTCGTTTCAAGACAACAAAGGAGGAAGGTTTAGCAGCTTGATACCTGTCGGGGCTGTTGATCCCGAGTCTGCTGTTCCAGCAGTCGCCATTACGATTTGACTGTTCACATCACAGACAGCGCCGACAGTTGAGTTCTGATGCTCATGTCGCAGCAGCGCCACAGCGCCACAGCGCCCCCAGCGGAGCGACGTGGAACAGTTTCAGTTTCTCTTTAACTGTGATGCCACATATAATCATTTTTAATGCTTTAATGCATCAAGTTTATATGGACGGAAGAAGATAAAACATGTCATCTTATTTCAAAAACCTTTAATTAAATGATTTTTCTATGTAATAATGATAATCTTCCCCCTTAGCTGGACTATGATTTAAAACCACTTCTGGATCTTTTTTTTTTTTTTTTGGATAAAAATCTTAATTGTTTTATAAAAAGGTACAAAGATCTTATTAAACAACAGAAAAGAATACGTTTATTATGCTTGTTTTTCTGTTAGTCATGGTAGTAAGTTAAGATCAAATAAGACAGTAAATAAGAATATATCTAAAAATAGAAACTATACAAGTGCAATTAAACTCAAAATTACAAGGCAAGCAGCGCACATACAGTACAGTACCAACAAGTGCAATAGTGCAATACCGCCTCAAGTAAAGTGAAATAGCCACAAAGTATAGTCAGAGTAATATGATACCATCTACTATAACAGGGTACACCAGAATGATAATACTTTGTGCTTGTCTGTATTAATATAGAAATATGATATAGTACATAATGTAATAAACTATATAAATATTAACATACTGTGATATCATATAGTAATGGATACAAATTATAAGTTGGAATGTAATGTTACAGAACAACATAATATATAATATAAAAGAGCAATATAGCATAGAATAACACATTATAAAACATAGTATTTGAATAATGTGCGCATATATATGCTTATATACTGTATAGTAAAATAGATTTAATATTATATTAACTTTAATTGTTTTAATTCTGTGCTCAGCTTTACACTTATGATCTTGTTTGTGCTACATACTATGTATAGTTTGTATTTATTTAATTTTATGTTTTTACTCTTTGTATGTTCTTGTCCTATGTTGGATTGAAATTGTGGTATGTGTATGTTCTTAATGATAGAATAAAGCTCATTAAATAAATGTAATAACTTTTATTACATTGATTTTATAAGGGTTTTGTGACATCCATTGATCAACAGTTGAAATTGTTAAATAGGCAAGATTTGGAAAAAAGGCTACTTTCCTCTGATGTTAAAAGGCACCCTAAGAATCAAATTAAAAACCATGTGTTGCAAAGTTAAGAACACATTATAAAAATGGGTAGTGTGAATAACAATTTTGAAATTGTCTATATGAAATTGTGTTGCCCTGTAAGGTCAGTTTGTTTATTCAGTTATGAAAATGAAGAGTTTGTTTATTTAGTTTGTTTAGTACGGAAGCCCTAAAGGGCCATGCATTCATACATTTTATTTCCTCTGTTTTCCCGTGATAACGAGTTAATTTCATTTATTTTCTCAAGATCTCGAGTTATTATCTCGAAATAACAACTGCCGTTTTCCCGAGATAACGGGATAATTTTCTCGAGATCTTGAGATAACGAAACGATAGTGTAGTATATTAAATCATTGCAGGAAACATCATTCAGTGTAGCAATGTCAGAGGAGCAGGAGCATATCGATCACCACGTCACATATGTTTTCAATCAAGGCCTGACACAGGCTGAAATAGTATTATGCCTTGCTATTACAGATAATATACACATTAGTGTGCTTAATGTAAAAAGATGGTTAGCAAGGCTTTAGCTATATCGGCTGCGCAATCTAAGTGAGCCTGATGTCGTCATTAACTACATAGCTGACCAACTATGTAGTTAATGAGGAGATCTCAAATTAATTATATCGTTATCTCGGGAAAACAAAATTTCGTTATCTCGAGAAAATTATCTCGTTATCTCGAGATCTCGAGAAAATTATCTCGTTATCTCGGGAAAACAGCAGTTGTTATTTCGAGATAATAACTCGAGATCTCGAGAAAACAAATGAAATTAACTCGTTATCACGGGAAAACAGAGGAAATAAAATGTATGAATGCATGGCCCTTTAGGGCTTCTTTAGTTTAGGTATAAAAAAAATCAACTTATTTTACCAGGGACGCTGTGGTTAAACTACACAGGCCCTGCATGCAAGGAGACAGTAAACCACACGAAAGGTATATGTAAAACGTTTTATTAGAGCTGTTGTAGATATGATCTTAACCACAAACCCATATAAAAAGAAGAAAACTGATCTTGCAGCTCAAAAAGGAATTAAAAAAATGCATTTATAATCAAATGTGTAAAGAACAGCCTATAAAAATAGTGGTGTGACACAGACAACAGTCTGTCTGACAGACTAAGCATTAACAATATTTTTGTTTCTTTATAAATGTAATCTTGTGATAACAATGCTTCTCATGTGATTTCAAATGAAGTAGATGAAGCTAGAAATTGGTCCACATTTTGAATATTCTAATAGACCTCTAAATTGGATTTGTGCCGGAATAATTGTTCCTCTTTAGTGATTTTAGGTCACTTTTGCTGCTAGCTTGCTGTTTCCTTGAATGGTCCGGCGCCAAGGGTTTAGGAGAGAGGGCACCTTTTCTTCTTCTTTTGGCGTAAGACATTGTTTGCCTTGGTGACAGCATCCATGAGAATTTTGGAGATACACTGTGGAGCTTCTTCTAAGGACCCACGACAACAGCGGCGGACAGCTGGAGGAGAAGCCTTCTTTGATGAACACAGCTTCTCTGACTTTTCCTTAATCTGATTTCATGAGAGAAGAAGATCCAGACAGAAGACAAACAGCATTAGAAAATACAGATTTGAGGTTATTTTCAAATATCACATTTAAAATGTTCCCATCCCAAACTTTGTCTTTTGATCTGCTCACTTCCTTATTTAACTCACTCTTTGCACAAAACAAGAGGTCTTGTCTTGTTCAGGCAGGGGGCAGCATTGGCTCACAAAGCTCTTGAGAGGAAAACCGACAGAGTACCTACAACGCAGTGACAACGTTACTCTCTCCACCCTATACTGGTCACAGATTGCACACATATGTTTAGATCCATGACAACAGGAGATAAAACACATCTGAGATTCATTTTTTTTTCTGTGACAAGAGAGAGGAATGCATAAAAAAAGACCCAGAAAGAAAACATAAATCATGTAAACGCCAAACACAAAGAACATTAAAGGAGCGTGGAGAAAACAGATAAACAGATTAGAGGACAGTTGTAGGAAGTGTTGTCTTACTTCTTCTTGATGATCTTGTGAGTGTCACAGATCTTGTTCAGTGAGAGCTCCTCAGTGGGGGATGTCATATTGTAATGTGGGTCGGGAGAAGTTGATTGGAAACAGTCATATCGATCATTTTCCCCCTCAGCCGCGGAACAACAGTGGAAATCCACCTGTTCGCCATTCTCACCCACGCAAAACTTGTCAAGCTCTTCACGCCACTAAAACACAAAAAGGAGAAAGGATGTGAGAAGGTACCAAAAATGACTAAATTAATTAATCATGTTATGTTTAATGCTATACCTTCTGATCAGCACATTTGAGCACATCCTGCTTCTTTTTGCAGCACTGTTTGAATCCCTTTTCAATACGATTCACGCTCTTTGCCTGACGAGCCAGCTGCTCATAGCCTGACCCGGGCAGGCACTTAACAGTATAGAGGGGCCGTAGCTTCTGGTTGTTACACAATGACTCAATGGTGTCAGCGGTTGGCCGTCCAGGAGGAAAGTTGATGTCAACTTTTTGGGAAGTAGATGGTTTCTTCATCTTCTTTCTTCTGTTTTCTCTGATGCTGTACGGAGTCATCACCGTCCTGTAAAGTATGAGGCATAAGTGTGTTTTGCAATGTGATGTCTCATAATCACACTTTTTAATTGACCTCAATTCAATTTCTCCATCTTAAAGGATAAGGTTGGTGTTACTCTATAATTGCCTTATTAGCTGTGATTCCACCCAAAGGATCCTGAACTTTTAGTCTCAGGAACCACTAAAAAGTTACTGCAGCCCACTGTCTGCATTTCCACCATGGTCTAAAAACCCCTGAGAGGATTAGGCAAATAACTCATTGTGTGACCAATTGTTGATTTCAACTTCATGGTGATGTGTCAAAGCACAGTGATATTGTGGCTGAAATAAAATGCTGCGAGAAATCAACCAATGTGAGAACCAGAAATGTTCAGCACTGCACGCCCCAGACTCTTCTCAACTTCCTGTACTTTCTGAAAGTGCTAGCCTCCATCAGGAACTTTTTGTTGGGTAAAATAATGTTCACTGAACTTGGTCCCTGAGTTGGAAATGCACTGAGTTCCTCCAAATGTTCCTAGTGCCTGGGGAAAGTTTCTGCGATGGAAACCCAGCTACTGTCATCAAATCCCAAAAAAATGCAGCCCCATCATTCATCAAAATGCTTCACTATATTGATGCAGTTTCAGTGATTAGGGTTCTGGCAAAATAAACAAAAACACAAACGCTGGGTGGTCCAGCAAAAAAATAAATAAATAAATTGAACCTCTGTCTGCATTGGCCAAACAAATATTAGATGTGCAAGTGTACAATATATAATTATTGCCACAATAATGCCATTCCAGAACAGTAAAATCCTTCCTCATAATATTATAAACCACTGTGGCGTGTGTTGGCATCTGATAATCAGTCAAATGTATGGATCATGGATCAGTGAACTGTCTCACTGGTAACTGAAGAACTGCTCACCAACCAGCCATCAGGGCCTGTTTTCTGTCCTAATGCCTGTCTTAATGTTCAGACAGTAGACATAATTGGCCACATTTTTTTGCTCATATGTGACACATATCTGTTTCTTTTTTCATAACAGTGTGAACAGCACAAATCACATAGGATCTGACATTTTCAATTCTGTATGTCCCTCAACACTTTCTGACTTCCCTGCCTTGTCTTTTTCAGTCCCAGTAACTACTGAAGATGTAAATCCTTTACTGGCTAATGTTACTCAAAAAGGAGTAAATAGTGCATTTATTATGGACTATTTTCAGTGGTGTATTAATACACATTTGGTGTTTTAGTGTGTGTTTAGAGCAGCAGACACCGTATGTGGGAATGACTCAAAGTAAACTGCAGTGTCAATGTTCATTGTAATAAAGGAACATGTCACCCAGTGCAACAGTGTGGCTCATGTTTTTAATAGTTTCTGGACAAAGTAGATTCTCAATGACACATTTTGCCAGACACATTCTTTAAGGCATTGACAGAATCTCAACATACTAAAAGTTGCTAGAGAAACGTCTGAATATGTCCTCTGCATAGGAGCATAAATGCTGTATAGTGTCCTTCAGCAACTGCTGAGTGGACCTAAAAGAAACATAGAACCTGTATTATCACTCTTGAATTTCACTGATTTGAAAAACTTAATGATGCTTCCTAACTAAGACATTTTTATTGGTGTTCACTGGATTTATTACCCTTCATACCTCTGGCCGTGGCAAGTGTTGGGGTCAAAGCTGAAGCTGTCGGTGGAGGTGGAGGGGAGCGGTGGCACCGGCAGCTCCTCTGTCGGTCCGTAGTTTGGGTTTGGAGCGTCGTTGTGGAAGCAGTTTAACCTGTCTTTGCCGCTGAGTATGCAGCATTTATAAACGAGATCCTTTACTGATGAGTCCTCCTCACAGAAGGAATCGACTGACAGCTCCCACTGAAGCAATCACAGAAGAGTAACACAGACAGTATTAAATCCTTAACTTATTGACATAGTGTCTGTACGCCTGAGGATGTGTGTTGAGTGAATGGGCCACCCTGCAATTATGTAGAGTATAGTGAGAAACAAACATGGTAGGAGGTAGGCGATAAGATTAAGGTAAAGCTTTATTCACTTAAGTATTTGGAACAGGTTTGTTGCCTGTCTTCTGACAGCTAAACTGGTGCTCATGCCAAGGCATGTCAGGCAGGGCTGCATATAATGGGCTTATCAAGTGGCAGCGCCCAAGGCCTTCAACTTTGTTTCAAAACTGCGAGCACCATCAGCTCTGCAATGTGAAGAATGTTTCATGCCCTTTTTATATCCAGGGTTATGCAAAAACATGCAAAAAGAAGATTGTTTTTGGTACGAGTATATGAGGCAAGGACAAATAAATTAAAGCGTCAGGATTACAATTTTTATAAATATTAAACGGAGGGAGTTTTTAACTGGTTATGAAACAATCTAATACTGATGCCTCTATATGACCTACATAAGCAAACAATCAGCGAGAAGATTTTCCATATGGTTTTATACAGTAGTTATTCTTAATGCATGCCACCAAATATGTTTCTGACTTACTCGGATTGGATAAGTCATAAAATAAAAAAATGTCTTTATGCCGTGCTACTGAGGATAAAGGCGTCTCACACACTGAGGAAAGCTGCTCTGTGGTCTAAAGTTTACTTTGTTTCGGCATCATATCATCGTTAAAGCCACAAATATATAAATGATCTCGTTGCTATCAATCCTGCTATCAGCTGTGTTTAACAAAGAAAAAGTAATAAAAATATATTTCTTTCTTTTACTCACTTTTTTAATATATGCACACGCTAGCCATGTCAAGATCTTTAAAAATCAAGGAGTTGCTGCTCATACCGCTTTTGTTCACAGGGGTTGCCAGAATAAACACAAAATTAAAGTTCCCTGTAGCTGCTTTGAGTTATAAATGTTGGTAATAATATGACATCTATGAGAGCCCTCCTCTACATGAGGTATTAAGTGGAGAACATTTGGTTATTAACAGGAAATCCTATTTGTTTGGGATCCAATTTTATCTCTTTCATCATGTTCCAGTGTTTCTTGTGAATTATGTTGAGCCAAATAAGAAGAAAAAGTAAGAGGAGCAGAACTAGGTCAGGAAGACACAGGATATCCTCATTTTATATTTATAGGGATTATAAACTTAATGACTCAGCCGTGGGAGCTGTTGTGAAAACTCACCGCCTGTGTGGCGCAACACAGCGTCACTTCCCTCCCCCATGTCTCATTCCGTTGGCAACATGAACTGAACCAAGACTCTGCATTATTGACAGCACTGGCCCTTCGCTTCAGCGAGCCAAAACCAGAGGGAGGAAAGTAAGATTGTGGGTAGAGGGGACGCTGGTCTCCATGGAGACAGATGGCTGGGAGATTGTCAGAGGACGGCCGGGCGAGGGGGAACTGAACGGGATATTCCAGCGCGGGAGGACCACCAAAGGAACGGGGCCCAAAACTTGGTCGGCCTAAAAGGAAAGGATGGGAATCATACCGTTACTTGATGGCACACATGAAGTTATAGAAAACTGAAACGAATGAGAGGAAAATAGACACGAACGTCCTCCTGGTCTGGAATCCGCTGGGACACAGAATAAAGGCTGTATTATTAAACAGTACAATTCAAGTGTTTTATAGGTAGGTAGGTAGGTAGGTAGGTAGGTGTAGCCTACCTTTGGGATCCAACAGCTCTGACATGTCCAACGGTCTCTGCAACATGAACGTTGAATCTGGTTGTTGCATCTCTGAAAGATTTTTTCAAAAATTAATTCAAAATAAGAATATTCTACAGTCTCAAATACTTAAAGGTCATATTGATAACATTTTTATGCAGACAAATTGTTTCAAAAATAATACATCTACAGAGCTTGTAGAAAGGTCCAGAATAAAAATTAAATTTAAAAAAAAACCTTAAAAATATCATTTTGAGGTAATAATTTTTAAATGTTTGTCGGGTCCAAAACTATTGTTTTGTTCATCTCTGTGTAAAAAATCAGACAGTTGGCTCCGGCTTCTAACAACGTTTGTCAGCCAATAGTATAACACCGTTGGTATCAGGTGGTGTTCTGTCAACGACAAGACTCTTGGTATAACTGCCCTAACATATTAGCGTGAGGGACGTAGGTAGGTAGGTAGGTGTAGTCTACCTCTGGGATCCAAGAGCTCTGACATGTCCAACGGTCTCTGCAACATGAAAGTTGAATCTGGTTGTTGCATCTCTGAAAGATTTTTTAAAAAATTAATTCAAAATAAGAATATTATACAGTCTCAAATACTTAAAGATCATATTCTGTCAACAACAAGACTCTTGGTAGTTGCCAGTTTGTGGGAAAAAACGTAAAAATGGCGGATGTATAACTGCCCTAACATAAGTTAGCTAACGTTAGGGACGTTAACGTTAGCTAGCATTAGTGAGGTAAATGTATTAATGTTGCGTTAGGGACTTTAAAGTTAGCAACGTTAAGGTCAGCTAGCTATGTTAGGTAGTACAACAAACTGGCAGCCGCTTGAGGGGGCAGATGATTGGAACAATAGCGATGTTGTGATGTGAATGCAATGGAAGGAGGGAGATGAAATGGCACATTTATTGACTGAATGTTATCAATAACATCTTTAAGTTAATACTGTACTTTACTTGAACCTGACCTATATTAACCTATAAGAGTGCCTATTAGAACTCATCTCTGACCTAAACTTAAATGCATACTATGCAGGATTTGTCAGTAGGTGTTTGTAAACACTCCATTCAAAGGTGCAGTAAGCGAATCTGGAGAAAGATAGTTGATTGTTGAGTTTGTCCCAGGCTGTCAAATACCTAAAACGCTCAACCCAAAGCATCGGTAATTGAGGACCTGGGGCAGAGACTTCAATCTCAATCTCAATCTTCAATCAATCTGTCTCGGTCAAGGCGCAACAATCCCTTTAATTTGCATCAAATTCTACTCACTCATTTTTTCATCAAGCTCCACGTATTATTCACTGAGAAACTAATAAAAATGTTGAAATGTCATGAGTGATGATTGAGAGGGATTATTTTTGAGTCTATACATTGTTTTGTAGTAAAATCCGGCATAGTATACTTTTAAAGGAGATCTCTCAGGATTACTTTCTCACACTTTAAAGAGCTCCCTCCAGATCCCTGGCAGACATTAGAAAGCTCATTTCAAATGTAAGTATCACTCCTTGAGACAAGCAAACTGAGCTTCATGAGTAAAATCAGTGGAGCGCTTCTTAAATCTTAAACTCAGGTCCTAACACTGAAATAGCCTCTTGAAGTAGTGAGAGCTGGCCAAATGCCACTCTGAACAGCTGAGCTTCTAAATGGTCCTCGCAGAGATACTGCACTCGTACGTGAATGCACACACCTTGCATGATTTTGTCAAGGTCAAAGGTGGCTTCGCGCTGCTCATCGTTGTGCTCATCTGGAAAAATTGTACACAGAAAGAGAGAGAGACAGGGAGAGGGAGAGACAGAGAGGGGCAGAGAGCCAGATAAAGTTATGTAACACTTCACTGGTTTTCTGTAATGCGCAATTTATACTGGGAGACAGCCAGTGGTGGAAGATTCCTTTAAATGTTAGTTGCTATACCGCAGTGTAATAATACCCCATTACAAGTAAAAGTCATGCTTTTCAAATGTTATGTAAAACTTTGGAAGTAATACCAGAAAAAATGTGCTGAGTTTAAAAGGAAGTACCCATTATACTGTCAGTGTTACTAAATGTACTTCCTCATGTAATTTTCTGACATTAAATTTAGATGACTAAGTAAGAGTAAAAGTAAATCATGCAAATATTTACATCTATGTAAATGTTTTATACAAAGACCGATTATCAGATACAATACTTAGCATTTTTCTGATTATTGGAATCTGTGTTTTTCACTTGATTGCAGATTAATAAGATACTTTTGTTTGAAAATTGCTGCTTCGGCTCTGATGCAGCATGAAATCTACAGTAACTAGTAAATAAAGTTATTAAATACATGTAGTGAAGTAAAAGTACAATATTTGCCTCCAAAATGTGGTGCGATAGAAATATAAAGTAGCAGAAAATGGAAATAGTCGAGTAGTACGCACAAGTATCACAACATTTACAGGTACAGTAGTTGAGTAAAATAACTTAGTTACATTCCATCAGTGCATATAATATAATAAACATATATAATATAATAAACACATGATATAATATATCATTACTGAGTCTAATGTTGTTGCTGGTTGAGGTGGAGTTATTTACAATAATTGTAACTATCTGTTAGTTGACATGTAAAATATTTGTATCTTTATATGTCAATAGTATCATCTTATATTATATTACCTTATATAGAAATGTGCAAAATATAGCTATGACATAAGTGTAACAATAAGTAAAGTACAAAAATATTCAAGTTAAGAATAAGTTACATCAAATTGTACTGAGGTAACTCAGTACTTGTACTTAGTTACATTCCACCACTGGAGACTTCAGACCAGACTTATTAAAGATACAGGGTGAATGTCAGGAGGTCTGCAGGCGAAATAAACGCACTTCCAGACGAACAAAAATGGAGCCCGGCTGCCAGCCAAGAAGCAAACACAACATGAGAACAACAACAGAGAGGAGAGGCAACAACAACAGTACCAACCTTTGGATGCTGAGCTCAGTAGAACCAACACAAAGGCGGTGGAGCAGACCAGAGCCCGAGAGGAGCCCATTGTTAACTTGATGTTGTGCGTGCTGTGTACTGTTTGTCCCGCTGCCGCTGCTGCTGCTGCTGCTGACTGCTGACTGTCCTGGCAGAGAGCTGAGAGCTGAGGCCGCCCAGGAAAACACGCTCGGCGGGGCAGCGCACAGACCGGCCCGGTAATTGGTCCAACAGACGCTGCCGTGCTGTCCGTCTGCAAACAGTTTTTATGGTTGTTGTGGGCTTTAAGGGGGGACGAGGCGGAGAGAGGAAAAGAGGGAGGGGAGGAAGTTTTTCAACATGACTCATGAGCGATCCGTGCAAAATCCTGGGTGCTGTTAGGGTGCTCTTATATGGGAGCTTATGATCTTCAGTTGAAGGTCTCTGTATGGAAGCCTGTGTCCGCCAGGCAGAGAAAAAAATACATGAGATTAAAAGCAAGTTTAGTGAAAAAATATTCACATTGCAAGTCATAGGTATGAGATTAAAAAGTCAACATTAGTCTCACAATTAATGCATAATTAGGCCAATGTATTTATCTATAATTTAAATTTTTCATAGTCTCATAGTGTGGACGTTTATCTCATAATTATGACTTTTTTACTCATAATTTCAACTTTCCATCACATAATTCATCTTTTTTGTCTCATAATTAGGACTTTTTAATCCCATGATTTCGACTTTTTATGACTTTTTATCTCGTAATTTGTTTTGTTTTTTTAAATCTCATAATTCTGCCTTTTTATCTCATAATTTCAACTTTTATCTCATACTTTTGATTTTTTATCTCATAATTTGTTTTTTTAATCTTATAATTCTGACTTTTGATCTCATAATAATAACTTTTTTATCTCATGATTATGACTTACCATGGGAATGTTTTTAAATTTTTTTTATCAAGCCTAAGTTTTAATTATTTTTCTTTTCTTTAGCTGGTTGAAATGGGCTCCCATACTCTGAGGCTGAGCACATGTGTGAACATGATTCTCATCATTAAAATTATTCAGCCTGGCTGTAAACTCTTCACTCATTTCCTTGCCATTAAGCTCAGCTGTTAATTATCACCTGCTGACTGATCCAATCAGCAGCTCTTGCTGAAACTGATAAACAAGTCGGTGTTGAAAAGTAGGCTAATTATTAAACTAATTGTGTAACTAATTTTGTCTCATAGGGAATTAAAAACAAGTGTTTTTTTAATTATTACTTTAGCAAACATTTCTTCATGTCTTCACAAACAGTAAATACGGGGGTGTGTCCAGGAGTTTTTGACTGGGGTGGCATGAAATACTTGCATGCATACACACACACACACACATTGGAACAACAGTAATTTACCATTTCTCACATACTTTAATTAAAAACATTACAGTGTCAGTTACTTTTCTGTGTTGACATATTTTTACATTCATAAAGATGTCCCTTTGATCCAAAGTGATTTACGATAAGTGCATGTAGAAAATAAATAGTCCCACCAGTCACAACACAACAGAGTGAACAAATAAATAGAAAACCCCCCCAAAAAAATTCACACTTTATTCTCGAATAATGGGTAGCAGTTGGGGTGGCCAATCAGATATCAGGGATGGCCACTGTCACCTCATGCCCTCTTATAGACACACCCCTGGGTAAATATTCAGTAAATTAGATTTGTTTGTCAGCATGGTTACTTATAATATCTAATTTCCCCTTTAACAAAATAAATACATTTCTATTCCGCCACATTCATCAAGGGCCTCTGTGCAGTGCAAACCAATGAAAATGCAACCAATTACCATCAATCAGATGTGTTCTTGGCCTCAATACCAATACAATCGTTTATTGTCTGTATATATTTATATCATTTTTAAAAAAAAGTGTGGATCACATCCCTTTAGATGCTTGGTTACAGATTGCAAGATTTTGTCAGATTGCAGGTCCGTGTAGTTGGTGAACTGC
Source organism: Pagrus major (assembly GCF_040436345.1). Taxonomy (NCBI): domain Eukaryota; kingdom Metazoa; phylum Chordata; class Actinopteri; order Spariformes; family Sparidae; genus Pagrus; species Pagrus major. The sequence goes on along the minus strand of NC_133231.1, from coordinate 17,878,872 downwards.
AAACAGAATCAATTTCTTAAAAAAGAATCATCCAAATCTAAGAAGCAGAGCCAGAGATATCCTGTCTCAAGTGTAGGTCAAGAAAACAGGATCCTACATGTCCCATAATGCAAATCAATGGTCTATTTTGTTATAGTTTCCCTGCCTGGTAAATTCCAATGTCTTTCAAACTCTACACCCCGTGTTTGTAATCCTGCTAGAAAGAATTGTAGTCATCCAGCCCAAACTGGTATACTTAATATCAGTCTGTGAAGTGTAAACTGGACTTTATGTCAGATATCAGTGGAATGCTCCTTTAAATGCTGGAGGACATATATTTTTGACTGTTAAGTTTTTTGTACAAAGCTGGAAAAAGGAGGAACATGAGATAACACTTGAGAAAATATCACCATGTACTAAGATCTTCCCTGTCGGTGAGACGTCATAGGCATCTGTATTTGTCTATCTATTCAGCCCTTATTAAGAAGTTTCCATCTTATATCGCAGCTATGTTCGACTGGTCTGGTCTGTATCAAGCTCGGTCTAATGACTAACTTTCATGCACCTCCTTCAGGTTTGTACTGAACTTGGATGATCTGCTTTTATTTCTATGCCCGGACTCCCTGGAAATCTTTACGAATCACCCTAAATTAATAATTGGGTATGATCATAAACCATTCAGCTCCTGTTTTTACCTGTTTTAATTAAATTGTTTTTGCAACTCGTAGCTTTTATGAACTCTGTTTATAGACTTGTTTTGATTAATGCTTTTATTTTTGTATCTTTTTATATTTTCTATCTTTTAAAGTCATTTTAAACTGTTACTCAACATCAGTGTAAAGTTTAAGTGAAGGCAATATATAAAGTGAATGCTGTGTGTGTTCCTCTATTTGAATTCTGTCCTTCTCTCCCACCATGTTTGTAATTTATTGTTTGTTTTGGTATTTAAGACCTTAAATTCCTTGCTATCTCACACTGAGTTTGAGTCGAGGGCTATCGTTGCCTCGCAGATTACAGCCTGAGAGACTGACAGTGACCTCCAGACAATCCCTCCCACCATGTTCTTGTAAAGGAGGGAGAAGAAAAACTCCCCGTTCAGCTGCAGACTGTAACTTAATGAGTTTCCACAGTTTGCTCTCTATAGGGCCACAGCTTAAACTGGAAGGATTATCCTGCTTTTGCTGTTCTGCCCACAGCTCTTTCCCATCATGTACAGTACAGTAAGATATCAGGATCAAAGTTGTGGTTGTGAGTGATGGGGGTCCGGAAACTGTTCAGAAGTGTTTGCGCTGGGTAGAAATTCCCCCGAGAGGTCAGAGAGCAAAGAACGGCAAACAAACTCGGGCAGGGCTGCAATGCATTCTCTTTCAAGAGGGCTGCTGTTAGTCATGAAAGTATTGAGACAAGCGAATGCAAAAGATTTAGCTTGTTTCAAAAACTGGTTTTATGGTCAAAATATGAGCATGAGTTGACAGAACAGACTGCCAGTGGAATGATTACAAGATTGTTGCCAGATTCTGAATGTTTTCCTGCACTTTCAGAAGTAAAAAAATTCAAGTCTGGTTTTATTTTATTAATGTTGCTCAATTCTACGTCTCTACAGACTTTACAGCTCCAGAACAGTGAATTCTTCGCACGTCAGAAAAAAAAGAAGAAACCACAGGAGAGGAAATTAAAAGAGTGCTCCCCCTTCTTGGATTAGTGTGGGTGTAATAGTTGCCACCAGTGGGAAAATGGCAAATAAATAAACAGTTGCACTGCTCTGTTCAACATGAGAGAAAGACATGTTTGTCTGACGTCTTTCCAAACCAAACTGAAATAACAAAGCAAAAAATCACAGCATATGGAAGCTGTTTAGAAGCTGCATTTTAGTAAACAACCGCACACAGAAGGAGATAAAAGCACTGCTGGTTTTCTGGCCCGACTTGAGGTACACGTAACATAAATTCTTTGTGGCTTTTAGTAGGAAAATGTCATATTTACCACATCCAATTGACTCAGTCTTTTGATTTGCTTCCTCTTTACTTGGTTAGCAACAGTCTCTATAACCCGATGACGACTTTCCATTGCCAGAGTCTACAGAATGGTCATCCGCAGTGACTAATATTTCCTTTGTGTTAAATGCTGCAGCTGCAGATCTACATGGTGCAGAGATTATGTCTGGATGTTCTTCAATTTGCAACTGAGAAAAAAACTTTTTATCATACCATAACAGGAGTGTCTTCAGTCTTACACAGCTGTTTGTATTACTCACTTCTTTCACAAACAGACAAAGTTACCAGATCTGCTCTGTGTCACGGCTTCAGCAGTTTATTAAAAGATTTACATGGATTATTTTCTTCAAAACATCAGCCGTTCCAGGAACAGGGAGGACTACATCCGGACATGCAGTACTTAATGCTGAAACCTCTCATCATTTCCTCTTTGCTCATGGCTTTATTCAAAGATATGTAGACAAAACAAAAACATATACAGGTTAATCTGGAAAAACAAAGGAAAAGTTTGCACACAGAGGAAGAGACTTCTACTGTATCTCCACATTTTTTTTCTACATTTAATGCAACATCTTTTCAGAGCTCAAAAGATATAAAAGCCTGTGAGGATTTAGTCAAACACAAAGGATAAAAGTTTAGAGGTACCGCTGCTTTGTCTGCGACAACATCAACCTGAGGAGAAACATTTCTCTACAGACATACAGACACAAAGAGGCAGGTTGTCTCTTGTTCTTTGGGTGTGTCGAGCACTAAATATGTACACACATCATATTCAGCTCTAATTAGTAATTTGGTTTCTGAGGTTGGTAGTCTGTTAGTTTACTGGCATTCGTCAAACCTGATATTTATGTTTTGCATTTTATTGCTCTGTGCATTTAAACACACTGAAAGCTGTTCATGTGTGTCATGAAATATATTTCACAAATATGCATGTACCATCAACCTTATGTTTACTTTCCTCTGCCATGTTTCAGCATCACAGGAAGTCAACTCGGCAACTCGTGTACCCAAATTTTCTCTGACTTTCCGAGTTGTTGCTCTGACGTGAAGGGGCGTTCCCCAATTGGAAATAACTGTTTCTGATTATTCTTACATCACATGAACGCGCTATTCATGCAAGCAATGTAGCAGCAGGTGGACAGATTACAGACACTTAACCAAAGGGCCCCTCTCATTTTCTGCAAAAAGGCAATCCTGGGAATCCCAAATATAAGATAAATGTAACAAATGAGGAAGGAAATATTAAAAGGCCTTTATTGTGGTTGATAATTCATTAAACCACATGAGGTCTTCATCTGGGCTTTCAATCTCATGACCCAGATATTAACATGACAAGTGAAACAAATTGAAAGGAAAAAATGAGATGATGAGATTACACAAAAATATTTATATGTACATATTTAGTAGGTGGAATGGAGTCATTATCAGGCTTCAACAGAGCTTGATGATGAGTTCACTGTCATCATTATTTTCAATTTGTTTCGCATGTCATCTGGGTCATGAGATTGAAAGCCTAGAAAGACCTACTGTGGTTTAACAAATTATCAATAGTCCCAGGATTGCCTTCTTGTTGAAAATATAAACTTTCGGGACATACTGAGCACGTGAATAGACACTGGGAAAGTGGATTGTGTAACATTGATAATATTATCAATCAAGTGTGTACATATAATCATTATTTTGATTGTGTGATGTTCTTATTTTGTTCCTGGAATGTGATGTTTACTTCTAAAGGGAGAAGCATGATAAGCTTCTTGTGGATTTTTATTTTTTTGTCTCTGCCTGCACACTTGCTGTTATTCTATGTTTCTTTCCTTGTGTCTTAACTTTTTGGAATTATGTTTAACTTGTTATGTTTTTAGTTATTGCGCAAACAAAGGAATCAAGCGGATAACAACTAATAGCATTCACAACTTTTGAAAGTCATCTTTTAATTCCACAGGTGGTCAGTGTTTCATACTGTGAAGATACATTGTCAACTGCCACACTGACTGTCACTGACTGCCTCTTTGAATCTGCATGTCTGAACACACTGTGACACACTGTAACTGTAACTGGAGAGAATCACAACAGCACATCCTGAGAGAAAATGAATCCCACTGACAATGTGTCAAAAAAACAACAAAACACATGTTCCCTGGAATAATCAAAATAGTTTTAAGCTATGAAAATATTTGAAATTCATATGTTTGACACAATCTACCAAAAAAAAAGCTCTGCTGGGTCTCATATGACTCTAAACACGCTATGATTACTTTTCACATTTATTTTCATTATTAGAAAAATAGATTCTGTCAGGAAGAAATAATGAGATATAAATGCTCTCTTAATGTATGTGCATGTGTGTGTGTATCATCAGTGAGTGGTCCCAGGCAGCTGCTCGGCCTCAGAGGCGAACAGCTCCTTGTACAGCGGAGGGAACAGTGAGTGAGCAGTGAGCGGGTAACGCTGACTGAACCAGCGCAGCTTCTCCATGTGCATACTGCACAGCGAACGCAACTCTGCCATCTTCTGGTACAGCTGCAGGGAGGACACAGACACATTTATGCTCTGTACGACAGTAAGGAACATGCAGATTAAAGAAAAAATGTTTGCTTTTCCATTAGCCAATCAGAGGGCTAAAGAAAACGTATCTGCTCTGTACTGAGACATGTACCTTGTGCATTAGACTTTCTTGGTTGTCTCGGTGTAGAATGTGTGTGAGTCCTAACTCCACGCTTCTTTGCACTCGCTGAACCCTGCCTCTATCCTCCAGACATGGACGATCTGCACAGAAAGACAAGAAGGTGAAGACAGTTTTATTTTTATCACTCTACAGTTGTGTGAACAGTCCTGGTTCACGTGGTCTGTTAAAGGTCCCATATTTATTTTCAGGTTTCTACTTTTTTGGGGGTGTTTACCTGCTTTAATGCTCAAAAAACACATTATTTTTCTCATACTGTCTATTGCTGCAGCACCTCTATTCACGGTCTGTCTGAGAGTGCCTGCCTCTCTTTAAGGCCTCCCTTCCAACCAGCTTAGTCTTCTCTGATTGGTCAGCTCTCACAGGCCTGAGCAGGCACCCTTGTACCATGTTTCTGTATCAGCTCTGTCGCTGGTTTTTGCAACCACAGCTGTGCTGGGGGTGTTGCTAAGGGTGGGGACTGCGTAGTTGTGACATCACAACTTTACAGAAGTCTTGAAGGCTTATTTAAAGGTACAGTTTGTGAATATAGGCGGTGTGCTTTTTCTATGTGGACTAAGAGATTAGATACTTTCACAGTATTTGTATAGCACACAACCCTTATGATCAAAATAGACATGGAAATCTCACTTTCTACAGTATGGGACCTTTAATATTACCATGTTTGTTGACAGCCACTAGGAGGCAGAGTGGCTAATTGTGTGAATTGAATGAATGCAGCAAAACATGATGGAAAATATGCTGAAAGACTTGTGTTTATCAATAAGTTGTCTGATATTTGTCAATGAACGTGGAGGAGGGACTTTAAAAAGGGTGAATATTTCAGAATCATGTTTTATGTTTGTTATTAGCTAAATTCAGACCACAATTAATACTGTTCTTTCAAAATGTTAACTTTTTGGTCTGAGAGATGATAGACTGACTAGATTTAGCAATCAAGAATGATCAGTTTAAATATATAGATGAGGTAAATACTGGAGAATAAGAAAAGAAAAGTCAACAAAATAAAATGTATAATGGAAAGTAAAAAGCTTGAAATATGTTGTTCATCCACTGGTACCCATCTGCACCGAAGTGCATTTTTTATGTTTCAAATACTGAGGAACAAAATGCAACATAATTGAGAGACAGGTGAGGTGATCTTACCTGTGTTGATCAGCACGAGAGCACTGAAGAGAGCAATCTGGTGCTCAGTGAGCTTCAGAGCACACGTACCGTGAGCAAATTCAAACACCGCTGTGATTAAATCACCACATGCTGCAAGAGAAGAAACCACAGAGCACTGATAAACCACAGTATTTTTATTTTATGCTGAATGCCATACAGTTTCCAAACTGCCTTTGTGCTTCAGTGTGTAGACAAATCCTCACCCAAAGACTTGAAGACTTCAACTCCAGCAAACTTCCCGTCAAAGAAGACAGTGTTGTTCTCTGTGTTGAAGAACCGACTCATCCTGACCAGAACCACCTCCATGGAGCCTGAGCGAAAAAAAAGGGAAGAAAGAGATCGGTTAAAAGAGCGATATGAAGTATTTCAGATTGTAAGTGAAGGTGTCTTCTTGTAAGGTAAACCCACCAGTCTTCAGGAGAGCGATCTGGTCGTTCTGGCTGAGATTACGGAAGCCCGGGATGTGTTTTGCGAACTCCACCACATACTGCACTGCGTCAGTGAGCCGGATGGCACAGTGCTGCCACATCTCATCCACTGACTGAAAGTGAGAATAAGTAGGAGAAAAAAGATTTTAGGGTGAGATACATTTGCAACATAACCGTCAAATCAATCAAAATTTAACTCATCCCACATAAACTCACCCTCTCTGTCATAACCACTCAGCTCTTCCTCTAATTTAGAATATAACGTTTTTGTATTATAGTTCTTTATTTACTCTAATCATAGCATACTTGTACGTGCTAATGAAAGGTCATTTTTTGAGGATCAAAAAGGTCATTAAACTTGAATTGAACATAAGCTTTCTGTGTGATCAAAGACAGAGAAGAAGAGGAGGGGAAAATGACGAATCAAGTTCTTTCAGTCTTCTCTTTGATGAATCAAAAGTTGCCTCAGCCTCAAGCCATCTGAAATGGCATGTTTTGCTTTGAGACTGGGTAACTGAGTAATGTCACACAAATACAAAAGGGAGTGTGAGAACCACTACCTACTTTGTTCTGGTAGGTTTGGATCTCCTCTCTGCTGAACAGCTTCCATCTGAGAGCCTGCAGCTCCTCCACTCGGTACTGGCTGGTCTCTCTGTGGGAGCGCACAATATTGGCACACAGCTCATCTGAAGAGAAAGAAATATAATATTAAAAATAAAACACACATGTTATTGGGTATGGAAGCCAAGAAGGGACATACTTGCAATAATTTTTTTAATGCCGAGTTAGTTATTCCGAACAAACAAAGTTTGTTATCATATGAAAATCTCGAGGATAATTTACCTTGTTATCTGGTAAAAAACAAAGAGGCAGATGAATCTGTCCGGGAAGCAACAACCAAAGGAATTCTCGTTGGGATATTGTTGGGTATTTGAATGTTACAATAAAATATGTTATTAAATAAGTAAGATTGAAGCACAGTCTAATGCGTTGATCAATAAGGGATTCTCCTTGATCTGACATTCTCTGCTTAAATCAGTTGCTACAGTTTAACATGCAATCTATGAATGCTGGTGTGGCATTCCTGATCTTTGATAAATAGTTTAAGTTAAAAGAGGAAACAAGCTTTTGTTTTCTCATGATACCAGGTTGATTATCTCATTATCTCGAGATAACAACTCTTATTTCCTTGAGATAATGAAATAATTAACTCGACATATTGAGATAATGGCATTAAAGGAGACATATTATGCTCATTTTCACGTTCATAATTTTATTTGGGGTTACTACTAGAATAGGTTGAATAGGTATGAGCATTAAAGCATACTTGCTGTGGGAGAGAGGAGCTTCTGTTGGTGCAGACTTTGACCATTTTATCTTTCAAGATCTTTTACATGCACAAGGAACTGTATAAAACACTGAAGGAAAGGAAAAAACTAAAAAGCATAACAGGTCTCCTTTAAAAAACGCAAGCACGGCTCATCTCAGCTTCCGTATGTTAGCCCAGTGTGCAGTTTGCTCACCCATGTTTCTCAGAGAGTGAGGATAGAGGCTGTAAGGGTCCTCCAGAGGACTGTAGGCATGAATCGCCATCATATCATGAGGTACTTGTCTGGAGTCAAACCCTGACATGAGGAAGAGAAATGACAGAAAAATAAGGAACAAGCAGAAGAGGATAAAGGGAACTGTACACAGTGAAGTGAGTACACACGAGTGCCTCACCTCTTATGTCGGGGTGACCACTGTTGTCCCCCCTCCCCTGGGATCTCGATGTGGGAGAGACACCTGAGCCTCGGTAGATCATACCCGACACCTGCGACTCGTTTGGGGAGCACACCAGGTAAGGATGCATATCAGCGGGGTAGGGCAGTAGATCGGCGTCCCCGCTGAAGGAGTAGGCCATGGGCTGAAGGAGCTGCGGGGAGCGGTCTTGACGGGCCTTGGTGGGGTAGGACAAGACAGACTGGGTGTCTCCCTGTAGCTGCTGCTGTTGCTGCTGCTGCTGTCGGTGTCTCTCCACCTCAGCGATCAGAGAGTCCCGCTGACGTTTGGACATCCGGCCAAACTTCACCGCTGCGGAGGACAAAAAATGGACATACAGAAATAAACAAATGCTGAATGAAGGATTGAGTTTGTCTGTGTGTCAGTGTGTTTATGTCTCACCATCTCTGCTCATGCCCTGCGCCAAGCACTTCTGCAGACGGCAGTGTTGGCAGCGGTTGCGGCTGGCCCGGTCGATCTGACAGTTGCTCTGCCTGGAGCAGGAGTAGGATACAGTGGGCAGCTGGCTACGCCGGAAGAATCCCTGAGGAGTGAACGGACCAACAGAAAAAGGGGACATTTTTAAGCCAGATACCAATATAGAGTCTTGAGATCCCTTAAAATATCATTTTTTAAATGCACAGTATGTCATTTCTGCTGCTTGGGATCTCTCAATCAAAACCAAATCATGAGACCCGTGATGATGTCACAAAGTAGCGCAGGATCATGGGAGTTGTTGTCTCCATAGTTGAAGAACCACTATTGGCTTGCAAGATATGTAGCTAGCTAGCAGGACATTGGCTGCTGGCGTTTCTAAATTACCTCAAACATATCTTGAACATTTTTGTGCTAACATTTATCTTATGTATTTATCAGCTGAATATATATAATGAAACCAAAAAAAATCTGCAAGAAGATAATAATGAATATACCAGATTCCCTAAGTTTTATGTGCTTATTTGACTTCTTCTGAGAGTCAAATGAAAAGATCTGGATCTGTATGTTCAGTAGGAAGCTGGAGCAAGCAGCCGGTTAGCTTAACTTATTGTCTCAGGAGGGAACAGTTAGCTTGGCTCTGAAGTGGAGACTCCACAAAGTAACCTTAGTCAAGAAATAAAAATTGTGTAAAACCAAAAAAATGTCATTTTACATTTCAGGTTTTGTGCTTTAGAGGGGCTGGTTGGTGGACGTTTTACCTTTAGACAGAACAAGGCTAGCCGTTTCCCCTTGTTTCCAGGTTTTGTGCTAAGCTACGCTATCAGGCTGCTAGCATACTGAACGGATACACATGAGAATGGTGTGAAAAGCCATTTCCCAAAATGTTGAACTGTGCCTTTAATACTGATGCATGTGTTTGTACAGTGAGTGTGTGTCGGACGCTGCCATCTCACCTTGCAGCCCTCACAAGTGATGACTCCATAATGCACTCCGGAGGACTTATCACCGCAGATCTTGCAGGGGATGACTTCAATCTGGGCTGAGCACACATGGAAGTAAAAAAATGTTATTAACATGTCCAGATGCAGCTCTCCTCTACTTTTCTCCTCACAGGTGCTTCTTCACAGTCACTTGGTTTATGACACACCAAGAGGGAGAAAACAATTGTAACACACATACAAGCAAGTAGCTTCCAACAAATGTCTGACAGCTGACCTGATGATCAGTCCCCTGTAAGTGTAAGATGAACTCATTACCTCGTATTTATTAATTCAAATGTCAGCACGGTATAATCTCAAGTGTAAGAATGCAATATCTAAATGCACGAAATGTAATTTCTGGCACTATAGGGTCTCTCTATCAAAACAAAACAAGCTATGGAACACCCAAAGTGACATCGGATTCTGCTCTGATACTGTTAAACTTTTCTGATTAAAAAGTGGATTTATCTTCACTCCCGCTAATCAGCCTGACTGCAGCAGCGATCCACAAAGGGGACTTCCATTGTCGGTTGTTTATTGACTGTATGTTGACTGCTGACTGGAGCTGGAGAGGAACTGTACTTTACTTCATGAACGTAACATTACAGAGAGGAGAGGGGAAGGATAAGAGAGAGAACCGGAGTCTCTGGTGAGTGCTGAGGTGAGTGAGAAATCAAACACACAGACACTAGCTTAAGTTATCTTGGGTTGGATAAACGCAAATTGCTCCCCCCTCAATGGTGGTAAACACACAACGATTGCTGATAAAAGCTATCTGACGTGACTCAGGGCACAGATGTTCATGGACGGGAAAATGTTTTAAAGTTTTATTACTGTTAAGTTTAGTCTCGTTCCCCAACTGCAGAGTCAGGCAGCAAACCTGAGAATTTCTCTGGGTTTGAACATTGCTGGAAACATCTGGACAATGTAAGTAACTCAACAAAATGTCTAACAAAGTTTTTAGACTTTTTAATGTAAAATTCTTTCGTATATTATATATTTAATTGATTTTAACAATTTTGAAAGATTCCTTATAATTTCTGATTCATAAAATATCCATAAATAAATACATTTTAATATCCAATAAAACATCAATCTCAACCTCTATAAAGCAACGCTTGTGCCTAAAATATGCCAACATCATAATGACACTGCATGTTTTTTACCCAGAGAAGTAAACTGGAAATTGATTCCCACTGTGAGAACTTAGTGTTCTGCTGTACTTCCCCTTTCACATCTACCAGTTGTTTTGTGACCGGAGTAAACCAAAGGTATTTTCCTCTCCAACACCCCTTGCCCTAATAATAAAAGAGCAAAATAACATCAAATATGATGAGGAGAGTCTTCTGAGGACGTGGAATATTTGCAAATGGAGTAAGGCGGAGAATATGAAGGTGTCAACCTCAGAGCACTTTCAAGTGGTTGACTGGCTTCTCTTTCACTCTGACTGTCCCTCTTTCATGTCACTTCTTTCTTTGTGAATCCTTCTCTGTCTCGCTCATAAAGGACATAGCTGCCAGTAATGCACTCTCTCCTTCATCACTGCCAGTAACCGGCCATCCCCCTCTCACCTCCCCACCCCCCCCACCCCCCCATGCCCCTGATCTCTGTGAGCTCTTACACCCCTCAGATTTTTTGCGTAGTGGCCATTTTTCTGTCAGAACTAGACAAGTACAATGCATGTTGCCTCAGTGACAGAGGAGTTTTAAAGCGTGTTCTGTCAAACGTATCTCTAATTAAACGATAGAGGACCGCGCATCGCTAGCTGCGTGATTTGCATTATGTAACACTTTCATGAATGATAATACTCACTCAGGAAGCAGATCATACAGTATTGTTATTTTGTTCACTATTATCTCTCTTTTTATCTATTCCTGTCATCTCCTCTCTTCCTTCCACAAATGCACTGATGGTGTGACAATTACGTCTGATGCTTATATGCAGCAGTATTTCCGTGCATAACTGTGTCAGATTTGTTCACGAGTGTATGTGTGTGTCAGTGTGTCAGTGTGTGCCCTCTTTATGCGGTGCCACAGGGATCAGCTGAAGGCTCCTGGGGAGGACAGGAGGTCTGAGGTAAAATGCACTTTTTGGATTATTGCGTCAAGCAGTTGCATGTATGATAAAGCAGAAATACTCACTGCTGATTGGATTGTGGCCGCTACCTATAGAAGTAATTGATTCACCTCAAGATTCACCTCGAGATAAGGATTAGTGTATTTCACAGATTTGACAAAATACTGAAATATTGAAAAAAAAAGCCCCCTCGGAAGATGAGACACGTCCCTTCAAATGCAACATCATGTAATATTATATTGATCATTGAGTAAAATAAAGTTACTGAGCTGCGACTATGATTGTGTTTCTGTCAGCAGTGCAGGATAGGTGGAGAGAACATAAGTGGTCTCTGTTTTTTCACTATTTCAGTTCTGATTGTCAACCTCAAAAAACAGGAAATCCACTGAGACCCACAACCTTTCACTGTTCATGTAGACACGCACGCACACACACAAACAGCAATCGCACACACCGCTCCTACAATAACTTTCCATACAATCGTAGCACTAATAATTCTCAACTGAACTGAGATAACAGCAGCATAGATCGTGACTAAAACCAGAGACAACACCTGCAAAACAGTGTTGTACTTGTACTTTACTTTTCTGCTACTTTATACTTCCACTCCACTACATTTTGGAGGCAAATATTGTAAATTTTACTCCACTACATTTATTTATAAGTCTAGTTACTAGTTACTTTGCAGATTACATGCTGCATCAGAGCCAAAGCAGCATATTTTTAAAGAGTAACTCCAACAATGTTCCACATTGAAGTGTGTTTACAGGTCTTAAGGTGTACAATTGCATATGTGAAAAAAGCAGTACAAAGCGTTTTGTGGCTCCAGAGGAAGCTGCATGTAATCTGATAAATTGCTTCCAGTGTTGTCACTCAGTGGCTCAGGTGCATTGTGGGCAATGTAGGCACCAGGTTTTGAAAAGCTGTCCACTGGTCTGCATTGCACCTTAAAACACTTTAACACAGTTTAAAAATAAATGGTCAAAATCAATACAACAGGAGATATATGCAGTAGTGCTCCCCAAGACCTGTAAACACACTTTAATGTATGTAATTGGGCGAGGTACCCTTTAAATGTATTTATCTTATTGGCAATCAAGAAAAAAAACAAAAACTTAATACTTAAGTACTTTTAATATCAGATACCTGAAGACTTATGTTCAACGCTATTCAAATAAATAATTGACTTCAATCAAAGTGATACTGTAACACGATGGCTTTACTTTCACTCAAGTATGACTTCTGGGTACTTTTTTACAATAATGGTGGAAAATTAACTTTGACGGAATCTGCGATCAGCAGCTGTGAACTCTTTGTGTGTCACTTGGGTGTCTCTGACCACACGTCTTGATCAATCAAACCCATCATCTCCTGGTGTCTGTGCACGTGATAGATAAAAATACCAAAAAAGAACCAAACCACCTTCATTTCTCCCTTTAGTGTCTTTCTCAACGACAGAGTAGGGGTTATAATATCCAGCCCGCAATACAGCTTAAAGACGAGTGCTTGTTTTACAAATACATGTACGTTGGAACTAAAAGTGGACTTTTTAACTGCCTAATGCCTAAATAGCTAATATTGATTTACACTCGTGTGGCAGGCCTGCTCCACAGCTCAACATGACCCAAATAATGAGTTTTTTTGGGTTATAGATATTTTTAAAATAGAACTGACTTTCCAGTCTAGTGGTGCCAAGCAACACTATTTTGTTTAGCTGCATTATGTCATGACTTACTCTTAACAATCGCTGAATATTCTATATTTCCGTGGCATCCCAGAAATACCCTACATTAAGAAACCAACCATAAACACACCGCACAAAGTTGCGTTAACATCTACATACTGAAGCATGATCATGTAGATCTGATCGCTTTAAAATCCAAGATCGTGCTAAATCGTTCTAGATCATTCTAGATCGTTCTAGATCATTCTAGATCATTCTAGATCGTTCTAGATCATTCTAGATCGTTCTAGAATAGCTTAATCATGTGCTGGTTGATGTTATAAGCAGTGAAGAGGTTTGAGTACAGTCAATGGAAATATTCTGGTCTGTCAGACAAAATAAAAGAGTGCCACCTTCCTCCCACGCTTCCGCACACAAAGTATACAAAGACACCGCCACACAGAGATGGACTGATTTCTTTCAATCATTACTCCGAGTTATCAATGACTTAAAAAGCACATTTGTCGACGTACAAACAACTGAAGCGTTGCCGTATAAACACAAATACAAATCAGAAAACGTTCAGAGGTTTTAGTGCGATGACTTTCTAATGAACGCGGGACAAGAAAAAATTTAATTCTCAAGCTTGATGACAATAAAAAAAGAGTACTTCATCAAGACGTTTTTAATGTGTTAAATGACGACAGCCTGAAAAAGAGTAATCAATATGTATCACTTTAAATAAACCATAAATATATCCAAATATCAAATACTGAGTACGTCATATGAAAAAAACAGATGTTTCAACCCAGACAGAGTTACTCTCAATAATCACAGTACTTTTGTGTATGTGCGTGTGTGTTTGTATGTGTGTCGGTGGGCGGTGTGTGGTGTGGGGAGTGAGGAGGTGGACGATACAGATTGCCCCTCTCAAGTCATCACTCTGTGCCTGAAATCACCTTGTCAGCAGCCTTTTCTTTGCACTGTAAACGGACAAAAAACCTCAACTTTCCTCTGACGGAAGCTTACCTTTAGTACACACGCAAGCAAGACTGCAAACAAAGTTTGTCTACACACCCCACACCCATATGTGCACACACGCACACACACACACTTACACAGACACACAGAGATTAACAAACAAGATGGTTAATCTCTCACAAACACACAAACTGTTAATCAATCCCAAGTTTTTTAAATAACTTGTTATTAAATCCAGAGCAGGAGGATTACACACACACACATATGTGTATATAAATACACACAGGGCGCGAAAGTCTTTCCGCCAACCAAATGGCTAACAAATGATCAAATTTTACCAGCCACTCAGTAGATTTATTGGCTGGTGAGTGAAACAGATCTACCAGCCACCTGCATATAATACCAGCATCTGTTGAATGGTGCTAATTTAGTGTCCTATCCTATTTTATTCATCTACAACACCACCTTCTCATAACCTATGTAAAATAGATTTTAAAATGATTAAATCATTCATTCAATTTCATTATTGTTGATGGTAAAGATTTCGGGGGGAGTATGTTGCTTTCCACTGTATCAATTAATATAAATTATACTATAAAATATTTTAATTTAGTATGTTGCTGAGCCAAGATGTTAAAAACATCTCAACGTTTAGTTTTTTGTTTTTTATTTTTTATTTAAACGATCAAGCACCATTTGGTCAATAAACACAGGTGTATTTTCTATTGTATTAGAATTTATGAGGTGGGAAAAAAAAACTTTGTCGTGAAATATTTGTTGTCACCAAAATAAACTATAATACATAATTATAATATACATAAAATTGATGCTTTTCTTTTCTTTTCTTAATAAAAGGTAAGTGTACCAAATCCTACTTTCGATTCATTGGTCCTGCCGTGCAAAGCGAAAAAGGATCTAAAAATGACTCTGACTTACTAACACAAAATTAAAATATGTCTGTCAGAGATGACTTCCTTCATGAAAAGCCGTCATCTAGGACTGCAATTTTCTTAAAATAACTGTAATCTGTATTTTAGGATATAGATTTAAAAAACGATTTAAAACAAAAAGAACAGAAAAGAAACAAACTAAATGAAAAGTATTCATCACCGCATGAAATAAAGATTGTTGCCAACAATGACAAACTACGGTATTCTATTAAAAAGTATCAGACGGCACTCGTCTGTATTAAATATTTAGTCACCGAACATTTCCGGACACGTATATTTCACCGCTGCCTACGAGTCTTTGAGTGTTCAATAATGTGAGAACTGCTTCACTACTTGGTTTCATTCATTATTTGACAACAACAGAGTGAGAAAAACTACCTACAGAACCATGTTTGAGAAAATTATCAAAGCTGATCTGAAAACTAATTACCATCACATTTACCATATTTTACTTTGAAGTGTGGCTGAACTTGGGGGTGTTTGAAAGAGGTAATGTTTTGACAATGGGTATGAATCAGCTCAACTGTTGCAATTCTTTTACCATATTTTTCGGGGGGAATGTGTCACCTGCGACTTTTGATGTTAGCTTTGATCTGAAGCCAAACGCTTCTGCTGCTTTTGGAAGTGCTCTGCAGGTTTGTGCACCCGGAGGAACAAGGAAATCCTTTGTGATAAAGAAACTGTCTAATAGTCAACGCAGGAATCCCCCCAACACAACAACAAAGCCATATGAATCGTGTGTGCGTAAATTCTGGGCGGCATCAAGCCCACTGCCAGTGTGTAACAGCGGAGAGTAAGACCATTAATTGTTTATCACTGAGGTGAAGACCCAAGTTGTATATTTTGCAGTGGGAGGCTGCTTTTCTCTCTCTCATGCACACAGTATCCACACACAGCTGCAGGGCTGAGATATGCTTCATCTAGGCGCCATCTAACAAGCAGCTGCAGATCTGTGTGTGTGTATGAGCGTGTGTGTTTGTGTGCCCGCGCGTGTGTGTGTGTTTGCATGTTGCAGGAGAGGGAGTGTGTAAGCAACTTGCAAAGACATTATTTCTCATGCCCTTCTCCGCTCTGTGTTTTATTCAATCAATTCTGAAATACTTTGTAAAATAAATCAAATTCTTTATCACTTTAATAATCGCATTTCTACAATCTTATCAGCATTTCCTCTGCATCCTGTCTACTGTATGTGTGTGGAGTCAGTCCATTCAAACTGATGCACTGCGGTTGTGAGGCATCCTGTTTTCCTGTCTCTTTCGGTTTTAAGTTGGTTAGAATTCGGTGGAAGTGTATTTGCAAAAAAGGGTTTGCAACATCTCAAATGTCATATTATGACCTGGCCTCTCGGTTCTTAATTGGTTTTCATTTGTTACTTAAATTACTTATAATGGAAATATGGTTACTCGAGACAAAAACACGAATGGCGGACATCTGGTTTTTCAAAGTGAACTTTTTAAACGACTTATTGCACCCTGATTCTCAGCATCTTGAGTCGCCTCAGCCTGTCGCCTGAGGTGCACTGTACATGTGGGAGTGAGACAGCGGGTAGAAATATCTGAGACATGATTCAAATCTTAAATGCATCAAAGGAAGCTCAAAATTGAGTCATGCTGCCAAACCATAAGACTGAAACACATATATCGATGTGAACGTAAACCAACAGTCATACGATCAAGACCTCTGGAGAGACGCTACATTTCAAAACAAATAAGAACATCTGCCTTCTTAAGGTATGCTTTAAACTGTGTGTGTGTGTGTGTGTGTGTGTGTATGTCTTTAAGATGGGATCTTGGATCCAATACAAACCTACTAAAAATATCTGGTTGACTAAAGCTTGAACTTAATTAAAGCATTAAAATCGTTTACAAAAAATGCTTGACATAAGTGCAAAATCGTGAAATTTAGAGCAAGTTTCGCTGTTTAACCAGGTGTTACATCAAACCTGAAGTAAAAAGCTTAATCACAAAGCCTGATAACGTTCAAAAAAAGGCAACGCGATTGAAGACGCAGGTGTCGAAGTCTGCATGAAAACAGTTATTTCAAGGACTTCACAAAAGCTAAAAAAAAGTTTAAAACCAAAACGTGACATTATTAGACGTCTTGAACACACAATGGTCCGTCAAAAGCATCAGCTCGCAGTCATATCATCGCTTTGAACAATCGTAAACTGTAAAATCATGGTGCGTTGGAGAGAAACTTTGCCAAAAAAATCATGCAATTGATCTAATCAATAAAATATCTTTGATTGTACTACCCACACACACAAACACACAAACACACACACACATATACACACCAAAGAACTTCATCCCTACCTCGCATCATCCTCACTCCTCCACTCGTCTCAGACGTTGTCCCACTTTCACAATCTCACTTTTCCTCTCACTTTGTCTTTCTTTTCACACACTTTTTTTTCTTCACACCACCTATCAGTCCTATCAATCTTTCTTCTCTTTTCGTTCGTCCTTTAGCAAAGCCAGGTCAGGTGCTCACTGCAGCTTTAGCAAACATATTCAGACTTTTGAGTGTCAGTCACCGCCTCACCTTCCTTGTCTGTGTGTGTGTGTGTGTGTGTGTGAGAGAGAGAGAGAGAGAGAGAGAGGAGAGACACAAAGAAAAAGGGGGGACTGTCCCCTTGCCTGGAGTCTTTCTCAAGGTACTTTTTCCTCATACCTTTGTTGTTATCCTTCACCCCCTCACTCGAGACGACACATCGAAAAATTTGCCTTATACTGTCTGGCACCTTTTAGACTCTCCCTGAGAACTGAAGTCAAACTATTCTCAACAGGAATGATTAAGAGATGATGTAGTAGATTTTATCTGTTCTCAAAGTCACATGAGAAAGTCACTATGATTTCCACTTAGATTATTCAGGTTGCTGAATCTTTTGATGCACATGGGTGTGTTTTTTTACTCTGACAGTAATAAGAAAATACATTGAGATCTTTTATTTGAGTGAAAGTCACTAAATAAAGTCCTAAATTGTGTTTGTTTATACGTAAAATCTTCAACTGACAACTTGTCAGATAAATGTAGTACAATATTTCTTGCTGAGATGTAGTAGAGTAGAAGTAGAAGTAGAAGAAAATTGAAAGCAATGAACTAAGTACAGTAAAAGTTCCTCAAATTCATCCTTAAATCAGGCTGAGCCCAGTCACCAGGGCATAATGTTATATTCTTATTAGCAGACTTTCTCATCAATAGGTGGAGGGGAAGGTGGCGGTGATATTACAAACTGCAAAGCTGCCAAACGGGTGACCGCTGTTCAAGTGTGTGGGGACATCTACAGCCATTTTTGTGGAGACCAAAAGCGGCAGTTTTTCACGGTAAGGCGGACCATCTCCAGCCGTTATTGTGGCAACCAAAACATGAATTTTAAGGCAAACCATGATGTTTTCTTCACCCTAACCAAGTGTTTTTTGTGCCTAAACCTAAGCAAAGCATAAGCTCTGTGACAAGAGAGAAATAGGAAATTCAACCTAAACAAACGTAAAGTTGCAACATTAAGTTTAAACTTTTTTGTGGAATTACAGAAACGTACTTAGCTAGCATTTACTCTGGCTTACAGTACTTGAGTGAATATAATTAGTTATCTTTCCCTCCCTCCATCTATAGCACCTGACTGATAAACGACACAAGACCTCCGTCCTTACTGCTAACCTCCGAAACAAAATCCTGAATAATAACTCCACTCTTTCTGGTTTTACGCGCATTCATTCACCAACAACAATCAATACAGTCATTATTATTTATGCTCGTTTTATCATCACACCACCTAACCTGAAGGTTGGCGGAGTGTTACACGCAGCATCTCTACTGTTGATAACACACCCAGGTGTGCTAAAGCTGCGGCAGAAAGTGTTAAACCAAAGAAGTTAAAAAAAGACAAGATGCTATCGCTGTCATCTGCACTCAGATGCCAAAGTGCCAAAGCCAGAGTAGTTGTATTTTCATCACTGTGTGTATGCAGTGTGTGTGTGTGTGTGTGTGTGTGTGTGGGGCAGCACAGGTGCAACACACAGCACCTAATAGCCCAACTCCAGTGACACCACAGTGCTTGTGTGTGTGTGT
Organism: Pagrus major; assembly: GCF_040436345.1. Taxonomy (NCBI): domain Eukaryota; kingdom Metazoa; phylum Chordata; class Actinopteri; order Spariformes; family Sparidae; genus Pagrus; species Pagrus major. Next base: position 17,859,701 of record NC_133231.1, on the reverse strand, counting down.
GTGTGTGTGTGTGTGTGTGTGTGTGTGTGTGTGTGTGTGTGTGTGTGTGTGTGTGTGTGTGTTGCTGTACAGGTGCAATGTTGTATGTTCGCTAACTATGAAGTTAACCACAATGCATGCACAAATATCTAGCACAAACACAAGCAATGTCATTACCACACGCAGACAGACAGACACACATGCATACTAACACACACACACACGCAGAATCTCATAAAAAAAAACTTACTCAAATGAGTCTTCTTGGACACGGCTCCTCCTGAAGGAGAAAAATGGAGTAAGTGAATCAAAATTACACAACAAACTTGATTACAGATGAGCATCAGGGGTGAATATTTTCGAGGCAGAAATATAAAGATGCAGTGTACTCGTGGGCTTCATACGTCAGACTGAAACTGGGGCTAAACCCCACACTGAGCCCCGGATTACACAACACTGTGGGACTTTCTATTAAAGAGGGTCAGATCTGATTTTAAACCAGCCACTCTTACAAAATGAAGCACATTTAGTCAAGAACTGTTTTTACATTCTTGTATTTACATTTTCTATCACTTAACACCTCTACTGCATTACATTATATTTACCTGACACCTAGAGTATAAAATATCAAACTCGATGCCTAACCATAATTAAGATCACCGGATCAAATTGTACTCACTCATAGATACCAGCTACCTAAATACGCCTGACTTTTTTCATCAGCATCCTTGGATTGTTCCCCAAGAAATTAACTAAAATGTTGAAAAGCGTCCTATTTTGCAATGTTCACAAAAGGGGGTCTATTTCAAGACCCATCCTCCATCCAAGTTTTTGCACTTTCTTTTTAAAACTACATTTACTTACATAATTGTACTTTATGTTCCCAGTACTTCTGCTATTTAAAGGTCCAATTTGAAAGAAAATTGATTTTTGAGTCTCATTTGCAACTTATCAAATACGGACACTTTGGGATTGTATGTCTGGATGGCTGCCATCCCAAAGCGTCAGTATTTGACAAGTTGCAAATGAGACTCAAAAATCTACTTTTCTTTCAAACAGGACCTTTAAATATAATTTTAAATGAAGGACTCAGATTTTTACTACACGATTATTGTGGCCAAATGAATTCATGATAATGATATCATAATAAAAGACAATTGTTATCAGTCAAATTCATCTTTAACTTTTTTTACTGTGTGTTTTGACTCTTTTTTGGCTAATAAGCACGCAAATGAGATGAAATAAGAAACAAAAGATCCACCTTGTGATTATTCACACTATATTATCATAAGTGTATTTTTTAACACGTTATCAATGTTTAATTTTCATGTTTATTCACAATATTACATCCATATCTGGATACCGCGACACAGGACTTTCATGTAATGCTGCTTTTACTTACTGTAATCCGAATACTTCCTGCACTAGTGAAACCTGCACTGTAGCAGGATTAGCTTTGCAATGAAACATCATGCCCACAGTATACACAGTATTGCCCACAACTGTAAATCAAGCGTAACATCAAAACCTATAAAAACATACAAATGAGCATGTCACCCCACGGTCATCTATGTGTAATCATGAAAGTTACTTTGATTGCATCAGCTATTACGCAAGGTGTTAAAGGAGAGCAACTGAGACAGAAACTCACCCCGGATTCAAGTTAAACTTTGGCTACGACAGATTCAGCCGCGATAAACTCATTGTCAAATCCTTAATGACAGTTTAGACCAGGGTGAGCAGCACATAGTACATTTTGGTACTTTTTCCAATGAACAAAGGCCTGTGTGTAGATAAGAAGCCTTACTGATTAAATTAGAAGATTCGTATTTACACTGGTGGGTGTCTGTGTTATGTTTGTGTGACTCTCAGGCACCCACACACACGCAGGAGATAAAGGCAGAGGAAGGTGGGTGTCTGTGAAGCAACAGGTCTTCTTTTTTGTCTGCCTTTTTGACCACAATTGTGAGAAAGTCGAAGTTGCAGTCAGTCTGGGCAAATGCGTGGAGGGTCTGAAACAAGGGGTTTATTTCTGTGTGTATGTGTGCGTGCGTGTGTGAGAAACAGAGAGGTTTGAAGGCAGGTGAGATAAGTATCAATGGAAGATGTAGAGCTAGCCGGCCTTTGTCTGGCGCCTGATCAGGGCCTCTGTGGTTTCCACTGTTTTCCTCCCATCATCAAATCAGTTTTGCTTCATAAGCAGAAACCATGGAATGAAAGCAGAGCGATGCACGCACACGCGGAAAGTGCAAAGAATTTCAACACTAACTGAGCGAAGGTGATTGCTAAATAAAATGAAAAAGATTTGCGCTTTGAACAAGACTTTTTGAACTACATATGAGCTTCGTTTCCAAATTGAGGGTAGTCCTTTTTTTAATTATTTGACGGGTTTAAAATGTTTCCATGAGCCTGAGGGTCTTTGAGCTAAATTAATATGTTGAACAGTTACATAAGCAATGCATTAATATGATTTCAGAGGGGAGTGTGAAGACTGATTTACCTTTTTTTCAGTTGTCAGTTATAGAAATACAGCAGAACATTTTTCTATGTGAAAATAATTTGTAAGATCTTTTTTTTTTTCTGATAATTACCGGACGCTTTAAAGGTTAAAGCTGATTGATTGGTTTTGTTCTTTGTAACATAAATGAGCCATGTTAAATGAGTCAAACTCACCTGCAACACACTGAATTTCACACTGAGCCACTGTCATTTCTGAAATGTGTTATTAGTGATTTTAAGGTATTAAAGGTGATCTCTGCGCAGGGTGGAATAAACGGTTGTGGTCGGTGGTTCGTGGTGGAAAAATAATCTCACACAATCACCACCATCGGCTTCCGTACAAACTAAATGTGACACAGTGGCACGTACACACACTTAGCAAGACACACCTGTCAGCCAGACCATAAACCTACCACCGTGTACACACACACACAAACAGACACTCGCTATACACGACCCTGGTGATTACAGAGGCACAAACATCAACACTGCTCATCAGTCAAAATCTCACTAACGTCTCTACGCTGACATCTAAGCTGGCTGCTGAAGTGACAGTTGCAGCATTACATAACAGCACTGAAGACCACTGAACCCAGAGAGTAGTCTGACCAATGTGCCTGAATATAAACCCGACACATACAGCACAGAACAGGGACACAATGTTTACAATAAAGCCAGATGAGCTAATAATCTTATCTAACCAGCCCAAAATAAATGTAAGACAGATATTTACAAAACAAAAAGAGAAAATGAACATACTGTGGTGAATACTTGAAACAAAAATACACATGTATACATTCAGATGAGAGCAGGCCTGTTGAAGCACGTCTGGATTATAGAATATCTGCCAGAAATTGTAATTATCCTTCAATCTTTTGTGCTGATTCATAAATAAATTCATAGATTGATATATAATAAAGAAATAAGAAATCTCGCTCAGCACTGAAAAGAATCAATATTAGTTTGAATTAATCCTTAACTACCGTACATTTGCAGTCAATGAGGGGGAAATAAATTTGGGGCTAATGTTCTGTATTGCTGCTTAAGATAAGAGGTCAAAGTGCGACAAACCAAAAGTGTGACAATAACAGCAGGATTCACAGCTTTAAGGTGATTTTAAACATTTTGGAGACTGTCTTGTAGAAAACAAGTGACAATGATTTACATGACTGAATAATAAGAAAATAATATAATAAAAAAAGTACTTTTGGTCTGATACAAATAAATTCAAACGTTTTGTCGTTGGGTAGCGGTATAGCAGTTTTAATTCTAAATTCAAAATCAATCAAAATTAGCATTCGGTTTCAATTATTCTTCTTCCAGTGTTTCTTTCTCTTTACTCTCGCTGACTTGTGCGCGTCCTACACGTGTTAATGCTGCTACACACACGCACACTGAAAAGAGCGTGGGTTTTGCAGGTGAGGAGACTCAAGCTGTTGTTGCGAAGTGCCCATCTGCCATCTATTGACTCTACTTTTTGTTTTATGTTGACTAGGGAAATATTGTTATTACATGTCGAATCAATTCTTTAAATTTGACCATCTTTACAAATGAGTACTCGATTAGTCTAACAGTGGCACGGCTGTCATTGCTGAAAAAAAATGTTTAAAACCGAATCCTGACTTTAAATTGTGAGTCAAATTGAATTGTGGATTTGGAGAACTGTGACGCCCTCTTTATAAAATCAATGAGCAGACGGCTGAGGAGGCCAAATGCTTGACATCACTTTGATTTACAAAAAGCACTAGTATTTCCCCCAAAACTGCAGAATAACATGTATAGTATATGTAAAAGACAAAAGGTCACTAAGGGACACCACAGATAGTTTGTATCCAACAATGAACGGGAGCACAGTTTTACTCTACAGGAAGAAGGGACAACAATGTGGAGCAGAACCAGAGACGAAACCAAGCACTCGAGATAAATGAGAAGACACCCACAACAGCCACTAAAACCAAGACACTCATCATCTTCAGATGAGCCATCTCAGCAGTATGAAAAACTGCACAACCACACTGAAACTCCACTTTAACCAGATTAAAACACCATCACAGCAGTTCTAGGACCTGATCAGTAAGTTCCTGGTGTTTTTTTTGTTTTTTTACACAAACCTTTAACCCTTTCACATCTATCCTATTTCCCTTTAAGTACCGTTAAGGTTGTTAAAATCGTTTTTCTCCACTTTCCGCTTTCCACGGTATCGTGTATGATGTTGTTCCAGCTCAAGATCATTTTTGACACATTTCCCCCAAAGTAACCCTGTCATATTTGGTATATTTGGAAAGTTTGGCACTCAAAACAAATTTGTGTGGGTTGTTTTGTTGCTTTTATGACTGTGAAACTAACTCATACAAGCATCTACAACACATTTAATACAATATTTAATAATATTATTTACTTTTACTCCTACCTTATGTTTCTGTTCCCTTGTAATTACATTTTACTTTAGATGTTCAAACCACTACATGACATTATAAAAAAATGTAACTAAGTACATTCATTCAAGTACTGTCCTTAAGTTAAGTTTTGAGGTACTATTTTCATTTTCTGCTACTTTTTATTTTCACTCCACCACATTTATTTAATAACTTTAGTTACTAGTTACTTTTCAGATTGCAGTCTGCATCATTCAATAATCTGAAAAATTCTGAATACTGGACTCAATGATTGGCCAGGCTGGTAACCTTCAGCAGATAGCAAGAAAAAATGTAAATATATGTGGAATTGTACTTTTACTTTTTTACTTTTACTTTTTATACTTAGTACATTCATTGCCATAAACTTACTTTTGATACTCAAGTACATTTTTTATCAGATACTTTAAGACTTTTACTCAATTACTATCTGTATGGGTGACTTTCACTTTGCCAAAGTAATATGTTTACATATCTTTGCTTTTGCAAGTATGACTTATGGGTACTATTTACAGTACTGGCTTTAAAAAATACTTGATGATGATTTTGTCCTGTCTGTTATCGCTCTTTCTAATGATTATACTACTAAATCATTCTACTAATGACATAAAGGCATATTTTAATATAAAAGACAGTTGTAGAATATAAGTGCTACGCTCTAGTTAACTTTGCTGCTGACACTGTTCACTATTTATTTTTGATGTAAAATAATAAGGTTCCCAGGAAATTGTGCCTGGAAAATAACATCACTGTTGAGCATTTTTGTTACATGTTTTTTTTTTTCTTTTCGAAAAGCTTCAATGGCAGACATCTCGAAACCTGGGGAAAATAAAACCGAAACTATCTGCATGGCTCAATGTTACTGTCACTGACGAACTGATCAAGTATCATTTAAAATGCACGACTCTCCTACATTTACAGTAGCTTGCAGTTCAGCTGACTGCATGATGACACTTCAATTAAAAACTGTTAAATCTCTACCACCTGACAATATAAAAAAGAAACTTTGAAGCTTATTTGTGTACATGTGTCAGCATACACCTGACACATATACCTGAAGAAAAATTCTTAATCTGTTTGTGCTCTTGTCCTGTATGTTTATCTCTATATTTATACTGCAGTACCACCAAATACTTCTATTACTGTCATGATAAATGACTAAAAGACAACAGCCACCCAGCCACAGTCTGTTCACCCTGCTGCCATCTGACAGAAGATACAGAAGTATCCGGAGCAGCTTCATTCCTCAGGCTGTGAGACTCCTGAACTCATCCTCAACACTCCATCATAACCTTTTTGTTTTCTTGTGCGGCATAGAGGGACCACAACTTGCATTACGTGGTACAACCCTGTGTTGTAGGGTGACAAATAAATAAATCTTGGTCCTTGAACATAAATGAAAAGAAGTGGAATTTAAGTACATTTCACTGATAAACAAACTATCTGCACGTCCGTCTGAGTACAATTTAAAATGCAGGCCTTCTAATGGAATATTATTCAGTTGTCATCCTGCTATGTTTACTAATAATGCTATGTTAAATGCAGGCACTTTCTTTTCTTGACTCTGCGCCTCACATCTATCAAACTGAAGCATCAACAATGATGTTCATCCTTGATGCAGCAGTGCAGGTGAGCTCTGGCACACTGTGTCGCTCTGCTATGAGAACAGTAGTTAAGGTGTGCAGTAGGTCTCTGTGGCAGAGGCACCAGGTGTCTTATCTCAGGCGACTGCCAACAGTTTGATTTTAGCCGGGGAGAGGCCTTGAATAGAACAGCATTGACCAAAAACAGAAGCAGAAATAAGAACTAATCCCTGAGGATTACTCCGGCTTACTGCCATTCTTACGCACTCACAGCACCTTAACCACACTCCGGTGAATGGGATGAGGAGGGTTACTCGGGTAAGATGGATGAAAGGAGATAATAGTGAACACAGTGAGACACAGTGTCAGCTGGTGGAGGACAGGTGAGCAGGAGTGGGTAGAGAAGGGCATGCTGGGAGATCAGAGGGACATGAAATCACACTTTAGAAAATAAAAATCAACAGCAGCCTTGCATCTTGCAGGTGCATTACATTTCAAGAACAGCAGTCTGATGTGCAGAATCAAACCTCAGTGATGGATCCTCTTACCTCTTTTGATGGGGTTGTCAGCTAGGGGCACGTCAGGCTCCTCATATTCCATAACTCTCCTGTCAAAACACTGGGTGGCCCTACACTCACACACTCACACCTCTCAAACACACACACACACACACACAAACACACACAAACCACAGACGCCTCGCTATGTCAGTCTGTTTTTAAACTCCACCTGCCGCCATTTGACTCATGAGGAGACAAACACTGGAGCTGTCACACTACCTGTTGGTCGTTCTAGCGCCCGGGACGGCGCAGGCATTTGAAAACGTGCAGTGCCATCTCGCCTCCTTTCTGTCCCTTACAGCGGCTCCAAGAACCCGCTCGTCATCTTCTTTAGCCCTCTCTGTCTTGTTCAACAGTACACCTCCTCTTGTGTGGTTGTTTTGAAATAATTTAATTCCCCCCGAGGCAGCAGCAGCACAGAGGAGAGAGTGCAGCTGCACCGGCCGGCCGTTCACAAGCCGTGCGCCCCGGCCTCCCCCCCTCCTCCCCCTCCTGCGCTCTCTGTGCGCCCTGACCGTCCCAGGCTGGGGAGAGTTATGTCACCGGCTGTTACGTAATAGCAGCGGATCGGGTTTTGCTTTGTAGTGCTCAGTTGAGAAATATAATCCCATGTTGCTGCCACAAATTTCCGCCACACTAATCGAGAAATTACAAGGAGACATTGAATTCCGGCGCAGGTTTGGCCTTTTACCTCACGGTTTAGTGGGGTATAACATATTTAACATACATATAAACCCCTCTTCTCAGACTGGAGGCTTGTTCAAACCAGCTGCAGGGATCTGCACGTGTAATACATGCAGGAGAGTGTTTTAATAATGCCATGCAATAGGTCATTTTAACTGAGGAAGGGAAACAACTGCAGACACAAAGAAAACGATGAATAATCGATATGTCTTCTCGGTTTACATCACTGTGGTGAACGCTCCTCTAAGACACTGCTCTTACACACATGCTGAACAGCCAATGCAAGAAAAGGCCATTTGCTGAAGTCTTAGACTCCATTACATTTATCTAACAGCTGGAGATGCTGCTTACTTTGGAGGGAGGACTTAAAGGGTAACTCCACCATTTTGACATAGGCCATTAAAGTGTGTTTACAGGTCTTGAAGAGTGCTACTGCATAATCAAAAAAAGGAGCATTAAGCCTTTCCGCTTTTCCACCAACATTTTTTAAACACGGGTCAACCCGCTAAAAACCGTCTAATGAGCCCATTCCCACTTCCCACAAGCAAGGCAGCCTGTCTGTGATTTTTATCTCAAGTGTTACGTTGTACGTATCACGTCACGATTGCGCCTGGAAACAGTTGTAACGGAAGAGAAAACAACAATAGACACATTGTGAAAGAAGCGTCTGTAAAACGGTGGATGAATTCTTTTGAGAGTCACAACCCCCATGAAATGACTCAATTCACTGTCATAATTTGAGTCATTTGGAAAGTCTAGAAGAGCCGCACGATTAAATCATTTAATCCACATTCAAGTTAGCTGGGCGCTAAACCGGAAGTTAGCCGGCTCTGTCGGCGGTCCAGGTATTTTCACAGCTGGAAAGTCAAGTTTTTTTGGCTGCAAAACACAACTGAGCAGCTTTCATAGGAATGAACGGGGCTCCACCTCCAACACTGTGTCCAGGAATAAAATGTCCTTGAATAGACTGCATCCCAAATTCCTTTCTTATTTAAGCACCACCACCGGATGTTGACAACACGTCATCACTTTGTGCGCAGAATTTAGTGTGTTCATCCGGGCCTTACGTTTAGATCAAAGCCGAGTCGAGGTGATAAACACATGTCTACTGCACAGTCAAGTGACTCGGGTGTAAATGCCAAGTTTACACATTTCCATTGCACACAAAAGCCTGATCTTTGCGGGTTTAAGTGGGATTTTTGGCCAGTGGAAAAGGGGTATGCGTTGCATTCTGGGTAATGTAGGCACCAGGTTTTGAAATGGAAGAAGAATGAATGGAATTAAAACGGTGATATCTCTGGTTCTGCTGTATCAAAAGTTATTGTTTGCTTTTAAAGGTGCAATATTTAATAATTTTAGTTTAAAACATTAAAAAATTAACCAAAATTATCAACAGAATATGAAATAACAGTTTTGACGTTATGTCAAATTGTGTTGCAGAGATATGTATACTGAAGTTAGCATGCTAACCAGCTAGCGCTGGGCCTGAAGACATATTTCTCCCAGTGCTAGTGGCGTCAATACCAACGGTCCAGCTAGCTGCATGGCTAACTGAGCTTACAAGCTAACAGTCATACACAGAAGACAGTCAGCAACAGTTAGCCACTCTGGTGATATGCTGCCCATATTTGTTGGGAGTATGAATTCAATAGGTGGTCAATTCTTACGTATTACACCTTTAAACTGTCCACAATGAGTCCAACAGTGTTGTAGGAGTGCAATGTTAGACCAGTCGACTGCTTTTCAGAACCTGGTGCCTAGATTACCCACAATGCCACTCAGCCACTGAGTGACATCACTGGGGGCAATTTATCAGATAACATGTAGCTTCCTCTGGAGCCACAAAAGACTTTATACTCCTTTATTTTCACATATCAGTAGTACTCCTCAAGACCGGTTAACACACTTTAAAGTTCAAAACTGGTGAAGCTGCCCTTTAAAATATGAGGTACAAGGTAGTTTGAATTAAAATACTGCTTACACATTTATGCATTTACTTACATTAACTTTAGTACTTTTACTTGATTGACATTTGCAATTATAAAATAAACAATCGATAACTGTTTCAGAAGTAGACATGAGGCCTATTTTGTTAAAGAAATTGATCCACAGCAATATTAATGTCAAGACAGAAAGATAAGTGTTCATTGTAAAGTCACTAACAGACACTTGTAGCAGGAAAGATTACGAGTCAAGTCAGCGATTAAGCCTTTCCAATGGAAGTTGAGCTTTCACGCTGATATCTTCAGTGAAATCAGTTCTGGCAGTGCGACAGTGGACAGAGGTTGTTGCAGGCAGTTTTAACTGAAACTTGAAAACAACTGCCCCCACTCTGCCCCCACCCCCCACCCGCTTCCTCGTCCTGCATCCACCACACACACGCACACACACACGCTTTAGGCACTAGTTGCATTTCCACCTGCACTTAACTGAGGTTAAACATGTGAGGGGCCCTCAGGAGACCACCAGGCATGTACTGTGATGAGCCCACACTCAGAAACCACACACCAGACCAAACTGTGTGAGAGCTCCAGTTAAGTGCAGTCACAGGCATGCAGGGTCATAGCTAATAATTTACTGAGAAATAAAAAAACTCACTCAGCGGCATCTGTATTTAAAATGGATGCAAGAAGAATTTACTTTGTAACTGTCACATGAATTTCAGTGATTATTCAGAGAAATGCCAGAGAACATTTTAATCTGTCTCAAATACATCAGTGGATTTTATTAGAAATAAGTCACTGATATTAGCGAGCAGTGACAGCAAACATGAATAAGACCTCTGATATATTTTAAGATCTTTTTTTGTTTTACATCTAGCTTGAATCCAGTAAATTTAATTGCCATGTCTCTTTTTTTTTAAATAAACATCAACATTAGACGTCACTGCTGGAAGTGCAGCTCAGTGATCTTGACGACTTGTGGAAAAATTAAGAGCAAGTGGCCTTTGCTCTTAGTTGCTAGTAAAACGTAAGTATCAAAACCTGGTTCTTGTTGGCTCAGTAGCATTTTGACAAAATATAATTAGAAATGGTGAGATTTAAAAAACACTTTAACTACGATTTTTAAATAAACAGAATCTAGATAAATAACAGACATCAACCTCCTAACTGAGAGTAAACATACCATATGGTTTCATGAAGCTAGCGAAGCAAAATACTATAAATTAATTCAGAAATTCATGTTCAGTGGACACTTAAGGTGAAGTTTATATGTTTTGGTTCTCTAGCTTCATGTAACCATGGTATGTTCACTCTCAGTGAGAAAGTTGATGTTTGTTATTTCTCTTAATCTCATTTGTTGATTGTGATGCGGTTGCAGGCTTGCAGCCACTCCCTATTTAAGATGGCTTCTCTCTTGAACAAACTATTTGCCTGATGGTCTAGCACCTAAAAGTTGCGAATAAATGCGTTTCAGCACATTAGACGGTGTGCGGGAGTTTGTTGATCTTCTCATCCCTCTCCTATACACCTGTCTTATGTTATAGATGCGCAAGGTATTTTTCTTTTTGAGATTCAGACTGAAACAAGATTTAAACACACATACTCCATATTTGTTTCCAAACTGCCAGTTGTCTAAAGCAGCGAGGTCTTTTTTTCCCTCCCCCCAACATGTCACACACAATGTAAACATTATAAGTGTTACACCAACAACAGCTTTGTGTTGTTACATTCACATGCAGATGTAAAAATCAAAAGCAATGCTGTCCTCATCTGTCAGTACAGTGTTTGTAGAACCCAAAATGGTGCTCTTGTTGCTTTCAGTTGTCATATTTTTAGCATCATGTCTTGCAGTAGCTGCCAGAGCAGCGCAGATCTCTGTGATGTGGACAGTGTTACTTTTTATGGCATTTTGTGGCATGCCTATGTCTGACAGTAGAAACTTGTGTCAGAGTGACTAACCAGCCTACCAACGACATGAAATTGCTACTGTATCATGATGATTTTGGGTTTTAACTAATTGTTCTGCCATTTTAAGTCAAGATATTCTCATGGCACCCCACATATTCAAATATAAGTTAACAACCTCTACATGAAAATCAAATTAAAATGTGTTAGAATGAAGCATTAAACTCTGTCTTTTTAGCTGGTGGAACAAAAGATGTATCTCTTTCAATGAATCTCTTTGATTGCATCAGTTGATCAAAAATGACAGCTGAAAACTCAAGTTTCACAATAAACATAAAATCAATACATCCTACATTAGAGACAAAAAACATTACATACACTCACACTTTTCTCGAGCAAATTTTTCAAATGGCTTAATTTTTTGCACAAATCTTAACTTTTATTAAATATAGCAATTTCAGTAACTGACAATTATTCCTAATTACATTTACTACATATGCTGCTAGTTATACTGACAGGTAAACTATCAAGTCTGATCAAGGGACTGATTAAAAAAGTTTGTAACTATAGTTTGGAGTGCTTACTTACTAAAATCTACACTGCTCTACGTTCAATATTTAAGAAACTTTAATGTTTCTTTATAATACAAAGAGAAACTCAACTTCATCTTTTGAATGAAGGTGCAATTCTTGGATCCATCTAATTTAAGATCCAGTAATTTCTTTGTGGAAAGGTCTGACGCAAAACCCTCAGTATATTAACCAAAAAAGGAAGACAAAGTTCCCTGTTGCAAACAATTTCACTTGATGACGAATAAATAAAACACATGGTTTGTATAATTTATACAATACCGATCAGTAAGGCTTTATTAGAGAAAACAAAAAATTAATGTACAGTACATTTTGAGCAATAACCTCACTTAAAAAGGCCCAAGTATTATATCTATAAAACCATCAACACTGTTGAACTTTGAATAAATAAACTTTAACATTAAGCTCAATAAATAATGTTTAGATATGTACTGTTGATGTGTTAGGGATACTAAGAAGAGGTAGTTGAGTAAAGGTACTTCATCAACCTGTACACTTTGTTAGTTATAACAGAGGTCAGCAATGAGATTCATGAATACTAGGATATAATAAAAGATCAACAATGTTGTATTAAGAGAAGTTCCCTCTTAAATACAGATTCCCCCAAAAATACTGCAAATATATGAGACAGTCACACAGGCGCTCAAACACACACACATTTTGTGGTCTCGGCTCGCTGACAGTGTTAGCTGGTGGTAAACTGGTGCGTTTATGTCAGCCTCCCAGTAGTAAGTGGCCGATGTTGATTGACACGAACAGTGCTGCACAAAAAGAAACAGGACAGTGACAATACAGCGGAGCAGAGAGGTGACCAACCACAAGCTCCATCAGACATCATGGCCATCAGACATGAGATGTATGTTACCTGTTGTTTCTGTGTGGACTTTGGAGCCATCGGTGCTGGTCACTTTACATATAATAAATGTTTTTCTGCCTTCCTTCTTATCCAGAGTGGATTCAAGCAGCACTGTGCTTCCCAGTGGGATGGGGCTGTGGACAAGACAAGTATTAGTCAAGGCAAACTGACTGTGGATGATGATAGTCGTACAATTTGACATCATTATTTTAGTTTTTTTGTTATCTGTGAACATCTGGCATTCAGTACATTTATGCTGATTTTGTGAGTCAAACAACAGTGTAAAAACTACACAGATAACTGAATTGGATCTTTCATTTGTGTGTTCAATCACTGTAAATGCACACTAAACCAACCCAGAGGTGGTTGACACTTGTTTGACTTCTAATGAAACGCCTCATATGAACACTTACACCCTGCACATGGCACAACGTTCCACTGAAACAAATGAGGTTACACAGACACACAGACCCCGCCTGTTCCTAACACCGAGATGAGATGATAAAATTAACAACAGGATATAGTATATACCAGAGGGTGTAATGGACAAAACGTACAGAAAACCAATGTCTATCTATACGCTAAGAAATTATAAAGCAGCTTTTACATTTTGACTTATATTTTATCAAAGCAATCAACATTAAATCTGCTGGACTACATAACAAAAAAACAATTTATTTCCACAACAAATCAACTGTTTAAAGTCTATCAAAATATTTTCTTTGTGTACCTGCGGTAGCTGATGTTGAGGTTGGCAGTCATTACAGGTCCAGAGAGTATTGTTGCGTGAGTTCCTGTCACCGTATCAATCATGGTAGCTATTGCCCCCCCGTGGACATGTCTGGCAACACACACAAGACATCAAATCAAAAATTTAGATTTCAAGATTTATTTATTTGTTGCCATTTTTGCCTTTAGTGGAAAGCTGATAATATAGATGCAGACAGGAAATGAAGGGAAAGAAAGGGAGAAGGAGAGGGAGCATATTCCATATTACAGTCCAACACATGACATTTATTAAATCTGCAAAATGTGAAAACTGTTATATATATATTACCATGTTGTTTACAGTATGGAGTACAATTTAGTTGGGACAGTATGTTAAAATACAACAAGCACATATGTTTATACACAAAGTTGTACAACATCAACAGTTATCTCACCCTGGCGGCCCCTCCAGTAGATGTCCAGCCTGGAAGATGCACACACACTTCTTCTCCTCACTGTTAACAAACAAAACATACTCAAATGCTGCTCCCGCATCTCTGATGTTCCTGGTAAAAAGACGAGCTTTTGACTGGATTATCTTACTAAGATACACTCCACCTGATGGAAAAAGCACACAAAAGAACTGTCAGCAGCTAATAGAGCATCCCAGGAAATAAAAGAAAAACATAATACAAGTGCAAGCAGGGGTCGTACAGCATATATATATATATATATATATATATATATACTGCCTTTTGGTACATTGTTATTACAAAAAAAATAATGAAATAGTTGATTTAAAGTCTGACAAGTTCAAGTTTACAAAAAAGGATAAAAACTAGTACAAGTTATACATTATTAAAAAACAGGTAATATGTCATGACCAAACTATGTCCTAGAACATAATTATGATATATCAATAATATATGATAAGTTATATTTTGTCAAAAGAACAAAGACAAAAACAGTGCAGTTCAACCCTAAGAGCTCAATCCATTAATTATTTCCAAAACTGAAGCACCATCACCATGCCTACTCAATTTCATGAACAAAACAAAAACACAGAAAGACAAACATCCCATTCACAGTCTGCACTTTTACCTGTAGCATACTTGAGGAGGCGATTGTAGCTCGGCAGTCTCCTCCACGGTCCTTCCTGTTTCTCTCCTCCCTCCGTCTCCACCTCACACTGGCTGTTATAATGCTCGTATAGCCGCTTCATTTCTGAGCCCCACGAGGAGTTAGGCAGGCTGAAGTCCCGGGGCTTGGAGGAAAAGGGTGATGGCAGTGCCAGCTGTACAGGGAAATGTTTTATCACCCAGTAAGTTATTGTAAGTGGGATTAAAAAGGCTTTTTACAGGTTTTCAGACTATATTTTTATACTGGTAGCACTGGTGTGTCTAACTTTTTCATTTAGGTGCCTATGCACATAATCTAGGCTCACCCAATTACACATTTGAATTCAATTTCTTAATAAATTATGTAAATGAAGGGTAACAGTGCGTTTTAATCAGAAGAGAAAGATCTTCATTGACTGATTTTTTTAATGCCTAAAAAAATTCATGACTGAATAAACAAACCGATCTTAAATGACAACTCAATTTCATACTGTTTGTTTATATTTGGCGGACCCTGCCACCTTTCTAGCTTCAAACAGTGTTCTGGGGACCTTATTTTCCTCTGAGAACAGCTTGTTTATTCAGTTATGGAAACATAAGCATGTCTGAGTTGTATTATCACCTCATTATTATTGTAAATATTAAAATTCTGAGTTTGAATTTCTTGTCCAAAACTACATAGCGCTCCTTTAACACCAGAGAAGGTACAGACTGTCCAGTCATAAAGATTAGAGGACCTTGAAGTGTCTCAATCTCTTGAGATATGTTCTCCCCCCTCATTATGACCTTGTTTTCTTGTTTTCTATCTATGCTAGAACTGTATTAAATACAGTCTTTCAGTCAAAAGCGACAGACCAGAGAGTGATCTATTATTCATCCTGCTGTCAGAGAGATATCAATGTCACTATATGCTTCTGAGGTTGTCATTTACATTATATACGTTTGCATTATATTAAAATACATTTGAAATATTCTTCTGCTTCATGTTTGTAGATGCAGTGGGCAAAACATCAGAAACACCTCTAGATATAATACAGTCCAGTTCAACAACAACACCACAAACTACATCCCCAGTAATAAACAAATGGTTGGATCGACAGCTCTCTTAACAGGGTGCCAAATAAAGTGACCACTTAGTGCATATGAATAAGAATATAATAACAATATAAACTGACATATTCATGGGTTTACATTATAGTTATAGGCCCATTCATAAAATACATCTAACAGACTAATTCTACATGGCTTTAAATTAACATTTTGACATTTTTTGACAATATAGACTTGAGTTATATTTTCAGGTCCTCTTGACAACCCCAGTGCTTTACACTGTATCACAGGCTAACTAGAGAAAAGTCTGGAAGGGTTGAAAGGAGAATGAGTTTACATGGCAGATGAAACTCCATTCAAACAGATCATCCAGTCATTTCAAGCACTTTCTTCCAAACAGTACCTACCACCATGCTCCGTACAAGGGTGCTCCTGACTGCCACGCTTGTAGCAGACGGCTGGCTGAGGTGAGCCTTCATGGGAGAGAGACAGCCGAGGCGTTGAAAGCCACTAAATATTCTACCGAGGCTCCTTGCCATCTGTACACTGCTTCAGCTGACGAGAATGGAGGGAAACCTTTCGCTGTCTCTCACAGAGCTTCCTGTGTTTTGAGGTAGTAGGCTGATGGTGTAACAGCAGTTAGCAGGTGTAGCTTTAGCTAGCTAACGTTAGCCAACACCTTGACAGCACTAACGTTGTAATAAAGAGTGAGCTGCTTTATAATGTCGAGTAAGCATGTTTAACACATGTTTGCGTTAGTCCAAGAAAATAAAAATACGCCCTGTTTTGACACACTGCTCTTGTTTCACCGGTGACTTTCATGTGTCATCAGACCTGATCAGACATTTGTCAACTTCCGGCACGAGGTTTTCCAGTACAGCGTCATCGAGGTCACATGACTTACTCCCTGCACTGTGATTGGCTGCGGGGCACACCGGAATATTGCTTCACATTTTCCAGTCAGGTGTGGCGGTTTCATACCTGATTGTGCGTATATATGTATATATATATATATATATATATATATATATATATATATATATATATATATATATATATATATATATATATATATATATATATATATATATATATATATAAAATTAACCCTCATGCAACTGATTAAAAAGAAAATCTTACTCACAATTAGTACAAAAAATGTTCCATGTCAAAAACTGCCATAAATATACTATATTTTATTTATATGGAAAATAACCTTTTTATGTGGCATCATGTAAACAAACTGGTATTTAAACATCAGTCCTGATGATAACTACCAAATATGCATTCATTTTCAGGATTTTAATACCAGTTTGTTTACGTGATGCCACAATATATATATATATATATATATATATATATATATATATATATATATATTTTCCATTTACTTAAAATATAGTATTTCTCTTCATTTTTGATATGGAACATTTTTTTGTACTAAATATGGTCTTTTATCAGTTGCATGAGGGTTAAGTTTTATTAAGAGGCATTAATACAGCCAGAGTGATCCAAAAATGTTGCATGAGGGTTAAATATGAGGACTTTTTAATATTCAAAAGTGTCATACAATAATGTTTGAAACACAATCAAACTCCAGACTGTGTACAAAAGTATTTTCAATTCAGGGGATCTGATATCAAATATGATCTGAGGAGTGTTTGTAAGTTTACTGTACTAAATATAAACACACATTTAAGGATGTGGACTTTGCTTTTTTTTAGATTTTGGAGGGTAGCATGAATTGATAAGAATTTAGTTCACTTTTCAAACAATCACAGCAAAAGCAGTCAATGTGTACTAAACTGTGGGACACTTTACATTGCTTTGACACAAAATGCATTCAATGACCACAACTTTCAAGTTTTATGAATTCACACTCAAACAAAACCATCAAAACTCTATTTACAGACCATTTTGCAGATGTTTAAATACTGCGGGAATGGATCAGATCAGGCATGCAAAAAGATTCTTTCCCAGATGTAAGAGAGGATATTAGGATGACATAATGCAGAATTTCACAGCAATTTCCATAACATTAAAATATACTACAACAAAGGACTAACCATGCAGTAAAGAGCTGCCATTATTCTTATTGTAATAGAATCTTAGTTTATGCACAAGAAACACAAAAGTTTAAAAAATGGGAAGCAAAATAAATTAACAGTATCCTCTGGGTGAGTTCAACAGAAGCAGCTGCAATAAATGTTTGTATTTTATTCACTTTTGTTAATATAATTTAATGCAAGCATTAGACATTCAAATTATTCACAGGTCTTGCCTCATTTTATAAACCCTTCTCCAAATGTGATCCTGTGAATAAGACCTGATTGCTCATTGCACTTGTTGTAACACTAAAGTTGTTCACAATTAGACAACATTTCACTCAACAGCATTGAAGTTAACTTTAGTGCATTGGAAGAGGTGATAAATTGACCGAGACAGATTCAACCAGACGTCTCTCTGTTACGCCTATTTAGGAGACTTCAACTTTGTCATACCATCCTCTAGAACAGTATCTAGTGTTTGGTAACATGCTGGAGACAAACTTTGACGGCTCAGATGCAAAGCAGACAGACTGAAGAGGTAGAACAGGAAATGGGAGATAAACTATGCATGCTAAGTAGCTTTTAATCATGACTGAAAAATGCAGTGAGACCTTCAATCTTAATCCTTGGTTCTGCACTAGGGGGAGGTAGAGGAACATGCCACTCAACTGTTTCTTATCATCATTTGATTTCTGATGAATACATGATATAGAATAATGTACTTTGTCAGAAATGATTAAACATTTTCTTGCTCAGTTTAAATGATGTTAGTTATGGACTGAACTTTTCCACACCCTTGGATGGGACGTGGATTTTTCCAAGCTTATTGTTCCACGCACATTAGTGAACAGATTCCTCCACACACAAGACCTTTGACATTAAACAGAAGCCCATGTACTTTCCTAGATGCTGGTAGTCAGTCAGGCTTCATTAGGGCGGAGGGCGATATAAACATACTGTAAATGCCTCAGGCAGGTTGAGTCAGGTGCAACGCAATGTGGTTTTACCGGTTCAATCAGGCAAAGCTATCTTTGATAACAACTATGCATGAGTCAGGGTATTTATTTGTGAAAGCTGTAATTACAAGCATCAGTGTGTTTTACAGACAAAACACAGAATGAGGGGGTGCCCATTAGCTCAGTTGGCAGAGCAGGCGTCCCATGTACAGAGGCCTCGCCCTCGCTGCAGTGGCCCGGGGTTTGAGTCCGGCCTGGGTCCTTTGCTGCGTGTCACGCCCCTTCCCTCTCACCCTGTTTCCTAATAAAGCAAAATAATTTAAAAAAGACCAAATGAGATCTGACCAACCAACGTCATCACATTACAAAATTAAATAAAACTACATAACATTTACCCACTCCCTATGCCTGAGCCATTCATCAACGTTTTTTTTTTTTAATCTTTTTTTAAAAACATACTTTTTACTTTAAAGAACTAGCAGAGCTGTTACCACATCAGGAATATTATAAAACATAGCCTTGTATGAAAGGTTTGGCTTTTCTCCATAAAAGCTCACAGTCAATGTTGAGTGTTTCTGAGATGACTTTTATTGTGGAGCCTCAGAGATGCCACACAGTTTCCTGCAAAATGAAGAGAAAAAAAAAGTTAATTAGTGTGCAAAGTCTGGATGTAATAAGTCTGCTTTAAATCTTTACTTTTGCAGCCATTACTTTATTGTTTGTCTCTGTTCTGTAATGGATGATGTATGGATGTAATGGATTTGACTGCTCTTTTTCTGAGGATGCAGGTAGGCATTTCAAATCTTACCGTGCTTCCTCCTTGGTCGTATCCACAAAGGCACAAATAGCTTTGTCTCGATCCAAAATCTGTTGTTTCAAGCTCTGAACGTCTTTCTCAGCGGTTTTCTTAGCCTCTTCGTGATCAGCTGAGGAAATGACAGAGGGAAACAAATGTTATTCCTGAGCATGTATAGAATGAGAATGTAAATAATTTAACTCACCATTTAAAGGATTGATTTTAGGTTGAAAACAAATAAATGAATTGTCAATTATTAAGGCATTAAAATGATAATGGCAGCTACTACTTTTGCTGGACTCAGACTTATATACATTACTGTAGCTGTGTGCAGGTTAGAGACTGAAACAAAGCAACAATCAGAGCAATTTGTGAAATTGTCAAAAAATGTAATCTACAGGATTTATCGACATGGACAAATATAAAAAAACATTTAAAAAATAGCATCCAGCATCCAGGTTTTGCATCTACTTTGTGGTTTGGTTTAAGCAATAAAAGCTATTTTTATTTTTAAAGATATTTTCCGTTCGTGAAAGAGTCAGAGAGTTTATTGGATTATATATTAATTAACAATCAGTTTGTGAACTAGTGGCTAGTGAATAAATGTAATCCTTGAGATGCATGTACATGGACACAAATCTTCCTTTTTGAACTCGTGCCGAATGTCACAAGAAAAATGGACAAAGTGTACCCATGTGAACTGCCGTCATTCTGGGTTGACCTTGAAGCAGTCTGCCTGGAGCCCTGTAGGTAAGAGCTGTCCCATCTAGTTCCACAGGTAGTGATGGAATGTAACTAAGTGCATTTAGTGAAGTACTGTAGTTAAAGGGTAATTCAACTAATTTTACACATTTACTACTGCATACATTAAAAAAAAAAAAAAAAGTAGTATAAAGCTTTTTGTAGCTCCAGATGAAGTTGTATGTTTGATAAACTGCCTCCAGTGATGTCACTCAGTGGCTAAGTTGCATTGTGGGTAATGTAGGCACCAGTTTTTGTAAAAAGGAAGAAGAATGCATTCAAAATAAAACAGGCAATATCTCTCTTTCTGCTGTATCAAGTTTGATCATTAGTGTTTAACTGTCCATAATGAGTCCGACAGTGTTATAGGAGTGCAGTGTACTTTTTAAAAACCTGCTGCCTACATTACCCAAAATGCAACTTGAGCAACTGAGTGACATCACTGGAGGCAATTTATCAGATTACATGCAGCTTCTTCTGGAGCCACAAAAGGCTTTATACTTTTTTCACATATGCAGTAGTACTCCCCAAGACCGTAAACACACTTTAATGTGTAAAACTGGTGGAATTACTCTTTAAGTACAAATGTGAGGTACATGTAGGCCTCTTTTACTTGAGTATTTCCATTTTCTGGTACTTTGGTATATTTCCACTCCAATACATTTTGGAGGCAAATAATGTCGGCTACTTTTTACTTCAATATATTTAGTTGATAACTTGCTTACAGTTGCTGTAACTTTAAGGGCTTCAACCAATGATTATTTACATTGTCGATTAATTAATCGATTAGTGGTTTGGTCTATAAAATGGTGAAAAATGTTGGCCGGTGTTTCCCAAAGCCCAAGGTGAAGTCCCCGAATGGCTTGTTTTGTTTACAACGACCCAAAGATATTCAGTTTAAAGAAACCAGAAAAGATTCAGATTTAAGAAGCAGGAGTCAAATAATTCAGACTGATTTCTTTAAAAGAAATGTTTAGCTACTTTTCAGATTGCATGCTGCATCAGAGCCAAAGTAGCACATTTTGAAATAAATGTTAATTGGTAATCAGATTTTTTTTTAAATATCACAGATTTCAATGATCAGAAAATTGTATTTGAATATCTGAAAATCAGGCAGGCAAGTAATAAGTTGACCCATATCGGTACTTTAGTATGAATTTTGGGTCCTTTACGACACTGTCCACATGTTTGAATAGAATACAAGGAAGTTCTTCCAGAATATCTTGTTGTGTGGTTCTTCGTGGCCTGTATAGACTGTGTGAGACGTCTCAGCAGCTCCAATTTATCATTTGTCTTTTGAAAAAAGGCCAATCAAAAGCCTGGTTGAGGTGTGTTAAATAAATGAGCTCGTCACATTCTCCTATGTGGATCAGTTTTGGCCACACTTTTACTATCTGCCCAGAGCTGACAGGTGGAACAAAAGGCTGCCTTACCTTTGAGTTTATTTATAGCCTCTGTCATCTCTGGCTTCTTCTTCTCAGCATCTGTCTATTCAGGGCACAGGTGGAAGTATTTGTCAGCAATTGGATGAATGAGCTAGTAGAATAAAGGTACACTTAATACATAAACCTGATATTTTGAAGGATATGTTGATCCTGACATGCAGAGTTCACACAGTCGAGTGAATGCGCAGCAGAACAAACACTGTCCCTTACCTTTTCAGTGTTACAGGTCTGCAGACTTTTCTCGAGTTCCTCTCCTCGAGTTTTATCATCTGTCTTTTGCTTCTTCAGATCAGCCATCTGGATGTTGAGGGACCCCAGCGTCGCCTTCAGGTCATTCATTTTGTTCTTTATTTTGACGATGGCTTCCTCCTTCTGCCTGATGTCCGCCGAGCTCTCCGACATGCTGATTTTCAGCTGATGCAGGTTATACTCCTGGCGCAAGGCCTGGGAGATCATCGTGATCGTCACGGCCAAACTCACGCCGGTTATAATAATGGCGATCTTCATCGTGGTTGAGGTGAAGGACGACGGGGCCAACTGGTGGAGACTGCTGCCGGTCACTTGTTGTTCATTCCAGGTGTAGGCTACCTCTGCAGCGCTCTGCAGGTGAGACGGTGTGTGGCCACTGTGCTTGAAAGCTGCCCCACCTGCTCAACAAGTTGGGCGGGACGATCCACCTGTTGCCACCTGTGACTCCCGCATACGGTCTCTGCAGGCACACCTTCACTGGATGTGCGTCATTGTTATGTTGCTGAAGCTTCCCTACATTTACTCCATTGCATTTATTTGAGAGCTATAGTTACATTACACATCAGGATTTTACATACAGAATGATGATAATGATACATAATATAAAACAAACTACCAACTGTATATATTTAAAGTACCAACATCATTAATATGCTGCTTACTTTAATGCATCATAAATAATATTATTATTATTCCAATGAAACAAAGTATATAACAATATAATACTCTGAAAGGGGCCATTCTGCATTACAAGTACTTTAAAATGTGATACTTTAAAATACATTTTGTAAATAATGCTATAATGTTACTTTGCTTTAACTGTGATGTACTGCTACCTTTGCTCATGAGGAATATCTGAATACGTCTTCTACTGTCGTATAAAGACTCCTCTTGTTTCTTGTTTGTTCAAAAGGTTTTTCAAAGTTTCAAAAGTCAAAAATCACCAGGAATCCTCAAAGCTCAGTGCAGTAGAGCTTTTATTGCCGGCAGTAAGAGCATGAAATCATACAGAGACAAAGTCCATGAACAACTGACCTGATGTTCAACAATAGGTGTCTTCTTTTAAGCCCAAAAACTGGGAGTGTCCTCCCATGGCGAAATGGTGTCATCCAATCCTTACTCTTCCTCAACTCTGCTGACATGGGTATTTTTCCCTGGCAATGCCCGTCCTCACAGCTGCACCTGGCCGTGCCTCAAGGTTACATGCTTCATTCTTAAATGTGTGGTTACGTTTCACTTTATGTTATCGCAATACAGTGATTCAATTGATAGGTGCATATTCAATCAAATGGTGCAGAGTAATACATGTTTCAACCATCCATTGTGATTTCTTCACACTTGATTATTCTCTTTAACGTCACAGCAATTATTACCAGTTGTCATTTACCACCAACTACTTACTATGGTTATATTCTACTACACTACCACTGTTTAAGTCACCTATATGAAATGTAAACTTATATTCTAATACAAGTCAAACTAAATTAACTCCATCATTTTAGACTGTTAAAATGAGATAATTGCATTGTGCCAATATTTAGTCACTGGTCAAAATGAAGCAGGGCTGTCATAAGAGCGCTGGTTTGGTACGGTGGCTCTGTGGGTCAAAACACAACAACACTTCAGAAACATAACAATTACAAAAACACATTTCACAAATCACATCAACATTTCAGAAAACACAACATTTTCACAAAACACAATGAAAATTCAGGTCAATGAAAAGGTTGGACAACAGCTCTTGTTGGACAGAACCTACTAAGTGACGCAGCAGCGGCACTTTCAAGGCTTTCAAACTGTTAGCTAAGTGGGCTATGCCATAATAATAGTATTAGTTGTACTCACTCTATAAAGTCGCTAACCTAGCTCTTCATGACTGAATGATAAACTGGGCGGATCACTATAGGAAAGAGGATTAGCATCCTGTTACCATGGAAAATGCTGGTTCAAGTGAAGTGACAGGATGCTACGGCAGTCATGCCCACCATGGGGGTAAAGAATGTGGTGTTCTCTCAAATGTTGTGATGTTTTCCAAAATGTTGGTGTGTTTTATGAAATTCTGTTCCGTTTCATGAAATTTCATTTTGGTTTTTAACCGTTGTTGGGTTTTGACCTCAGGGCCACCATACTAATCGGAGCTCCTGCAGTCCTGCTACATTTTGGCCTTTTACAAAATGTATACACAGGATCAGTAACCTATCTGAACACTTTAAAACTATAGTTCATTTAGTTTGACTTATATAAGAATACAAGGTTACATATAAACATTGTTGTGTTTTCTTAAAGGTCTTTGTGTTTTGACCCTCTGGGCCACCGTACAAAACTGGAGCTTCATGCAGCCCTGCTACATTTTGGCCAGTGAAAAAATATATACAGTGTAACTGACTATTTTAATACTCTAAAACTACAGAGTTCATTCAGTTGGAGTATTAAAATGAGATTTGTGCCAATATTTTGTCACTGGCTAAAATGTAGCAGGGCTGTCATAAGAGCGCTGGTTTGGTACGGTGGCTCTGTGGGTCAAAATACAACAACACTTCACGAAACACAACATTTTAGAAAACATGACATTTAAGAAAATGAAACAAGTATTTCAGTATCTGAAATGTTGATGTGTTGTCTGAAATATCATTTTGTTTTTTAAAATGTTTGTTGTGTTTTGACCCCTCGGGGTCACCGTACATCTGTCCTGTCTATCAACACAGATATGACACGTAGCTTATCTACCTTCATGATTGGTGTGTTTGATAAAGGTTAGCAGGACATAACAGGGTCAACCTGTCTGTCACAAGGCACACGGAACAGAGCAGAACAGGGCGTGTCTTCTCCGCTGCTCTCAACCCAACACACCTGAGCATGTGCCCAATCCAGACGCGCAGGTTAGCCAGCCTCCATGTTTGATCGCCTTCGGCAGAGAGGTGTAACCAGGGCGGCTGTGCACTCCTGCTGACTCCGACTCTCACATGGAAGTGAGGGAGGCTGTGCTGTGACACCTGTAGAAGAACCAGACCTCACCAAGGACGCGTTTCCTCCACGGAGAAGGCTCACAGCTCCCGGAAAGCATGAAGGTGCAGGTGATCCTCCCGGTGTCTTTAGTCCTGTCCGTGGCTTTGTTGGGTGTCTTGAAAATCCGGAAAAAGGAGTCCGACAAAGTGTACAAAAAGGACGGTTTTGAGAATATCAAGCTGCGGGTGACCAACGATGTGCTGGGAGAGTATGAGAAAGAGCTGGCAGAGACGGAGAACCAGCTGAAGACGGCCCAGACCGAGCAGAAGGAGCTGGAGAAAGAGGCGAACGAGGTCCGGGCCAAGACAGAGGCGGTGAAGGGCGACTTGGACGCCTGCGATGGAGCCAAGGTGAGCAGGAATGAGAGAGAGGAAACCATGTGATATAACTGCACAGCTGGAAGACGTGAGAGGGCGGTAAACATTGGTAATCAAGAAACACTGAATTACTTTATAACCTTTTTAAAATGGCAGCACTTGTCTTTTCATAGCCACTGGGATGTTCTGTGCAATGTAATCTCTGTCTTTGAGAAGTGGGGCCCTGTGCTTGAGCCAAACACAACACACATAACCTGTTTCACTTGTTAAGGATAAACACATCATCAGCACCTGCCACCTACCGACTAACTAAAGGCCTGCAGGCATGAGGAAACTCTCAATAATCCAGATTTTCTTCCATTGTCTTGTGATTTGTAAACCATCTATTGCTTAAATGATGTAAATCTACAGCCTCTGCTTGTATATATGGCTTGTAGACCTTCACCTTTATGGGGTCACACGCTAATTTCCTTTCCCCCCCTACCCAATCCTTTTCTCAATGATGCTAGATATGTTATTCTTTCAGAAAAAAAATGCATATTATAATCGAGAAATATAATCCATCCCCTCCCGTCTCTGGGTGCGACTGTTCCTGTGCTGAAATATGTTGTTTTTGCTCACGTTTTAAAAACGTATACAAATGTATAAGAAATGTGCATCACCAGAGCAAATGTTCTTCTGCTGTGGCCAACAATCACACGACTGAATAGCATACAATCACACTGTAGCTCTGTGTGGTTTTTTTCAGAATCTGCATTTACATACCTATCGGTCGTTCTCTTCCCATTTACTGCCCTTCATGAACCGCAGTTCCTCAGGTCATCTAATGAAACATCACCCTAAAAAGAGTCGTTCAGTGCACATAAATAATGGTAATGTCAAAGGAATCAGCAAGATTTTAGGAGGTGGAAAAATAATCTTGTAACTCTGATTAATGTCATGAAAGAAATGTTATTTGGAGGAAGTTGCTGCATCAAAGTTGAAGATGTATGGATACAGGATGTTAGATTTTCTCTTACGATCTCAGGTTTGTGTTGCTGAGATTCTCTCTTTCACTTGCAGAAATCTGCCAAAGATGAGCTGGCAACAGTCGAGTTAGAGCTCAATAATGTCAAAGGTACGTGCCGATTTATGGGCCTCATGGTCATGTGTCAGGTATTCAATAATTGAGAGAAGAGACAAAGCAATCAAGCACATATACTTGTTCAAATGCATTTTAGTTTATTTCTCTTCAGGCTAAAAAATGGAGCTTTTAATTGGTGAAACACTTACATTTCCCCTTGTCATTTTATAATACCTGCAGCTGAAACGGAGAAGCAGCAGAGCGACTGGAAAACAGAAGTGGAAACACTGAAAAGTCAGCTAGCAGCACGGAGCTCAATCTGTGACCATTTGAAAGCAGATGCCCAAATAGGGTAAGATTACTACTTTACTGGACTGAAAAAAATATAGTTTTCTGCAAATTGTGTTGAACACCTATGATTATATCTATGCATTCACCTCAATTTCTGCTGTTTGCTTAAAGCAACTTGTGTGGAAATGTGGAGGCCCCAAAAAAAGAGGAGCCAAAGGCAGAGGCTCCCAAACCAGAGGAACCTAAAGCAGAGGCTCCCAAACCAGAGGAACCTAAAGCAGAGGCTCCCAAACCAGAGGAACCTAAAGCAGAGGCTCCCAAACCAGAGGAACCTAAAGCAGAGGCTCCCAAACCGGAGGAACCTAAAGCAGAGGCTCCCAAACCGGAGGAACCTAAAGCAGAGGCTCCCAAACCAGAGGAACCAAAGGCAGACGCTCCGAAACCGGAGGAACCTAAAGCAGAGGCTCCGAAACCAGAGGAACCAAAGGCAGACGCTCCTCAGTAGAGACGCTCTCCACAAAACTTCATTTGTTAAACAAAAACACTGTCCAGGACGTTGTTTTACTGGGTCACTGTCACATGTTGTACGAGTAGGAACCTAACATTTGACTCTTCAGGTTTTGCACCTGTTCATTGGGATGTTAATGAATATATTCCTTTTCAAGCTGCTATTTATTTTTTATGCAACAACGTGATGAAGAACGAAGATATGTTTTGTAAGGTATGTGTTAGAAATGCTTTGTAATAAACAGATTGTCACAATGCAAATATTATATGCTGTTAGGGTCAAGAGTTCACTCACTTTTGTTACCGAAAGTCAATGTGAGAAGAAAGCTTCTCTGCTTCATGTATTCAGCAACTGTGATTGTCTGGCATAATTCAGTTTGGATTTATGGCTCAAATAAAATAAATACGCAGCTGTAAAGCAACGCTTGTTCATAAAGTCGGGGGGGATGGATACAGTAATATTGTCAAGAATCAAACTTTGAATAAAAAATATTCTAATAAATTGTCATGACCATTCAACATACATCTCTTACATTTGAAGAAATGTGGTATTATAAAATTTTAACTTGAGTAAAAGTGCAGAAGTATAATCAGCAAAATGCACAGTATCAAAAGTGAAGGTACTCACAAACAGTACTGGGAAGATTATATTAATTGTTAGATATGCAGTTGTGTAGCTAATCTATAAAATGCTTTATATCTTTTTTAGGATGAGCATATTATGTAAATCTGCAAAGTAACTACAGCCGGAAAATCAGAATCAGAAATATTTTGTTGATCCCCGGGGGGGGGAATAATGTAACTGTTTATTACAGCCGTTCCTTCTAATAGAAATATCACACTACAGATCTAAAGAAGGTATAAATAGAGAAAATGAATAAGACATAAGAGTAAATGAGAATTAAATATTTAAAGTACTAAAATGGCTGTAAAAAAACAAAGTCAACAACAGTAATGGAGTATAATATTTCCCTCGTGTGTCGTGTAATGTATCATAAATTGGAAATACTCAAGTTCAAATTCCTTAGAGTTGAACTGAAGTACAGTACTTTAATAAGTGTTCTTAATTACCTTCCATCACTGCAAACCAGTATGTTAAATCCCATTTAAGTCATGGTACTTGTCACAGAAATATCAGGAAAAAAATGCTCATATCGAAAGCACCACATCGGGTCCACCAGTGTTTATTCCTTCAGGCCCGTAAAGCAGCATTCTCCTAGAGGTCCCTGAGGGGGTCCCCAGCAAAAAGGGGAATCATATAGTCCATCCATAAGTAACACAATGACAGACTGTAATTGACTATTTTGGACATGGGTGTCATATACTTTCTGTAATAAGACATACAAAAGCAAAACTTTTAACAGATGGGGGTCCATGGTCTAATTTGTGTCACTTTACTGGTCCTTGACGTGAAAATGTTTGACAGCTTACACAAATAACTCAAAGGACACATTGAAGCCTCTTTTTGAAGTAACTTATTCAAGTTTCTTGTTTAAAGTGGCAGAAGAAAGGATGTCCTGATCCCTTTTTTTTTTAGATGTCTTGTTCTATTGAATATCTGCCAACCAAATCCAATGCAATATTTGTTTTGCCTGTTATTTCATTGTGTTAATTTAATATTACACTGAGGCTATAGTAACATTCAATTTCAATATAGTGAATACAGAAAATATAACCTGTACCTCAGGCCTTCTTTGATGGTTTCCTGTGATATTTTGTATAGAGTGCTGTACTGTGTCTCTGCAGAGTGTCTGTGTGGATCAGCTGTAGCAGGTTATCTCAATCTTGTACACACCATCACTGCACCCACACCCGTCATTATTCCTTCAGTAAACAATTTAACACTATCAGTATGTTGGATTGCGCCCAACATAACAAACTTGACTGTACATAATAGTCAGGGTGTGGGCTTGACAGACACATGGTTGTGAAATAACTGCTGTTCTGGTTACACAGATAATAATGAATGCAAAGTAATAAAATCCAGATCTACTGCATGCTGATGGTCATAGCTGTCAATATTTGAATGCATGTAAATTGGGGACGCTTGGAAATAAAACATTACTCTGAACCAGGAAGAGAGAGACACAAAGTGCTCCTCTGTTCAGTTTCACCAACTTGCACATCATCTGTACATTACGCTTTTTGGCCTTTAGTTTACTTCAAGTGTGTTTTTTCTCTTTTGTTAGATAACTCCTCTACCTCCACCGCTGAAAACACAGATAGGTATTGAATAACCGTTGTTAACCTTGTCCGCCTCTTTTTCTTAGTGACCCTGCCTCAGGGTTTGTGTGTGTGTGTGTGTGTGTGTGTGTGAGAGAGAGAGAGAGAGAGAGAGAGAGAGAGAGAGAGAGAGAGAGAGAGAGAGAGAGAGAGAGAGAGAGAGAGAAAAGCACTGACCATCAGTGAACCCAGAATCACAGAGCCTTTGTCTGTCACTTTCTGTAAACCTCACTACGTTTATCTCAGGCTGTGCAGTTTTTATTCCAGCTCAAAGCTTCCTGTTATGTTATGCCTGAGTTGTTCACTGCATGCTGCATTGTTTTTACTTTAATACTTACAATACAGAGCAATCTTTATCAGACAAAACGATTTGAAATGCACTTTTAACTCATAGACTGATGCTAGAACAGCAGATTTAAAGTGTTTCTTGTTGCTAGTTTAATATATTTTCATCCTCCTGGGATATTTTCAACAAAAATCAAACAACATAGTGTTGACAAGTTAATGTTCAAAGGCAATTTCATCTGGCTGGACAGGTGTGGTGTTTTTTTTCTTTCTGTAAGGCTCCACATTCATTACATTGTATTTGTTTAACTGAGATTAATGCTTAATGCCTTTTATTGGTTTTCCAACTAATAGTAAAAGGAAGCATTATATTTTTTCTTATGTACCAACACAGACCTCAACAAAGAGAAAAATATCAATACAAGAGTTAAAAAACAAATTGAAATAACATAAAATTAAAATAAAAGATCAAATAGGAAACTAGAGGGATTATGTGTTGTTTCATGAGATGAGGGTCTGGAGGATAAAGTAAACAGAATAAAGTATAGTTCAAGCAACGTATCCAGTAAAGTGATAAATAAAGGAAGCACAGACCGTTTATAATGCTTCAGGAGAATTCCTCAAGATTCTGGGAACTTACTTACTTTTTATAACCCTCTCAAAGATAAGATGCAACTCCGTCCATGCTCTTAATAATAACAACATTAATTATAATCAATGTTTTGGTGTTATTTTAACAATGTTTGTGTTTGTGTTTGAGGTCATTTTGTTCTGAAAAAAATGCATGTAATGATGCCCCCCCCCCCCCTTGTCTTCTCTACAGCATGTTTCCTGCATGTGAACATGTGAAATGGTAACTTGGCTGTACTTGAACATTGCTGTTTTTAAAATTGTAAAATTAAATATAGATGTTTTAATGCATGCATTCTTGATGTCAAAATGCATCAGTAAATCTGATTGATATGTCAGCTGAATAGAGTCTAAAGAAAATGTGAGTCGAATAGCATAATAGGAAGTAGGACTTTAAAAAGACTTACAACTGAATCATAAATGTGTGTTGGTCATCCCAGGATTAAGTTTTTTAATCCTTGTATAGTTCCTTTTTTTTTTTTTTGCTTTCTATTACCCTGTCATCTCTCACTTTGCCTCACACTGCCCTCCATCTGCTGGAGATTAAAATACTCCCCCCAGGCTCACAATTAGGCAATCAGAGGGCTATCATTCCGCCCCAGTAGGCGCACAAGGTCGGCGTCATACCAGGAGAGGATAGAGAGACAGCAGAGGGGGGACAGTCAGTCTGACTGATGTCATGAGCGAGGGCTGCTGTTCATGAAATGTACTGTCTGATCTGATGTGTGTGTGTGTGTGTGTGTGTGTGTGTGTGTGTGTGTGTGTACAGAGGTATAGAGCGTAATGTACCTTTGTTTTAAAAATAGCAAATAGTCTGCCACTGATGACATTGTTAAGCCAAATACTGACTGTCTCTTTGCATTATGTACTGTATTCTGGATACAGAATAAATTCTCATTCTATTTTTTTTTACAGCTACAACAACTCTGCATCTACTTCTTGCTGACTAAAAGCAAAAATCCTGAGTCACCTACAGGTGAAAGCGTTGTGTTCTTCATTAACCATCAGGCCTGACAGATGATGTGAAGTCAACACGTGTTACAGTCCCACACTACTCCACACAGATCAAGTGATAATAACATCACCAGTCATCATTACAACCAGAGGTCATCCTGACAGCCAGAGGTCACTTTGACTGGCAAAACCCAATATCCCTTTGACTGATATTTGGTAATTGACTATAACTGGTATTGTCTTACAAAATTATTTTTTCTTAAACTTTTATTTGAATTTCTGAATATTTATAGTTATGTCCTTCTGCTTGAAGATACTGTAGACTCTAGCTTTCCCTGTTGGCCAACAATCTAACAGGTACAAAACAAACACAACACAGGTTTTGATTTTATTTAATAAATGGTTTCCATATGTCGAAATTCTAATCTAAATGTGAAAAAGGACAGTCGCTCATGAGAATGTCCTTTTCAAATGACATGATTTTATTTCACGTTAAAATTTTAGCTCACATGTAAAAAATAGCCAATAGCATGTGTAAATGTGGAATTCACATGTAAATAAGCAGATGTCACTTAATTTAATGTGCCATGTCTTGTTTCTACATGAGGAAATTGTAATGCACATGTGATTAAAGATCAATAAATGTAAATTTCACATGTGAAAATGTGGAATTCACATGTGAAGAAGCAAATATCACTTGATTACATGTACCAAGTTTTGTTTCCACGTGAGGAAAGGATAATGCACATGTGGAAAAAACAGTGATCAAATTTAAACATATGTAATTCACATGTAAAATTTTGAATATAATGATTTGTATTGATATTTTGACAGGATAATAGAACAAAACAGATGCTATAGTATCTTATATTATTCGAAAGACATGATGTTCACTGTCCCCCGCTTTTTTTCCCTTTCAAACAGAGAACACAGACAATATCTAATTAGTTAACACAAAGGGGAGTATAGCAGACCTAAGAACACACGAACACAGAGATTTCACCCCTAAAATAAAACCAGCCCTTCATTACAGCATCAGCATGAGACAGACATATGAGAAAAAAATAAATCAATAAAACAAAAGAGAAAAGTGCCTTGAGTAAGTTATATCAGACCTCTGTATTAACCATTTAATTATACCAGGAGCCAGTACAGAATTAGTCAGATAAAACCCCCCTTAAAGCCAAAAATGAGCCTCAAACTTGTCTACAAATATTTTCTCTCCCGAGTGAATTTCTTATGTTAAGAAACTCTAATCCACATGTGAAAATGTAAATTTCACATGGAAAAATTCATTCGTTTGTGAAATCAGCCAATAACTTCTCCATTTCACATGTGACATTATTTTCTTTTCACATGTGAACATTTTCAGTTCAGTTCAAATTAACTTCATACATCTTCATCCCTGAAGGGTAATTCCTGCTCACTTTTGACATTATTTACTTTTCACATGTTAAAATTTAACCTCACACGTGATAATAGCCAATTCACACGTAACATTTTTGTAAGGGTCGCACTACCTTGGGGTAAAAAAAGCAAATATATTAATATTTGACCTTGAAATGTAGTTGAGTTATAGTGTGGAAGTAACATGCCAGTACCTTTAAAAATTGTACTTAAGTGAGTACATGTAACTTTTCACTGCTGCCAAAAACAATCCAACAAATATCAAAACCATATCACAAGGCTTTACCATCGATCCTTGTCAGTTTTGGGGTTGTAAGTTATCAAAAAAAGTGTATCGCTGCAGGATCCACTGTATCCATAACATCTCCTGATACTGTGCCAGACTTCCACTTTGGAAACCTCAAATTTAAGGACACTCTGTGCTGGCAACACCCGTTTTCCTTTAATTTAATACATCTTTATTTCATTTTTATTATGGTATTCATTTGAGATATCCATTTTGAATTGTTAGAGGAAATATTAGTGACAGGATACGACTAGTGACTTAGTGCGATGACCATCATGTGTCTTACGCTTGTCCTCCCTACAGGCAATAACCAACTAATAACTGAAAGTCATTTGACTTTGCATGTGCGGTCGTGTGTGTTTGTGTGTGCGAGAGGGAGCTCACAGCAGGATGAACATCACATCTATTGATCAGGCTAATGTGGGGAGGAAAAGCTGCAGGCCACAGCAGCTGATCAATATGCCTCTAATTACATGATGGGGCACTGAGTGAAAGAGTGACTGTAGGTGGTCCCCCCCAAACTCACAGCGTTCTGTATATAAACGCTGGCCCACTGAGGGGTTGCTCACTCGCTCATACACACAGATCATAGAGCACACACACACATTGAATCACTTTTTAACGAGATCTTTTCTGATGAGACGCTGGGACGCTGTGTGTGGATAAAGGGAACTGGTGAGTATCCTCCTCTGTGTTTGTATTTGCATGTAACTTGAGGGTTTCAGTGGAGTTGTGGAGGTTTCTTTTTGTGAATCCTATCTCACCACTGTTTGCCATCAACCCTGCCTGTCCTGAAGCAAATAGAGCCACTGATATGTGATCTCAAATGCCAACAGGATCTTTGATTCCCTGTGTTAGTGGCTCTCTCCCTCGAGGCCTTGTCACGTCATTCAGGTCCTTCCTCACCATTTGATACACCTTTCATGTATTCTCTTGTATCATCTGTGGCCTACATTCAGTCTGGAATGAGCAGACTGACTCTAATGTTTGCAGTACGTCTGTCACTCCCTTGTTTATTCTCACTGCATTGTCTCTCCTGTCTGTTACAGGCTTTTCCACTCTGCTGAGGCTCTGACCGGCTAGGCGCTGTGTGATATGTTTGATATTCGGTTGTTCTTGTGCTTGATCCTGTCAACTAAATATCAGACATATTCCTACAGAGTCTGGCATTGACTTCTGACCCTTGTTGTGTCTCTTCAAAAAAAAAAAGTCATATGTTCAGGTAAATAGAACGTAAACTTTGCATTTGTACTGCTAAATATTGTAAGTGTTTGCTTGAATTCCTTCAGTTTAATTGCAGTTTCTTTATTAATTTCTGTGAAGAAAGTGTGAACATACATTATTAGTATTATGATGTTTTACTGGTAAAATGCACCCAAAAAGTGAAACATTAACAATGATTTATTAATAATTAAAAATGTCTTTATGTACTGAATAAAAAGATAAACAAAAATGAACCTGAATATCAAGTTTCATTGTTGACTTGCTCTTTTCATTCTCTCTCGCAAACACACACACACCCACATACACAATAATCTTTACGAGCGTGACAGATGAGGAATTACAGTCTTTTCTTTTACAATAGGACGTGTGTGAGTATATCCTGTTTCATAAGCAAATAGGGGTTTTACTGGCACTGGATTTTGACATCAGAGATCACAACAAAGCCAAACCTGATAACAGGCAAAGAGATCAGAGCGTGTCCTTAAACTCACTTGACGAGCCCTTTCATTTATCAGTAGGAATAGGGAAGTTTGAAAAACATTCTTGGAGCTTCACTTTAAAACGGCGTCGCAGCAGTCTCCTAAAAAGTAAATAGGACTTGTTTTATAACGTTAATAAACAACTTAAAATGGCTCCATACAGCCCACTTGGTGTTATCCAAGTCTTCGGAAGATCCCCAATTGATGTGAAAAGATATATATATATATATATGTGTGTGTGTATATATACACACCCTTTTTAGGCCAAAATCTTCACTGTAACTGATTTGCTAAAAATGTTAGCCTGCACTCTGTTGAGCCTGGGCACCCACTTCAGGACGCTTTTGGCTTACAGTGAAGTTTTCTTTTTAAAATAGGGTGTAAATAATTTTTTTTTCTAGTTTTTTATTTTTTTAAATTTACATTTTAAAACAAGTCACCATCCTCTTCAGCTACTATGCTATATTGCTGTGGCGCCCCCGAAATTTTGTGGACCACAAAACTTCACCAGACTGTCCATCAGCGTAGGGGTGAGAAGATAATGACAACTAAAAATGATAATGCATTTTCATTTTTGGGTGAACTGTTCCTTTAAGGACATTTCTCATCAACTTTGATTTTATCCACGCGGGACATAAATAAAACCTGATGGTGTATTAACGTCATCTGCAGAGATTCATTACTGTCTCCACATCTCTGATTCACGTCCTATTAAATCAAACACAGCTTGCTACATGCTTCAGATTCTATTTTTATACTTTAATTAACTGATTTTACATAGAGGGAACATGCTTTTGGACTTTTGGCTAATTAAACGTCCTCCCTCACAGTCAATGAATTCTTCAAAAGGGCAGTTTATTATGTAAGAGTCCATTTTCTAAGGAAGCATAATAAGTTGCATCCTAATGTGCACAAGCCTGCGGGAGCCTGGAGAATAGTTGTGCTAATGTGGGTAAATAATTTGCTTTCTAATCAAATGAGTCACTGTATCAGAGTAAAATGCAGCCAACAATTATGTATCATACACGGACATGATCAGTGTAATGTCATCTGTGGACACATCAGTGCAGCACAGAGAGATAAAAAAGTCAGGACAGTAAATGTTCCAGCACTAGAGGGCGCCTGGGTTCAGTGTATGACCTCTGACCTGTACTCAATTTCAGGTTTTAATTTTTAAACCTGTTGAGAATCCAGTTCAGTGTGAGCTAGATTAAAATGTATGTTCACTGAGGATAGGTGGATGGGAGAGTGAGCCCCCAGGCAACGAAATTGCCTTTAAAGTGTCAAACAAATCTGTGTGTGCATTTGTGTACGTGCGTGTTATCAGAGGTCTCAGGATGGACTGTTCAAACAACCCCCAGCACGAAGAAGAAAAACACTGAAACCCATCCTCCAGCACAGAAGTAACCTCAGATTCAACTGAGAGGCCCTCAAATATCACGCCCCCTCCTCTGCTCCTGACAAAAAAAAGCACAAAAAAAAACAAAAACACACAGTGACGTAAAAACATTTCATGTCAAAGAGACTTTTAATAGGAAAATTAAATTAAGGTTCAGTGGATCATGTAAAACCATGTTCGCAATCATGTAAATTGCTTGATGACTCATTAACAAAATGATATGACATTGAATTAAGCAGCTGATGTGCATCAATGAATTTGATTATTATTCAGTTGTAAGAGAAAAACAATTATCAAAAACATCCTCAGCATTGTTATATTGTATCTTTTTAGATACAATATAACAATGCTGGAAAATAAGTACATATACTCAAGTGCAATTTTCTTGTACTTGTACTTCACTTTATCATTTCCATGTTATGCTCCTACTTTTTACTCTACTACCTTTATGGTCCTTCTTACATTAAAAAAAACACATGATGTGCTTGCATGATATGATGCAGTACTGCCTAGTAGTATACAAGTATCTAAAATAGGCTCCAAACTGTCATCATATTTATGTTACGGACATTTCTTATTTTATCGACTTACATTTTATCCAACATGATGTCAGAATAACGAGGGTTATCTCTACCATTTTAAGATCTGGGTGTAGCACCAGCAGTTAAGGTCAAAATGGCCCCCTAGAACATTTTCCTAAAATTAACAGTAAGCGCCACCATCTGGTACAATTTGTATTTCTAAAAAAAACTGTCAGGTTTTTCTGTATGACAAATATATTGAAAATTGGGGTTGTCAGAATTATCGTGTGAATTCTTCAAGAGAATGAAGGAAATTTAATTTTCTAGCTTTCAAACCACACCAGGTGCAATCAAGTCCACTAAATGGCACTTGAAGGCTCGATTGAGAGGTACTACCAAGAAGTTATTATAGTGTAAACACTTTTGCTGCTGGTCATTTCCATGGAAAAGCTGAGGGCTTAGTTCAATTTCATAAAGGGGGCTAATAATTTTGACCTCAACTGTACACATTTTTTAAATTTATTGTTAAAAAAATTTATTGTTTCTTTTTCTTTTATTTATTGTGTGGTTTATTTATGTTTTATTTATCTAGGATATTATTCAACAAGGAGCATGGTGAATAGCAAATGTAAAATACCACATTGTAGATCTAAATTTGGACTGTCAGCTTTCTCAATAAAAAATTGTGCTGGCTAACAGACAATATATCATCCAAAAAAAGTTGTTTTTGTGAAAAACGTAATGCTCTTGCATGTATTCATTAGTGATGAAAACAATAAATATCATAAATATAACACTGTGAAAAATTGGGAGTTAGGAGTGCTTTTACTATTCAGGACTCTTACCTGTAATGAACATTGTTTAGACTATTACTTCCACTGAAGTGAGTAAATCTGTGACTTCTTCTTCCACCACTGTGTTATAAATACTATCAGATTTTAACAATAAAAACAAAAAAAATGAGGCCTTTTCAAATTCTTTTCATTTATTGTGTCAATAAATATACGAAGAAATAATGAATAGTAAGTAAGTATACATGTGTGTGGATGTTTAGCGTGGGGTCAAGGGTTAACACACGTGCAGCTCCTGTAAAGGACAATAAGCCACTGGCTGCTTGTCTTATGGATGTTGTCACCAGTGAGATCTGCTGATAGGGTCAAACAGCTGCCCCTGAGACAAATGTTATCTGAAAGAGTGCACACTGTATACTCAAGGGCCATTACTGTGAAGCAGTGAAAAGACGGCAAATGACGAACATTGTAGTAATAATACTTGTGTGTGTGTGTGTGTGTGTGTGTGTGTGTGTGTGTGTGTGTGTGTGTGTGTGTGTGTGTGTGTGTGTGTGTGTGTGTCTGCATAATGTGTGTGTGTGTGTGTGTCTGCATAATGTGTGTGTGCAGATATAGAATGGTATTTAATGAATGGGGGCACGTGGGGGTGGACAAACAGCAACGAAGACAGACGTAGAAATGAGTGCAGAGATAAGTCAGTATAAATATTGGTGAGCATCAGTTCGGGAGGAGACACAGAGCGAACAGGTGAAAGGAGGGAATAGAGAAACAACAAGAGGGTGAATGAAAGAAAGAGGAGCGGAAAGAGAAGAGCAGCAAGGGAAGGTTTTTATATTACATAGCGGAAAGAGGTAAGACTTTTTCTCATCTGGTTATCCTGTTTTTGGTGGCAGTTTTAAAATCTGAGCACTGTTTCTTTTTTGTTTCAGAAATGGCAAACACAGCAGGAGGAGTGCTTTTAGCTTTACTGTTGTTGCTGAACGCCAGTGTACCATGTTTGTCTGTGTATAACAGTGGAGAGTGCTTCTTCAACACAAAAGGTACAGTGTGTGTATAAATTAAATGCGTAATGTTTGTAGGCTGATGTGTGCACATTTCTAGTGGTACAACATAATTAAACACACTTTTATGCTACTTTATACTTATTCAGTGTACTGTATTTCAGGTTTATTTTCTTTTAACCTCACTACATTTATTGGACGTTTATAATGACTTTGCAAAGTCAGATTTTTCATCCATAACATATGATCAGTTTATGTAGTTTTACACGTATACAATAAACAACCTGAGAGTAGAGCTGAGCAACATGGCCTTAAAATAATATCTCAATATTTTCGGGCTATATCACAATACACAATATATATCTTGATATTTTGAAGTCTCCTCAAAAGCACTTCATAAATGCTAGGAAATCAAATGTCACAATATTTTTTACCAAATACCTCAATATCTATACTGCAGCAATATTGTTTGGATGGCCATCGGTACTTTCACAAAATATTAACAATAATTAATCATCTGTAATGTGAATATAATGACTGGGTAAAGGTAAGTATAAGATAAGTAGAACAGTTCTGAAAATTACATCACTTTACTGTAATGCAGCCTGTAAAATCAGGAAAAGACAACAGGATGTAACGACATCCAAAAATTGAAGATGATGTATAGTCTCAAACCACAATAACAATATATGCATATCGTATATATTGCCCAGTTATAAATAATGCTATATAGAGCGATCAAATAAATCGGATCTGCTGCAACATTTACATGTAAATGCTGCTTAATGCATCAGTAACAGTAAAAATATAATATGACATGTAAAAATGTGTAGCATAAAGGTAGAATCAAAGGGATAATTCTGTATAATGCAGGAATTTTACTTGTTTTACTTAAGGATCTGAGTGCTTTGTCAACTGCTATATATGTCACAATAAGTACTTTTTTTTATTTCCAGGGAGCTGTGAACACATGGGACAAGTGTACGGGATAGGAGAGAGCTGGATAACCAGTGACTGTTACCAGTGTGTCTGCATGGAGCCTTTTGGAGTCGGATGCTGTGACCAGTGAGTTTGTTTTAAATTCAAATTCCCAACAAAAAAGACTAAACTTATTCGGATGTATTATATTCACTCTTACTCTGGTCTTCCCTACAGAGAATCTAAACCTGTGGACTATCCAGACTGGTGTGAGATCATCCGTAAACCAGACTCTTGCACGAGTGTTGCAGTGATGAGAGTCAATCATAAACTACCCTGCCTCTGGGGACGAGGTGGTCTCAGACCAGCTGCAGGCCAGCCGTGGATGTCTGACAATGATCCTTTATTTTGAGTTTGGCAATTAATGAAAGAATAGCAATATAACAATGTGTGATGTTTTATTTTGGATTCAGACGACAGGTTTTATTTCATCATGAGAGACTAAGCTGTACTGAATTTTATAATCTGTCCATCCTGTTTATATGTATGATTTCACATTTTAAAGTTGTGCTGTCAATGTTTGTTGTTGAGGACTCTGTCTGAATGTCTGGATTGTTTCTGGTTGATGTTTTAAGATTAAATAAAAATGTATGTCTGATTTCTGGTTTTGTTGAATGTGTTATCTGGTATTTACTATGCTTTTTTCTTTTGAATTTCTACCTCTTGCTTGCTCTACAGTTGAGTAATATATAAAATAGGGAATTCGCCCTAAAACAGAATTTATATTGTGCCATTACAAACATATTTGAC
Organism: Pagrus major; assembly: GCF_040436345.1. Taxonomy (NCBI): domain Eukaryota; kingdom Metazoa; phylum Chordata; class Actinopteri; order Spariformes; family Sparidae; genus Pagrus; species Pagrus major. The sequence goes on along the minus strand of NC_133231.1, from coordinate 17,819,465 downwards.
AGTTTAATCAATAGAAGACTGTCACTCTACGTGGAATATCGCCAGATAGCATCATAAATACAGGGTTTTTTTTTCTTCTCAAGTGCCTTGTTAAAATTCTGATATTAAAAATACTTAAATAATGTCAAATATGTTAAATAAAAAGATTGGATAGCTTATTGGCACCCACGAGAAAGGCAAGTGTCCCAGTACACCTCTGTGTATTTTTGGCATAACATAGCCTATATCTATGCAATGCTTTTTATGCTTAAAGGGGCACTATATAGTTTTGAAGAAGAAATTCAAAGTCCAATTTTTTTATATTTACAATGTTAATGAGGTAATATAACATATTTATGTTTTCCATAACTGAATAAATAAGTTGTTCTCAGAGGAGAATAAGGTCACCAGAACACTGTTTGAAGCTAGAAAGGTGGCAGGGTCCACCACATATAAACAAAGTGAAACAGTATGAAATTGTGTTGTCCTTTAAGGTCAGTTTGTTTATTCAGTCATAAAAACAAAGAGGATTTGTTAACTTAGACATAAAAAAATCACTCAATGAATTTCTTCCCCAAAACTACATAGTGCACTTTTAATTGTCTGAACTGGATGTTTTATGAAGCATCCATGAGTCTGTAGTTTACTTGAGTAAATGTAACAGTACCACAGAGTATAAATACTCTGGTGCAAGTACAGTCATGTATTTAAAATTGTGAAATTACAAAAGGAATATTCCTCACCGGAATATTCCTCACTTCACCATGATGTCTATTACCTTTCCTTTTCTTCAGGAAAGTAAAATATTACAAACTTAACATGAGAATATTCAAATTTGTAAAAGATCCACTAACTGTTGATGAATTGACTTTTATTTTGAAAAGAAAGCGGTGTCGCAGGGTTTGAACGTCACACAGTGGCGCGCTGTGGCGTCCACCTTGTTGATAACTTTGTTTTAAATGCACTGGTAGCTGTAAAATGGTGCTTTTCTCCTGACTTGTTGGTACTTTTAATTAATGAAAAGGCAACAAAAAGCAATAAAATGTGGATACTGACACCGCTGCAGCCTGGAGGTAACTTCTTCGTCGTTGTTGACATTTTGATGCTAGCTTAAAACACAGCTAGCGAGTTAAAGTTGACGCCTTGGTCCAGTTAGATGAGCTGTTTGCTAAGTTTTGGTGTAGACTGTATATATAAAATGTTTATGGCTTTGTTGACGAAATGTTAGTTAACATTACTTATGTGTTTTTGGGTGAAGACTTGATGTCTGATTAACTTTGGTCATTAGGTTTCATTTCGTTAATGTACAAGCTGTGGATGTGTTTTCGTTGTTATAGCAGAGATACATGTACAGCTGAATGTTGCCTAAACATGCCAGTGGATGATGGATTGTTCACAAGATTACATTTATATCTGCTTTCCCTTCACAGGTTACAGTAAAAACATAGTTACTTTCGATTTCGATTTATATCTACATTTTATTACGTATTCAGTTACATAAATACAAGTATAAAATAGAAACTGAAGTGCAGCACATATTATCTTCATTAATTATCAGTCAGTCAGTCACAGTGATATGATGTTTGCTCAGTTTTAACCCACAGAGTTACATTTAGATGTCAACACAAAATTAATTGACAACTATCAGGAAAATCTGCCATTTTATAAAGAGAAAATCTCAAAATCCTCTTGTCTCCAGCATCTCCAGTGTGAGGAAGTGGAGGTTTCTCTTCTTCTACAACTGTAGACTGAATATATTTGACTGGTGGACTGTTGTTTGGACAAAACAAGACATATGAAGGTGTCACCTTGGACTCTGGACACCTTGGAAATTGAGATGAGCATTTTCTTAATCAAATAATTAATCGATGATGAACCTAATCATTGGTTGTTTTCTTTTCCTGGACATAAAGGGCTTAAACTTGACCTGCAGAGCTCCAGACCATTGGAAGCAAATTGGGCTTTGATGTTTTGCTCATGAGCTGGGTTTTAATAACAAACACTAACCAAGCTGCCACAAAATAATGTGCTTGTTCATTCATTCCTCTATCTGTTCTGCATTATATTTTTTTTCACATGATTAACCATGTTTTCAACCCCTGATTTAGATTAAATGTGTGAAACCATTAAATGTCATACTCAATAGTTTGATTGATATATTGGTCAGGTCTAATGTGAAATAAACGTATGGAAAGAGGATCTGATTTGGCATACATAAAAAAACAGTCACATGCTTAATCTTAATTTAAGATTAATTTTCATCTTGTCATGTTAGTCGATAAGTTTGTAAAACCACAGTTTGGTTGTGTGTTCATAAATTTACATTTCCTCCTGTCACTCACAGGTGAGACCCACTATCTGCTCTCCCGTAAAGACTACGTGGTGGGGCGCAAGAACTGTGACATCCTCCTTCCCAATGACCAGTCCATCAGCAGGGCTCACGCTCATTTCACTGCTACTGACCAGGTGAGAGGAAGCGTTATCATACAGTATATAGTTCACTATTTAATGGAATGAATGTGTTTATCAGAAACAAATTACTGACCCCATCATGTGTACAGTATCTTACATGTAAGGGCTACTGTATTTTCATGATTATGTGAAGCACAACAACCAGTAGAATGTATATTGTGTCATTCCACATGTATTGAACAGTTAAGTCAATAAATATAAACATACAGAAGACCACATGTCACTGTAGCTGGGCTTTATGTCAAGATGCAAAGAGAAACTGATACTGACTAGGTTGTGAGCTGAAGTTTATTCTTTATGCAAGACAGTACATTAATATTAATAAAGATAACCAAAGCCGATTGTCCAGAGCCGTGACACTGTTTCCAGAAAAGTTCACAAAGTGTCTCAAGTAAGGGTGGGTCTGTTAGTGTCTTCACTTTCCTCTGAGATTTCAGAGAAATTCCCCCAGACATTGACCTCCTTTAGGCTTGAAAGTAGGAGCTTGGGTACAGTCGACTTTTCATGTCAGAAACTCAAAACATCCATAGAGTTTACTCAAGCAATAAAACAGCATAATTCACTCTTCCATTGTGGGCTAAATACTCAGTTTCCATTTAAGCTCAGAGGTAACATAGAGGGTTTGTGCCAACTGCATACTGACTATAACACATCGCAGGAAAGTAAGTTAAACGTGTGTGTGTGTGTGTGTGTGTGTGTGTGTGTGTGTGTGTGTGTGTGTGTGGGCGCAAGTGTAAAGGCTCATGACTAAAGACAAATATAAACGTAACTAATCCTCCTGCATCAACAATGTCGACAACAAGCCAACCGTCCAACACATCAAGCAATAACTCAGCACCTCCTGTGTTTGAACAGGATCACATCCTGATGATGTGAAGGCTTTGAAATAATTACTGATAATCAACAAAGACCTAGTGAGAGGAAATAGTGAAACAAGAATTCTGTTACCACCTTAGTTTGCTCATACAAGAGTTACAGTATGTACAGTAGATACATTTGAACATATCACTTAACCCTTCTAATAATGTGCCAAGTAGACAAGTAATATATTTTCATTTGGATAATATTTGCCTGTATGATGACACTTCTGAACAGAAGGTGGTGCTGTTGCACCAGTCCAACATAACTAAAACTGAAACAAACTACTAAATTGTGGTCAGTCCAGTCGTATAGAATGGACTTCTCAGAGATTTTAACATCTCTTGTAGTTAGTTAGATGCACATACAGGTTTACCCGTCCCCCTTTAATACATTTTAAGAGACTTACAGGAGACCAACAATACAGTTGTGGTAGTGAAACATTATAACAGTGATATATATCAAACAAATATAACAGCAGTTTTGTTTTTTTATAATCATCTAACCAGATGGGTGATCATCTGAAATTAAGTACTTAATTTAGCATTTTTAAAAGATTAAGCCCTTAGATTACCATATAATGAGGAATAAACCATTAAATGAATTAATTACTCAACTTAATCAGTATCACCCAAACCCCTTTACAGAAATAACAAAGAACTAAATGGATTCATTATTGTTGGATTATTTAAAACCATGCAGCCTTTGCTGAGTGTTAACGCGTTTAATTAAAAAAAAACATACAAGAAAAATATTTAACAAAAATTAAAATAGATCAATGCTGATGCATGTTGTGGTTCTCCAGGACCATAAATTAGACACTGCCCTCTCTGCACCACTGAAATGCTCTTCAACTGCGAAACATAAAGCTATGTTTACAAACAATCTTAAAATTCAAAAGTAAAGTTTAAGGCCAGTCATGTTTTTTTTATGCTGTTTCTTTCTTCTGTCTAATGGGGATTATTAACTTTGTTGTTATTGTGAATGCAATGCATATTTAAAACCGTCACCAAACCCATCCCTTATAGTTGATTTTTATCAGATTGTTTTTTCTTAATCAATTCCTGTCTTTCTGTTTTCTGTGTGCACTTTGTGTCTAAAAGTAATTATCTATCTGTTAATGCTTGAGAATCTGCATTTTTGCATGTATACAAGGTTATAGTATAGGAATACACTTCCATCTAAGACCTAATTTAAAGGTTGGGTATGTCATTATGACATGGATAATTGAACAGAAAAATGTACAATGGTTTGTTTGACTGATGGACTGTTTTCTTTATTAATTTTATTCCTAGACACTGACTCTGAAAGACACCAGCAAGTATGGTACATCCGTCAACAGCCAGCGCTTGACAGAGAACACACCAGTGAACCTGAAGTCAGGGGACAAAGTTACATTTGGGGTTTTTGATAGCAAATTCAGGTAAGTAACTGAAAAAAGACCTGATTAGTTATGCTTTATATCATAGAGCCTTGACTTTGTTTTATCACAAAGTCTGTTTTTACGCTTTAATTGCACTTAACCAGTTTTATTTCACCCCAAACTCAGAGAATGCTTAATTAACTCATAATTAGTACGATTTCCATCTATTGCAACATGCTTCATTGCTTCATCTCAGTGTGGACCATCAGAAGCCAGTGGTTTGTTCGTCATGTGTGGACAACGATGGCAAGGCCTCGCTCACTCAGGCTCTGTCAGCTTTGGGTGGAAAGCTGGTTAACAGCTGGACTCAGGAGTCCACCCACCTGGTCATGCCCACTGTTAAAGTCACCATCAAGGTCAGGACCAGACTTTAAATCCTCATCAGCACTTGTGATATGTTTGCACCTGATGATGTGATGATGTGCTTTCTGTTTTCCTAATTAGACAATTTGTGCTCTGCTGTGCTGTCGTCCCATCGTGAAGCCAGAGTTCTTCTCAGAGCTCATCAAAGCTGCTCAGCAGAAGTTACCCCCTCCTAAAGCTGAGAGGTACCATACAATCTGTTTTTATGTTTGCACATTCACACTGAGGATGAGCTGATCAAACGTCATCTCATCTGTGTTGTTCATTGTTTTTAAGTTTCGTCCCTGAGATTGATGAGCCCAGCTTGAGTAAAGAGGACGTTAACGTTGGAGCGATTCCAGCTCGTAAACAGCTTTTCTCTGGAAAGACCTTCATATTCCTTGGTGCCAAACAGGTACGTCTACCTCTGACTTTGTGATGACATGATATTGTTTACACGATCTGCAAACCATACAGTATTTTCATTGTCGATTAATCTGTCAATCTCTTTCTCCATTAATTGATTAGTTGTTCAATCTATAAAATGTCAGAAAATTATGAAAAAGTCTAAGGTGACATCTTCAAATGTGTTGTGTTGTCCACAACACAAAGATATTCAGTATGCTGACATAGAGGCGTAAAGAAATCAGAAAATATCAGCACTTAAGAAGCTGGAATCAGAATATTTAGATTTTTTTTCTTTTTACACAAACCAATTAATGTTTTCTCCAAATAGGTGGCAACAGTAATTGATGAATCGATTAATTGATACCGCTCTAAACATTTGTACACATTATATTCAAGTATTAAACGAATACAACATAAAAAACATCACATTAATAGCAATCATCCACTCCAAGGTACAATAGCATATATAAAATACAGGCACAATAATTTACAAAAATATACTCAAAGAGAATAATTAAGCAGGAGTAATAAAACTCATTGTATTATAAAAAGATTTCACCATCTGATAAAGGTCCCAAACTGTTTGGGTCCATGTATTGTATTTAGAACGGTCTGAATTCAGTCATCTGATGGGGAGATACATACTTCAAGTCCACTATAAGTAATATATTTAAGAGGGAATTTCTTGGCCCTCCCATCCAGGCCTTTAGGTATAAGTGCTTGTTTTCTTTGTGAGGAGTAATATGATCTTCCAGCTTCGTGTTTGTCAGGTGAGCATCGGTTGCCAGGCAGTCAGCAGCCTGGAGATCCTCTGGGACACTCACTTCTCACTTCCTGGTTTTCACAAGAGCTGCAACTAATGATTGTTTTCACTTTAGATGAGATATTTTCTGAATTAATTATTTAGTTTATGAAAAAGTAGAATTTAATGTGTTAATCAGTTCTAAATGTATCTAACTTGCTGTCGCTGCTCTGCTCTGCTCTAAACAATAATGTCCATTACAATTTACAGGGCACCAAGCTTTATTATAATATTCTTACATACTCTGATCAGTTAGCAAAAATCTAGTCATTATTAACAATAACCAACTAAGCAATTAATCAACTGGTTAATTAATTGATGAACAATTTCAGCATTTTACTGGTGTGTTCTTAATAAACACTTGCTGCGGTCAAATGCCACAGCTATGAGTCATTAAGGGATACAAATCTGAACCTTCAGATGAGGACAGGTGCAGCAGAGAGCATATTAAGGTCATGAAACCTTATCAGGGACAGAACACTCAACTGTTGTGCTCGGCCTTATTGACACGACAGTATAAAGTGAAGTCTTATGGATGTTTGTAAACATCTCTGATGCAAGATGACGCATTCATCCATATTGACAAATGTAAAGTTTATTTTTTTGTAGTCTCTTACAAAAAGTACAAAAATGTGCTCTTTACAGGGTTCATACAAAGTCTTGAAAGTTTGGAAAATGCTTAATTTTAGTCTTTATGTTTTCATGTTTAACAATATGATTGAATATTAACATCTTAACTGAAATTACCCAGTTGTTATATAATATTTTGTTTCCTGGCATCTAATTCAGCAACATTAAATAATCATGATCAAAACATATGACAAACAACAAATATACATTAATTGCTGTGGGCCTAAAATTCTGTACACGCAAATTGGATTTATAGTAACAATAATAAATGTGCTGATAAGGCTTCAAGAGTCTGGGAATTTATGGTTTAGGTACCTTGAAAGTGCTTCAAAAGTGCTTGACTTTTACTCTTAAAAAGCTTTAAAAAGCTCTTTCTTTATGGCCAGGTAACTTGATGTGTCAACTTTATGATCTAATCTTTGTTTCTCTGCTTAAGAGGCAACCTGAAATGTAAATTGTAGTTGACCATTATCATATTAGGAGTGAGTGTATTTCTGTAATTTCCAAGCTTCTAGTTACAAGTGTACATACGATATAGAGTATCACCTGGAACAAATGCTTTTACAGCAACTAAAATGTTTATGTCTTCAGCTTCAACTGGACCTGCTGCACAGATAAACAGTCATGGTTGTGTAATTGCTGCTCTTCTATGTTGCTTGCAGCTGAAGCGCCTGAGTGCAGCAGTGAGTTTTGGAGGTGGCAAGAGTCAGCTGCTGGAGGAGGGCTCTCTGCCCCGGGACCTGCTGGAGTCTCCACAGAGCTGTGTGATCGATGTAACAACAGGCAGCTCCCAAGCTCTGCTTCCCTCCTCCACCACAGAGTGGGCAAAGTCTGTGAAGAACATTGTTCAAAGGTTTACACAAACTCTTGTTTTCTTCCAGAAAAAGCACTGAAGAGTTTGTTTTGGCAATTTACTTGTCAATGCAATAATTGAACACTTAAAACTCTTTTCCCCACTTACACAGAAAGGGCCTTCGAGTCATCCCAGAGTCTGAGATTGGTTTGGCTGCCATCTATGCTTCATGTGACCAGTACTGCAATCCATCCAGTTTAACAACAGACTCAGGTGGGTGACCACACAGAAAAGCACTGGTTGCTATTTTTATCTTTATTTTATAAATGTTTCTCTTCTGTCAACATTTTCCTTTGATTTGCTTCTATCTTTCTTTATGGTTTAGAGTTGGCACCCAAAGTGAATCCCAGAATACCGAGTGCTTCGCTGTCACAGAGTGTGGGGGTTGACGAGACCGTGCTACCTGCAGCATCTCAGAACATCACAGCTTACGCAGTCAACACAGAGCAGTCACAGGGGTACCAACAAGCACTCACAGACACACATCCATTATGTGTTAAAGCTGTCCAAACTTGACATTTTTCTGTTTGTCTGATATTTGTAATTACACGTATTTATCAGGACAGAGCTAAGAGAAGTCACAGGGATGACGGCGGTAGCGGAGACTCCTGAGAAGAAGCAATACCAGAACACCAGTCAGCTTCATGGATCCAAACCTGAAGCTCAGAAGATGGCCTCTCAGTGTGTCGTGGCGGATACAATGAGGTCATCGTTCAACACTGTAGAGAACACAACCTCTGAGAGGAGGAAGACGGAATCCAGACTGACAGGTAGCTGATACAGATTCAAACCAGTGCTGTTTGACATCCATCCCATACCGATCCTGTAAATTAGGTCACAGTATTGGTGCCACTACCAATCTGGTGCATTGGATATGTGCATCCCTACAATGTGTTTGGCTCCATTTGTCAAATTTGATTGTGTTTTTCACATATTTCTGTTTGGTCTAGTAGCTTGTTACAGTTCAACTTTGTGTGAAATATACTTATTAAATAACTTGCTAGATATAACATGTTAATTAGTGAGCTTTAGAGGTGCTGGTAGGCAGTCAGAGCCAGGTTAGCTGTTTCCCCCTGTGTCCAGTCTCTATGCTAAGCTTAGCTGAACTGCTGCAAGTGTAGTGGAGAGATGTGAGAGGGGTATCAATCATCTAATCTAGCTTTCAACAAGTAAGCACACTTCCCACAATGTTTAATGCTGAATGTCTGTGATGCTGTTATAAATCAGTCAATGTGTTTCCAGCTTCTGGTGGTGGCAGTAATGGTATGAGGTCCCAGCCACCATTTCGCTCGACCAATGGTGGCCCAAAGACGTTCCCATGGAAGCAGCAGTCTCCTCAGAAACAAAAGACCTCTGCACAAGCCTCCCCTCAGAAACAATCCACTCTCACCAATTTCTTTCAACCAGTCACCAAGAAAAGGTAAACAGGACCAAGATTCAAATTTCAAATTCAAATAAGTTTTATTGACATGAATGTTTAAGTTGCCAAAGCTACATTACATATTATTGAATTATTACATTTTCACAAGATAACAAATACATTTTAAACACACACACACTCTTAATTACTTAAAACAATTATTGCAGAGCTTGTTTATCTTAATTTATGACAATAATCCATGTATTTTGCAACCAATACTGCACACTGACTTTTCTCCCCACATAGATATGGCAGTTTCTGAGGATCAGGGAGATGAAAAAAACCAGGATATATATTATTAATTTTTATTTTTTTTAAAGAAAACCTCTCAGATCTTCATATTCCTCACAGTATGATATAAAGTGAGATTCTGTTTCAGTCTTGCTTTCAAGACAAAGTGAACACAGCCTGGCCTCCCTGGGTGTCCTGTTCTGCCTGTGACCGCCTGTTTCCACTCACTCATTGACCATAATGGTGTTTTTGCATGTCGGTGGTAATATAGTGCACAAACTGTACAACTGCTTTACCCAATGATAATAAATAATAAATATAAGCTCCCTGGGATCCTGAACAGGATAAGCCGTTTACGAGATGGATGGATCATTTACTCAGATGTGTCTTCTCACATTCAAATCATAGTCAAATGAAAAGACAACAGTGATACTACAGTAAAATAGTTGTGGGCATGCTAGGAAAATTTAACATGGTACTCACAAACTATAAGAAAAATTATATATTTAATCCAAAACATGTTTTTTGGAGAAACTTTGTTTTGTCCGAAACTCTATTCTTACCCATCTTCTTTCATCATGTCATCAAGGCCTTTGGACGACGACCTCTTTGCTGTCACGTCAGAGCCAAAACGGCCTCTGCTGGAATCATCCACCAGCAAACAGGCACTGAACACCTCAGTCACATTTAAAGACACATACTCACATTCAGACAGAGTCCCTGCAGCAACATCACAGACTCCACTGGGGTCAGCAGCCGATCTTTTTGAACGACGGTCAGAGGCTCAGTCAGACAGGGTCTCCCACGCTGTCCAGGAGGAGCAACGGAGCAGAAAGAGGAAGGAGATGGAAGCAGAGATTCGGATTGATGAACTGGAGTCTATCATGTCTGATGATTTTGACTGCTTTGATCAGCAGCCCTCAGATTATAAAGCACAGCCAATAAAACAAGGTTCAGGTAATGTGGAAGCTTCGTCTTCGAGCAAGAGGCAGCGGGTCCAACTAGAAGAAAATGTGACCAGCAAACGGTCACAGGTGGGCCTGGAAAAAGAGTCGACTTCCAATAAGAACCAAAGCGAAAAATCTGTACAGCACATTGTCTCCGTCAAGAAAGAGCCGACACATGATCTGGGATATGGGTCAACTTATCACGAGTCCAGCAAACGTCCACGTCCACAAGTGTCATCTGCCAGTACGAGTAAAAACCTTGATCCATTTGAGGATGACGAGGTCAGTTTGTTGGTATTTGCTCATCCAGTAATGTTGAGAAAGGAAATTAAAACTTAAACAGTCTCAGAACACACAAATCATTTACATCTCAGGTTTATAATCATTATGATTCACTATTATTGCCCTTTTGTTTCGTTTTTATAGGATTTGGAACTACTCAAAGTAGATATTTGCCAGCCTAAAGAAGAGACTAAGACCCCTCTGAAGCCCGTCACAATCAAGCAGGAGGTCCAGGTAAGTCCTGTGAAAAAGCTCTTAATGTTACAGTTTTGACTTTCTTTCTCCCTTTGAATAAGCTTCATTTTCTCGCTATGCCTAAATACCTTTTCTCTAGACTTATTTATTTGTAAGAATTGGCCTTTCCAGTTTTCAATGGCTCTAAAGCTCGAGAAAGATGGGGAGTATTGGATGCTTCAAAGTCAGTAAACACATGATTTTCTGTATACTATTTACTGGAGAATGGTGCCGCTTATCATGGGGCCCCATAAAGTGATGATGGCACCCCTGATACTCACTGCATGGATTACGCTTGGTCAAAACATCATTTAGAATGAATACTCGTCCAACTTTATATATGTATATACGTGTATGTGTATCAGATAGATATATTTAGAAGATATTTTTGAGGCAATTAATTTTTCAGCTGTAAATTGTCTCACTCAGTACATATCTTGGTGACAATTAGCTGATAACCAAAATGATTATTCATGTTATGCATTTATTTAAAAAGCAAGCATGTTATCAGATTCTTCAATTCTAAAGTATTCATATTGGAATTGGCCTCAAGAATCCACTATTAGTGAGCAAAAGATACTGTCTAACTGCCTGAGCACCATGTTATTATTGTTCAAATCAATAAATTGTGTCTTCTTTGAACATTGATCAATGCTAGAAAGAATATTATTTGTCTACCAGACAAAAGTTGACTTCTCAATGTGCTGTTTTGGCAGGAGTCAAATATCGATGAAGACCTTCCTCAGAAGCTGGTGTTAGTGGAGTTTCGATCTCTCACTGTGACTGCTGCTCCCAAAGCCAAAACACAGAAAGTGCAGAACATCAGCAACGGGAAGAACTTCAAGTGTTTCCGCAAGGTCAGACTATGATGCAACTTACACAGAGCCTCACTGAAAAAAATTAATACTTCAATTTATTATAAAAAACTCCCAACAGACTCTGTTGTGTTGTGTTCAGTTCCACTAATGAGAAACAACTTATTCAGCTCAGCTTTTTTAGTCGCAACTCGCAGCAATTAAAAGTTCCATCAGTTTTAAAAAGGAAAAATATGCATTCATCCATGGATAGATTTGTGTAGGACATCGATATACTTCCTAGCCTGTGTGACTCAAGTGGATGATTAAAATTAAAAAGCTGAGAAATTGGATGTTTTTACACTCTATCCATGAATAAAGGCATATTTTTATCTTTTCAAATGACCTATTTTCACCTCTAAGCACACCAGTAAGTTTAACATTTTAGTTTGGGTGAGGTTGTATGAGGGACAGAGTCAATGTATTATGTAGAATAGAGTAGAAGCTTCAGGAGTACTGGTGTAGGAAGCTATGCAATGTACTGCTGTGGAGGAGGGCAGCAGCAAAACACATTTTAGACACCTAAAACAAAATCAATATCAGTTTAAGTGCATGCTATGTTTAGAATATTCTCACCACTTTACCTTAGTGCCAGACAGCCCTCTCCGACTAGAAACTGCAGCTGTTATATCCATCTGTGCTCTCTTCAAAGACACCAAACTTCTTTGAGAAAACAGTAATTTTACCATGCAGAACATGGGAGTTGCTCGTCCACCGCTGCCTTGATCAGTAAGTTTGTTTGTGTTATTGTGTGATTTTGTTGTTTTGGTCGGTTTGTCTGGATTCACAGAAGTCACACAATAACACAGACAAACTAACTGATCTAGGCAGCTGCAGACCAGAAACTCTTTTTGTTCTGTGAGGTAAATTACTGTTTTTGTCAAAGGAGTCTGGTGGCTTTCGAGACAGCAATATAAAAGCTTCGGTCCCCCGTCAGAAAGGGCTGTTTGTCAGCAAGACAAAGCTGTGAAAATATTCTAAATATAGCGAACACTGCTGCTGCCCCCATCCACAGCAGTATATTAGCTTCCTACACTTGCACTCCTGCCGCTTCTCCAAATGGGTTGTCCTGACTGCCATCTACTATAGGTAATACATTGATTATGGATAAGTCCCTCATACAACCCCACTTCAAAAAACCTGGGCCATCCCTTTAAGAGATGATCATGTATGCTCTGATAAAAACGATTATTTTTATATTTTTATCACATTTGCTTGTGTGCATGTGACAGCTCTCCGTTCCAGGTGCAAAGGGCTCACCCAACGTCATTGGAGGGTCGAATCTGCTGGTTCACAACAGGGGCAAGAACTCTGATCTGGATGAATGGCTGAAAGACGCAGTGGAGGTACTTACTTTTCACTCTGTCTCTCTTATCTGTCTGTGATGTGTGTGAGCCTCGCAATCATGATTTGAGCCTGTGTTCCTTTCAGGCGGAGCGTCAGAGCAGACGGGATGAGGCTGTAGGAGATGACCTCTTCAGGTGAGAAACTAGACCTCATTTTCTGTAAGATGTGTAGTCGACTTTGTTAACCCCTTCACAGCTTCCTGAAAAGGTAGGCTGATAGTATGTAAAGACTTTTCACCTGTGCATAGGTTGAGTTTCATCTTACCTCTATTTTGTCATTAGGAAGCTGATCCTTTTGCTGATCCTATTTTGTCATTAGACAGCTGATCCTTCATATATCATCCTGATTTTATTGATCATTAGGAATGCGTTGTTGTTTTTGCTACTTTAGTTTCTTTATCATTTTGGTACCTGTGTCCTGAAAAAGAAAGAACTCTCAGCATGACTGACTCATATAGTAGAATAGGTGGAGGTAAGTGGTCATCACAACTCATCAGTAGAGGTCTTCATGTATCCAAAATGTTGGACCCTCTGAATCTGACCCCTGGAAGACCTTGTTGAACCCCATAGTTTGACCAGAACCAAAATATGGCCGACCTGAAAAGACCCAAAGAGAGATAACACCAACATGGCAGCCGCATGGCGTGCTTTCAATGAACAAGCCGTCGAAAAGCAGCAATATAATGAAACTGTGGATGTGAAGTCAAGGAAAGTGATTCCAAAAATAATTTGTCTGCATCTTTAAAAAAAGAGAAAAAAACTGAGAAACTATCCACAGTTAAAGTGGCAACAGACAACATTCCCCCCTGGTGTTTCCAAGGTGTATTATTATTGGTGCTGCTGTTGCAAAGATAACTGGATCGTTTTCCTTTTCCTCAAAGTCGCAAATGACAACAACACAGGACAAAAAGTGAGTTGATTCAATCACTTAGTCTATAATAGAAATGGATCGCCAGTTAACCTTCCTTTTCCCAGTGGACTACGTGCCCGGTGGCAGATATAGCGATAGCGAGGTTTATAGGGAACCAATCTAACCGCTGATGGATTTATTATTCGATGTCCATTACATTGTGTGATCAATATTACTGCATAGTGATACATTGACACATTGTCTATTGCCAGTTTAATCTTTTTACTTTCACCAAATATTCATGTTTCACCAAAAACATTAAAAGGACCGACAGGTGAAGTGGATAACATTGATCATCTCGTTACAATCAAATGTTCTGTTTTGAAACCTTGGGTCCTGGCACTCAAGTTAATATGACAGGCACCACCTGCCCAAACACTGTTGCAGAGTAAGTACACCCTCTCATGGCAAGGGCACTCCCCAATGGCGCTGCCCCCCCCCCCAAAAAAAGACAATGCAAACTAACACACCACAAAAAGAATGGCCCGATTAACATGAAAAAGAGCTCAAAGCATCAACCTAGCCTCCAAATTCCCCAGATCCCTATCCAATCTAACATTCATGAGACATGCCGGAAAAGTCCAATCCACGGAGGCCTTACCTTGCAACCCACAGGAATCAAAGGATTTATGCCTTGGTGCCAGACACCACAGGACGCTCTCAGAGGGTCCTGTGTCCATGCCTCAACAGGTCAGAGACAAGTCTGATCTACCGTGGGGGGCCTCTGTGGATCCAACTTGTTTGGGCACATCCCACGTCCCCTCTGTCAAATGGCATTCATGTGCCAGGTCCCAGGGTTTCTTAGCAGAACAGTGCATTGTAACGAGATGATCAACATTATTCACTTCACCTGTGACCTGCTGGGGAATGATGTAATGTGTTGTGTTTCTTTGTCCCTCTTGTTGTTTGGCCACACAGGTTTAAATGTTTCCCCTTTTGTCTGTTTGTCAGCTGACCTCAGTTCACGAGAGACTAGAAAGAGCTGCAGTACTTTCCCCATGGGTAAATGAAGCCCTAAATGTACAGTGTGTCTTTTGTATTAGACTTGCTTGGTCCCTCATTTTGTATATATTCAGTCAAGGTTGTGAAAAATTCTGTCTGTGCAGCCTCAGTTATTAGAATCAGGTACAGACAACATAATTAACTGAGACTTATGGATATGGAGCCTCTGTAGCTCCAGTTTAACCAATCGGAACGTAGTAATTCTTTCGTCACAGCGGTTGCCAGGGGAACAGAGGTGATGTAAGCTGGCGCTGCTGCTGCCGCCTCTGCCGTGTTTTCTTTGACTAAGCAGAAAAGAGACAGTCTGAGATTGATTTTGTGTGTGTGTGCATGTGTGTGGTGTGTCTGTGTGTGTCTGTGTGTCAAGGCTGAGCTGTTTGATCACTGAGTCATGCTCAGTCAGTCATGCGTAGCCGGGGAACGGACTCTGCCGCTAAGAAAACAATCCGGTATTTTTTTGGTAGGCCTAAACGAAGTTTCCAGACGTGGTTTATAGGAAGGCTGTTTGCTTTAAGCTGTTCAAACACTGTCCGTGTTTTACAGCGCTTAATTTGGACAGTTTTTATTGTTTGTTCAAAATGCCTCTAAGGACATTGAGGAATGATCCATGAGGAATGTTAAAAGCCCTCCCCGACATGGACCGACCTGTGAGATAACATCTTTTGTGTCTGTGTTTGTGTGTGTGTGTCTGTGTGTGTGTGTGTGTGTGTGTGTGTGTGTGTGTGTGTGTGTGTGTGTGTTTAGGTACAACCCCACCAAACTAATCAAGAGAAGATGAAATGCCTCCATCTTGGCGCATGAAGTATGTCAAACTCCATCTACAACAAGTGAAAACGGCTCCAGAAGAAATTTGATAATTAACTTTTGATCCCTGTATTTCAATTCTACTGTTAATGACTGAAAGTTAACTGCTTCAAATAATCAGAAATGTTTGTCAGTGTTTTGTTCTGCTGTTCTTTCTGGTTGTCTGTCTATAAATGTCTTCATGCGCTCTGTTAACTAAGCCACTGACGGCAAGCAATGTAACAAAGCAGTCATATGTTCAGAGAGTTTTCTTAAAGTTTTTATTTGTCAATAATAAAAAAATGCGGCATACAAAACATTAAAAACTCTTCAGTTGTACAAGAGATCATTGAACTCTACATGCTGAAAGCAGCTTTTCCTTCGTTTTGAAGTTAAGACCAAATGTGTTCCCTGGTTTTAGCTCAAAGAGAAACTTAAAATAGGATTCAAGTTGCCGTTTCTTAAACGCTCTCAGATGAGCCAACCCCACAGGCACTTTTACAGATCTGAAACTGTTCAGATAAGTAGTTTTCATGCCAAAGCAGCCATGGCTCTTTCTGTGGAGATGGTGGAAGCCCACCTGTCCCTTCACATTCAAGGCAAGTGCCATGTGTAAGTTGAGAGTTGACTGAGCATTCAACATGAATTGTGCGGACAAGTCTTTTTTTCATGGGTAGCAGGTTACCAAAAGGAAGAAGGAGACTGGCTTTTTAACACAGGTCTTTTCCAGAAGTAGGATTCTTCTGATTAGGGATGCACAACCATATCGTCACGTCATTGTTACCGGCTAATAATGGCCTTAAAATTAAATATCACATTGGCCCGAAATGAACATTTCACCCTGGTCGAATCGACAAAAAGCCTTTGGGATTTTGGATTATGGACTCATTACTACAGCACTCTGTAAGATGATGCTTTAATTATGCACACGCAACACAAATGTTGACAAAGTAGTTTCCTTATTTTCTCCACTAAATGTGAAAAGCATTGTTTGTCTGCATCTGTCATCATGATAAGATAAGCATATTAGTATCTTTTGCCATTAAGGGCAAGACTTGATGTAATTAAAAAACATGTGCATGTATCAGCATCGGCCAAAATGAGTTTAAAAAATATCGTCATTTGGATATAAGCAAAAGTCCAATATCGTGCATCCCTAATTTTGATTATAAAAGCAAATTAACTACCACTACCTGCGAGCTGTTTACTAAAATCCACTCAAATCTACTAAAATATCAAGTATATGGATGGACACAGTAAAACTGTTGGTGCTTTATTAAGCAAGCAGATTGCTCTTAGAGATCTCAGTGGTGGACAGTTATGTCCGACCTGGATCTAACAGGATCACATTTTTAGATTTCCTTTCAGTAAATTCAAAGAAATAACAAGAGATGTCTCCACTTTTGAGCCACCCAGTCTCCTCTGCAGTCCTTTAATGTACTGGCTTAAAACTCTTCCCAAATCTGCATCATAGCACTTTTCTGTCATCCGCTCTCAGCAGCTGCTGCTAGGCAATGGTTCATGCCTGCATGCATATATTTAATATTTATATCAAAACAAGTCAGTGAAAAAAGCATCAAGGAATAATTGAAATTCAGTATTTAACACAAGTAACAACATTTTCACTAGTTAACTGTTATATGATTACCAAAACTTAAATAGCAATGCATTAAACTACTTTGTTAGTGGAAAAAGTAATGTGACTACAGTGTTATTTAGTAATGCAGTACCCCCAACACTGATTCTTACTACCATATTGTTTTGAAGGAGGCAGAAGGGAAAAAAAAATCCCGACACAGGGATAAAAGTTTCACATCACAATAAACAAACCATGAGCTGTGCGTGAGCAGCACACAAAAGAGTTATGTATCACACTGTGCAGACGGTGACTGAAAGGAGAGAAATAGAGCGGTAATGAAGAATAGATTGCTACTGTCACTGCTCACAACCTGTCTCAATTGTGATTTGGCACTTAACAAAACAATATTGGCTGTTTTTTACCATGAAGCTGTGTTAGAAAATGGAAGAAGGATTGTATATATACACAGGAATGTAGAGTTGGGAAATATGAATAAAACAAAAAAAGACAAAACAAACTTGCTAGCCGGGTTATCTCAGAAATGTTGGGAGAAGTCTGACTTAGTTAGTCTATAGTTCCAAGATGGAGTTTAGATGTTAGCCTTCACAAGGATAGCCACAGCTTATTCAAAATGGCATACTGTAATTATAAAAATACATGCGGATGCTGAGATTTGGTTTGCTAACAATATAAAAAATAAACTATTTGGATGGTATGATTGTAGAAATGGATATTTAGCAACTGTGCTCTTCTGTGTTTTCTTTTTAAACCCCTTCTCCATGTTTATCTACTGTTTATAGGTTTAGCTTCAGTTGAACTGTCTAAAATTAATTAAAAAAAGTGTCTAGATAAGGGGTTTTGATTTTATACAAATCACATTCAACCCCCTCACAGTGAACACCACGCCCATCTTCATTTAGTCTAAATGTATCAGTATGAGGAATACAATTTAAAGAATGGGTTGATTTGATGAGAAGTTTACATTAATTGAACATTCGATGCCAAATGGCAGAAACATCCACCATATTTCTTAAAACAAACATTATCAGTGGGATGAAGATGATGTGAATTTAATTGTCTTTTGTGCTCTGAAGTTTGCTGTTCTGAATGTTAAACTTTTAAAAAATAAAACTCGAGATTTTCACTGTTCACTGGAGTACCTATCTGAAAATGGAAATATATATATAAACAAGAAAAATGTAAAACACTAGAATGATCCTTTAATGACCATATTGTTTGCCAGAATACTTGAATCCAAACGATAAAATTAGTAATGGTTTCCCAAGAATACATTCAGACCTGCAAGTGAAGATATTTGCATAGAAAGCCTTTCAGTAGCGCTGTAACCAAAGCAACAGGTCAGATTTATTAGACTCATCTAACTTTTTTAGGTATATGGCTCCAACTACCTACATTAGCAGCTAAGCGAAGAATCCTCTGCTGTTAAAAAAAAAAAGAAAGAAATGGTAGGCTCAGAATAATCAGGAACATTAAAATTGCTTATCCATGAACTTGTTGGATTGTATGTTCAGATGATCGTAACTTTGTAAGTGGGACTACAGATTGCTCTGCTTCAGTCCGTCACTTACACAACTATAAGTTGCATGGAGAGTGAGCGCAGTGGCCTCTGATTTTGAGCATTCCTCTCCTAAAGGCTATGCTAAAGAAAGACTTAAAGTGTGATACAATAGAAGTTAAATGTTGTTAGTAAATGGATTGAAAGACACATGGTGAACGAATAAATAACCCTGATGAAAATAAGGTCCCATTCAGTAGTGAGGTTACAGATTGACTAAAAAACATTGGCACACGGCAGCTTGGACTTCTGGGGACTTCTTATGAAGTCAGACGAAACTCTGGAAAGCTCTGTTTCTTTAGAAACGAATTGGTATACATCCATTGTCTTTTTGGTCTCAAGAAGTTGTAAAAATGCCTTAGCTTTGATGAGAAAACACTGCATTAATGATTAAAACATATTAAAAATCTTGTTTTCCTCTTCACCATTTACACCACTTGGTAAGAGGACTTGAAATCTGCGCCCTACAACACAACGTGTAGTGCTCTTTTCCACATCATTTTTTTCAAATGAAGTTATTGCCTCCATTGCTGATGAGCTTCCCTTTTTTCTTGAGTCTCTTCAGCAGACAGGAGGCGACGCCTAAAGCACCACCCTTCAAAAAGCGAACAAAGTTGTCTCCCACTAGCGGGCCCATGGCAAACAGACCTGGCTCCTTGGTACACTCAAAAGTGTAGGGGTGGATGTCAATGGGGTTCTGCTTGCAGGAGACAGGTTTTGTTGGATCCTGACCCAGGTACTGGCCTTGCCCCTTCAAGAAAAACAAGTTTGGGTTGGTCCCGATCAGCACTAGGGCCATGGAGATCTTGAATGCCTTGAGGGAGTTGTTCCCCTGCAGCAAACACTTCATGTCAGACTGGAAGGACACCACGCAGTGTTCGGGGAAACTGGTGTAGTCAGGAAACAGGCTGACACTGGCATTACTGGCCATGTTACCTGCTGCAAGTTGGGGCTTTGGGCACATCTTGGCACATACTGAAGAGGCAATACTAACGGGCTGGGGTCTGTTTGAAGCAGAGGAGGGAGCCACGTTTGTGTAGGTCTGAGAGCACATCATGTTGTAGACTTTGTGGTACTCTGGGTACAGGGTCTTGGGCAGCTGTTTGAAGATGAGGTCTGGGTCATCTACGTTCTTACGAAAGACGTGCAGCACTCTGATATTGCTGTTACAAGCACACAGAACTGCATCTGCAGCGCTTAAACCGGCACCTACGATTAAAACCGGATCAGAGTTCATGTCCAGTTTTCTCCGGCTTACGGCCACACCCAGGTCTGAGATGCTGTGGAATACAAATGGCAGGTCCTCCCCCTCTACACCCAAACGAACTGGTGAATCAGACGCACCGGTGGCCAGAACTACATTCTCAGCAAACAGAGAGAAAGGGACATGAGTGTCGTTCTGCACCTGCTGGTATCCCCTCACTTCCCAGAGAGCCCCCCCTCCTCCATTGTTTAGACACTCAACTCCATTTCCCTCAAAGCCCTCATTCCCACCATCTCCCACCCCTCCATCTCCTTGATCAGTGTGCCCATTTTCCAGACCTTCCCCCTCGTGACCCCGGCAGAGTTTCTGGACGGAGGTCACGTAGGTGTTGTCAGCAAAATTCTTTTGGAGGCCCTTTAGCTTCACAAAGTTACGGTAATAGGATGAGATCTCCTCTGGGGTGGCTCTGTCGCTGGTTACATCCCTAGAGAGAACAGAGAGACGATGAGGAATGAGGTAGCACAGAATTAAGCTGAGACTTGAGCCCTGTCTTTACTGTCCTCTCCCAGTACCTGCGTTTCCCATTCGTCAAGTCTCTGTAGTTAACCCCGGGAAGCTCCATCCAGATGCCAAGGCTAATAGTCAGCATGGAGCCTTCCATTGCCTGAGGAGAGAAGAGGAAAATGCAGCGTCAGAGAAGGAGAAAAACAAAGGGATTGTCAGAAAATATGGATCAGACTAAACCTTGTAGCTTACATGCCAGGCACCTCCCGGTGTTGCCCTCCCCAGCACCAGATGTGGGATGTGTTGCTGCTTGTCCCTCCTCCACTGAAGGACAGGAGGGAACTCGTAGCCAAAGTCAGCATTAGGGTGCAGTAGTGTGTCAAAAAGCACAGCCACAGGGTTCCTCGACCTCCCCTCAAGACCTTCACTCAAATATTCCAGATCCTGCGGAAATAAAAGTTAGATGAGTGACGGGATAATGCATGTAGATGCAAGGAATTGGTAGGTGTTTTTACCTGTTCAGTGATGGGTAGGTGCTTGGTCTCCTGCAGCTTCCTGTAGAGTATCGGGTTTGGGTGGACAGTCGCTGTATCTAGGTACGGCTTGTATCCACTCAGCAGGTAGGACAGACAAATACCTGATGGCCCGTTGCCTGAAAACAGACCCAGAAAAGGTGGATAAGCATCACAAAATTAGAAGTTAGATTAAGAAAAATACTTTTAAGATGTTTCCTAACCGTGACCCTAAGGGCAAAACTTTTACCTATGATGACCACGGGGACAGTGGGTGGGTGCTCTTGTGGCAGAGCGGTCTCTTCCAGAAGAGGCATGGCTGCAGCCTGGGCCAGAGCCGGCACTGAGGAGGAATGATGGAAATGTGAAGAACGGTCCAGACATTTCTGTCGCCGTCTATCTGACATTCAACTAACAGCAGAGGCCCATTGCTGCTTTTGTCTCCCCACTGGTTCCATGTTTCTGGGTCAGATTATTTGAACAGGTTCAAACCGGCTTGCTATCTTTGTGTCTGCCAATGTTGTTGTTGTCTCATGTTAGCTTAGATCCTGTCTCCATCCACCGTCATCAGCTGACTCCAACACACACACTGATCGGGGGAAAAAAACTTTTATTCATCCTGTTATTGTGCTTCCACACACAACCATGACCCTCCCTGTCTGTCTGGGGCTTCACACACGTGGAAACACCCCGCCACAACACAACGTGCCCCCAGCTTTTCTCTTTGCCGTCCCGCCAACGTCCACACACCCCCTGTCCTATCACACATGGCCCGCGGCGAGGCTAGCCTCTGTTAACCCCGGTGCCGCTTCCCAAACAAAAGGGAGTTCTAATCAGATTTATGTAGGCTTGGGTCTGTTGTGAAACGTTGCCGTTGAGCATGTGTAGTGTGTGTTTGTGTGTTACGCGACAGTGCCATTGTGTGCCCGCTGTGCAGCAAATCCCCCCTGATCACTCCTCCGAGTGGGGCCTAATCCCACTGGGCCTGTTTATGTCTTTACCGCCCCTTTCAACAGCAGCAGGGTGAGAATGTGGTGCTGGCATGCTGACAGACCAAACTATCAGAGCTCCTCCTCCTCCTCCTCCTCCTCCTCCTCTCATATCCACCAGCCACCACAACCACCACCACACACTCACAGACACTCCCGCCAAAACATTACCCACCGGCCATAGTAAACCACTTGCCCCAGTTTCATACTAACCAAAACACTGCCCACTTCGCCTTTGTCTTACATCCCAAAACTCTGGCTCACTTCCCTTAAAACTTCCATGTCTCCCTGCTGCTAATACAGTCTGCCTCATTTCACGGGCACCCCTCTCTGCCTCCCCCCTCCCTCCCACCCTCCCCCTGTCTGACCTGTGTCTGTAGGCCAACTGGTTGTCTTTGGTTGCCGGCTTGTTTACCCTTTCCAGTGAAAGCACTGGGATTCCACACATTGCCTGCCCTGTTTGGTGAATCTCGTGCCCCCAGTTGGCAAGCGGATACTGGTGTGTCCAGTTTGACTAAACACCACACTGTTTACAGTCATAAAAAGGGTTTTGTGTGTGTGTGTGTGTGTGTGTTTTATTTTGTTTTGTTTTGTTTTGTCCTTTATTTTTTGTCACTGTCAATATATATCCTGCTTGCAGTACATAATTGTCGATATATATCCTGCAAATAATATACATGTCAACAAGCTTATAATGTACAGAATCCATCCACCCCTTGTACGCATATTTATCCAATATTCAATCTTTAAGTCTTTGCACTACCTTTATTGCTTCTTTTCCCTTCTTGTACTGTTAACAACAGAACTTTTTATAGTGTTAGCCATCTGTTTTCTTTGCAGATACTACTGTAAATCATTGTGCTGTACCATTCTTCATTCTTTATTCTTTATCTTATTTGAACAGTCCTTGTTCCCATCTATATGTCTAATTTTGTGTGGTACACACAGCAATGCAAACTAGATTCAAATTCCTTGTCTGTGTACACATAATTGGCCTCTAAAGCCAATTCTGATGCTGAATCTTTGCTTTGCACGCCCTTCAATCGGTGATGATTAGTCCCTTACTATGAGTTTATTTCAGATTTTGTTTTGTAACTTTAGATTACACTGTTATCTGGCAACTTTTCCACCAGTTAAAAAACAGAGCAGGTGATCTCCCCATATTGTTGACAAAACAGAAGTATAGTTCAGTGGGGAAGTTTATTCTAGACCCTGTAAACAGTATGACAAAACAATTTCAACTCAAAGGTCCGATTAGTAGCTTTTAACTGCATCTCCCAGCAAGTGGAATAAGATAATATAATCACACGGTAGTATTTAGTGTCTGTTTAGGATGGTTAAGTCTTCCAGCTTGCTTTCATCAGCCTTGACAGGTGTAAATACTACATGATGCAACAACAGTGCCGTGCTGTTGTTGCATCATGTGCTGATTACACCTGATTCACAATACATTTTACATTCCTGAGATTATTGTGGAAAAAAAGGCAAGAGTAAATAATGAGCATAATGCGCCTGTGTGCTTTATTTTCTCTGTATTTTACTATAAAACAAACTTAGATCGATATCAAAGTGAAAAGTTAGTGCAGATCATCACGAGAGGAAAACTCTGAATGTGTTTTAAATCCAGAGAAACCTTGAGAGTAAAACACAAAACAGCTCAAATGTGATGTTGGCTTCATTTGTGGTGTGTTACTATGTTTATCTGCCCTTTCAGGCGCCTACATGTGCGCACTGTGCCCCATGTGAGGAGAGGAGGGACCATACTTTTCTAGAACGTGGTGTACTGAGAGTTGTGGGCTATATATGGACAACAAAGACACTGTTTACATGTAATGTTCAGTGTGCTCAGAAGAATGATCAAATGTACTTTTTTTAAAATAAATCATTTAGGAAAATCAGCATTTCCATCACCATCAGGATGTGCTCTGACTGAAAGCAGCGTCTGGTTTCCACAGGCCTGACACTACAGCCTCATCCCTGCAACGTGGGCTAATTTGCACAGGTCAGTTATTAAACAAAATGTGCTAACTTGGGGGTGCACTTTTTTTTTTTGTGAATGTTGCTGCAGCACGAGCTTGGTGGCGCAACAGAATGATGTGGCAGCCCATCATCATCATCATCATCATCATCATCATACATCCTCATGGCTCAAACCTCCCACCACCACCACCACACTCCTGACTCCTGAGCAGCCCGCATCCAGTAAGGAGCACATGCGACAGCGCCTGTGTCACCCATCATTGCATAATTTAGGTCAAACACACACTCACGGTCATCCGCGACACTCGGCCAAGAACAGGATCTCTTACCGCGTTGTGATGGATCTCAATCTCCCAGTCGCGTCCTCTTATCACGACCCACGGCGGCGTTTCTAACCGTATAAATAGGCAGACACCGGTGGGAGGACCTATCCGACTGTCCGGGGTCTTACATGAGATAATAAGCCAACCTCTCTCTCGTCATCACGCATGCACACACACAGACACACACACACTTACCTCCGTGCGGTTAAATCCGCGCAGACCTGGTTTGTTCAGGTCTGATCAGCCTGTGTTTGTCGTCTGAGGGGAAGGTCTTCTCTGTGTCTTTATGTCAGTGTGTGTGTGTGTGTGTGTGTGTGTGTGTGTGTGTGTGTGTGTGTCAGGCAGAAACCGGGTCCTGCGTTTGCTTTTGTCGTCACATGCGCATCTCACTGTGCACCGGCGGGCGTGAGCGCGTTCACGGAGAATGAAGAGAGCCGGAAGATTGAGAAGAGCATCTTCATATTATCATCATCATCCTCACAGCACCATCATCATCCTCACATTATCATCATCATCCTCACATTATCATCATCATCCTCACAGCACCATCATCATCCTCACATTATCATCATCATCATCATCCTCACAGCACCATCATCATCCTCACATTATCATCATCATCATCCTCACATCCTCACAGCACCAACATCATCCTCACATTATCATCATCATCCTCACCATCATCATCAACATCCTCACAGCGCCGCCGACCCTCTGCTGCTCACTGAGTGGGCTTCAAGTGGAGGCTCTTATTTTAAGAAATGTGTTGCTCAAATGTGAGTGATGCTCAGGACAACCCAGTGCTGTCCACTGCCGTAGAAACAAACAAACAAAGCCCTGCTATGGGCTCCTGTAGACTGTGTTTTATGTCCGTAATGTAAAAGTGTTGGACAGAATTAACAGAATAAACACAGAAAAAATCCCACTTAAAAACAAGTTAAACAGATGTGGTGTGTGTGTTTTTTTTTGCTTGTAGAAAAAAAAATGTATTTATCAACTTTGTGAGATCATATAGTACATTTATAAGTTTGCCAACACAGAGCTGCTGCATCAGCCAGGTAGTAATGAGGCAAATGACTGACTGAAGAGAAAATGTTGAGATTCAGAGGTGAGAAGAAAGTCTGTTGAGCTTTAAATAGTAGAGTGGCTGCACCGTTCAGTTGCTGGTCTCATAGAAATGCAGTTACCAGCTCATCTAACTTGAAATGGATGACCTATTTAAAGCGTTGCAGTTATTTTAAAGTGCTTTGCATATTTTCAGCATGTGTGGCCCCGTACTGAAAATTAACTCTTTACAAGGTTAATCTTAATGTAGTCGCTCTCTGTTCTTTAAACTGTGTTTATGTTCTTTAAAAGTCATGTTGTTTGTTGATGCTATGTCCCACTGTCTTCATTACCTGCTTCACAGTGTGGTGAAGCCAAAGACTATTTTTCCACATTGTGGTCCATTAAGTTACTAACTGACTAAATATTATATCTTCTTAAAGGTGCACTGCGTAGTTTTGGGGAAGACATTTTCATCAGAAGAGAAAGATCTTCATTGATCGATATTTTTTTTAATGCCTAAACAAACTAAATAAACAAACTTTCTTTGTTTTCATGACTGAATAAACAAACCGACCTTAAAGGACAACACAATTTCATACTGTTACTTTGTTTATATTTGGCGGACCCTGCCACCTTTCCAGCTTCAAACAGTGTTTTGGGGACCATATTTTCCTCTGAGAACAGCTTGCTTATTCAGTTGTGGGAAAAAAAATAATATTTCTGAGGTTGTATTGTTACCTCATTAATATTGTCAATTTAGATTAAAGTTTAAATTTCTTCTCCAAAACTACATAGTGCCCCTTTAAATATGATTGGACTGTCACCAAAGGAGAAAGAAAGGTTTATCTTGATTCAACATCTTAAGCACTCATGAACTACTTCTGTATTTAAAGATGCTACAACCTCATGTATTATTGGTCTTATTCTTTGTTTATATGTCAAAAAAGACGCTAGTTTCTCCGCAGCAGCAGCATGTTGTGGTTCTGTCGGACTGGAGATGGAGGGACCCAGCAGCTGTCACTCAGCGCTGCGGAGTCCCGCCCCTTTTGTCTCATGATCCAATGAGCTGAGAGGAAACCACCGCTTCCGGTCCTTCGTACAAACACATGTAAGCTAGCCGCTAGCTCAGTAAACAAACACAAAAAGTGGCAATAAACGCCACAGAGGATGGTTCAGCTCAGTAGAATCTGCTTCCGGAAGGTAAGCACTGTGGCGGACACAGTTTTAATCTCATGAAAACAATTTACTTGCCAACAATTTTAATGGTGACATTGGCATAGCTGGCTAACTGTTAGCTAGCTGTGGGACAGGCTCTTGATACTGACAAAACATCAACATTGACAGTCTTTTATCAACGTATTTATAATAAGATTATGGCCACATGTGACTGAACAGTATGAGAACGAACTATGATTGCTGTTGGATGTCTGCACCTTAGTTTAACTATGTGTTCACAGCTTTATGATAATAAATGTGTAGGTTAAATGCATTGACCACAAAGATATACTGTATGTTTTTACATGACAATTCATTCTCGCCCTTTGAAGTAGTTTCACAAATCACTCCCAACTCAAGGTCCACTTACTGTACCAGTTTATTATTGCCTGGGCTTGTAATCCTCCTGAAGATGGATCTGTTGACATGGAAAATAATTATTGACACACCTAAATAACTCAATAAAATCAGTCCAAGTCAAACAGCAAAAAAATAAAGCATTTTTTTTTATTTTTCAAATGACATTATTACTTCTATGATGAGTGAATACAGTTTATTTTCATTTTACTTGACAGGGACACTGCAAAGCTTCCAGAGTTAGCTATAAACTAATTTACATCTGTAGGCCTTGGACAGGAGACAGAGAAAACATCTATGTTAAGAAAATGAACAGTGTTGTATTTAAAAAAAAAAAGCACAGCTTCAAGACAATACATATTCACTGAGCAACAACATCAGCAACCCCAACAACAAAACAACAGCATTTCAAAACATTAAAACACTAAAACATTACGACCAGATTTCAAGAGCTTAAGTGTTGCATTTATGCTTGACCCACCCATGATTTCATCTTAACTTTAAAATCAGTGAAGCTGCAGTACTCTTTTATATAACCTGGTACTATCTCTTTCTGACACTACTGCCACATGTCATTAAATGTTGTTTGTAAATCTTAAAATATTATCCATGAAGTTACTTGGACACATTTCAGATGTCATCACTGTTATGCCTCTTTTCTGCCTCATGCAGTATGGAAACTTCATTGATAACCTCCGTCTGTATGTCCGTGGAGGCAGTGGGGGCATGGGTTTACCCCGTCTTGGAGGACAAGGAGGAAACGGGGGAGATGTTTGGGTGGTGGCTGCGAAGAACATGACTTTAAAGAGGATCAAGGACAAGTACCCCCAGAAACGTTTCTTAGGTGGAGCAGGAGCCAACAGCAGGTTTGTCCCCAAACAGACAATCTTAAGTTTCCTGTCAAGTGCCAAATCAGAATAGATTCATGTCTGTCAGAGCAGTTATGTTAATTGAGTGTGAATTGTACTTTCTGACAGTGTACGGGCGCTGAAAGGAGAGAAGGGGGAGAACAAGGAGATCTCGGCTCCTGTTGGTATCACAGTCACCACTGATGAAGGAAAAATACTTGGTATGTCAAACATATTTTTTATACCTCATGTGCTGAAATATAAGCACAGGATGGTTGTTTTTTATGGGTTAAGTACACAATTTGTGTTACATGTGTGGCATAATCATGAATCAAAGTGAAGTGGAATACCTAACTGATGTTGCAGTAAAAAGTTGACCTCATGCTTATCCACCTCCAAGGTGACCTGAATGCTGAGGGTGATCGTCTGATGGTGGCAAAAGGAGGATTTGGAGGCTCCATGCACTCTGCTTTTCAGCCAAGTAAAGGCCAGGTCAGAAACATAAGGCTGGACCTCAAACTCATCGCCGACTTGGGCCTTGTTGGGTGAGAATGAAAACACAATTGAATGCGCTTCATTTCAGCTGAGACTGAAATAATAAATATCTGATTTTCTTGTGTTGCTTCATCGTCAGGTACCCAAATGCAGGAAAGTCCTCTCTCCTGACCGCCCTGTCCAACGCCACACCTCAAATAGCCAGCTATGCTTGTGAGTATATAATGCTACGCACTTCTTTAATTCTGTCTGAGTTAAATAATTCTTCTAGTCTTCTAGTCTGTATGCTCTGATCTTTTTTTCTTACATTTTTGTTATTTCACAGTCACAACCTTGAAGCCGGAGATCGGCAAAGTGATGTACAAAGATTACAAGCAGGTATAAGAATGCATATTATTGTACTGACCTTTAATTGACCATTGAATTATTTATGCGGTTTCCCCTCATTGAGTGGTGGTGTTCTTATAATTTTTATTTGTGTTAGATTTCTGTTGCTGATCTGCCAGGACTGATTGAAGGAGCTCACTTAAACAAAGGCATGGGCCACAAGTTCCTGAAACATGTGGAGAGGACCAAGCAGCTGCTGTTTGTGGTGAGTAGTGGTAGTAACACCTATAACACAAGCTGAGGCATTTATGTTTGAGTGTGGTCAGAATAACCAGCTGAAAGATGCCTGTGTTGATAACAGAGTTTAATCTGTCTGACTGCAGGTCGATGTTTGCGGTTTCCAGCTGGCAAGTAAAACACCGTTCAGGTCGGCCTTTGAAGCGGTTCAACTTCTCACCAAGGTGAGACCAATAAATATGACTTCTCTTTTGTTCTTATTCACAGTCTTCTATTTGAATTTACCATCTTCATCCTCTCCTCCTCTTCCTCTCACCGTGGTCTTAAGGAGTTGGAGTTGTACAAAGAGGAGCTCGTATCGAAGCCTGCTTTGCTGGTGGTGAATAAGATGGATCTGCCTGATGCTGAGGAAAAACTAGAAGAGCTGAAGGAGCAACTACAAAACCCAGATGGTAAATTTGATAGATTTTTACAAATTGTTATGCTGTTTGAGTTTAAATTTGGTCCCCAAAGTCATACTGAAGGTACTCCCTGCAAAGCAAAAAAACCCTTTTAATTGTTGCATTTAGTCCCTGTTGCACCTCTTTATCCTATTTTCATCTAAATTGGAAATAGGATAAAGCGGTGCAACAGGGACTAAATGCAACAATTAAAAGGGTTAACAGAAATATCAATAGGCCAAAAAGGGTACATACAAAGAATTACAACCTTGTTGCCATGAATATGTTACCAGGATAAATACATTGTTAATACTTAAATTTTCAACATTTAGTCTGTTGTTTTTCCTTCTTGCAGAGTTCTCTGACCTACTGCCTGATGACACGGTACCGAAGAACTACTTGACCTTCAGACACGTGGTTCCCGTCTCTGCCTCCACTGGGTTTGGTATTGAACATTTGAAAAGCTGCATCCGAGAATCACTTGATGAAGATGCAGAAATGGCGACTAAAGCCATCCATCAAGAAAGACTGCAGGCACTGAGGCACCAATGACATGAGCATTTGGGATAGACAGAAGGTGTCACACATTTCAGTGGAACCTACAGTGTACGATGGAAGGTGAGTCTGCCAAAAAAAAACCTTCAAACTTATGGAACGTTAATGGCAGATGAATGTCATCCACTGAGGAAACACCTGCGAGAAGACAAACTCTGTGGTGTCGGTGAAGCCTTGCCCATAGATGACTTTCTCACAGCCATTTTTACGAGGCTCCAGGAGTTCTGCACGAGGTGAACCGTACTTTGAATTGTCGCTTGTTTGGTCAGAGGCTGTCATCAAAATATAAGACGCTGTTACAGTAACAGGGTCCATCTTTATTGAGAAATTACACATCCCAAAAAGACAGCTGAACAGATGTTGGTCATAAAATGCTGCTTTCTTGCCAGATTCATTAAATTAGACAGAGTTGTTTTTGTACCATTTGTACCGTTTTCTGTTTGATCTGGTTACTCACAACGATTAAGATTGTATTTATTTTTATTGGTGTGTTGTGGAGCACTAATCAACCTTTTTCTCACCAGATAACGATTCTGTCAGTGCCAGATGTTTGCCAGTACCTATCTGATACCAGTACTCTTTTTTTCCCTGAAAGCAATCATTTTCTTAAAGGTAACATGAGGCCAGACATTTATGTGACACACCAAACTGAGTCAGAGTCTGACTGAATGTAACTGATAGCGGAAACACTGAACTTTATAATGACGTTGAGACATATAATGTTAGACTGTATCGATCGGTCACGTCTGGCTGAGATCCTTTCCGCTAAATAAGGCTATTATTGGATGAGTGCATCTCAAGTGTGTTGTTCATTGACTATATTGTTATACAAAACAACCAATAAATGGAGCCAGTTGTCCATTAGATTTGTGTCCATTTTCCTCTTCAAGTCAGAGCTGTGGTTCCCAAGTGACCCCCTTTCCTCAAGGGACTGACGACCCCTGACTAAGTGACATATCTTATGGATATTATTTCATATTATATTCAATGCATACTGATAACAGCACAGAACAACTGATAATCTGTACTTTTAAGCCAAATAGTAAATGCAGTAACAGCAAGAAGCTTTTGCATAAAATTAGTGATTTAGATACATTTTGAGCAGATTATTTCCTGAGAATTTTGCCTCTGAAATGAGTTTTCCGGGTATTTTTAGGAACCTTTTATACAATTCTCGGAGTGTGATTGCTGAAAAATTCAGGTCGAATTACAGCATGAAGGAAGCGCGTCTGATATTACGCAACCAAAACAGGAAGAGGCATTGTTTTCCCCAGTTGCTATTCCCTGGTTACAGTCAAACTACTGGAATAACTGTGGAAACTACACTGCAAGAGAAAAATAACTGCTGGTGTTCCCTTGTCGATACGCGTTTCCTTTCACCACATGAGATGGTTCAAAACCGGTTCTACTACATCAGTAAGTAACAAAACCTGCCTATTGATTAATACAACTGGGTGTCTAACTCTGCCTTTTCATATCACCTATTTCAGATCAGGATTTGTAGGTCAAATTGGGATTGTTATGGTTGTTGCCAGCCGTAGCCATGTAACTGTTTGTGTAACAGCGACGCCAACAGATATACCACAGGGAAATGCTCAGGAGGGGAGTTTGAAAAGTTTTCTATTTCCACTTAATAATAATCTAAACTTAAAAAGTACAATTAAACTTGGTTTTCCTTCACAGATATGAATTAAATACTGAGATAAAGGGCTACTGTATATATTTTTTTTTAAGGCCTCACAAGCCCCCATTAGGCTTTGGCGACCCCTAGTGGAGGTTGGAGACCAACCAAGTGAAAAACCAGAAGCTATTAGAAATGTCAGCATAGACCGATGTGTTGATGAAAGTTTTATTTTATATTAAATATATTACAATACTGAATGATTAAGAGGAAAAAAAATATGGGAATTGATTTTTGCATCATCAGTCTGTACAGCACACAGGCAAAATTAAAAAATAAAAAAAACAGACAGCAACTGCAGTATTTCGATTTGAACTCGTACACGTGGGGTTTTCAAGGTTCCTGCAGCAGAGTGCTGATGTGTCTGGCAGGATGGGACCACATGGTTGAGAACTGGGCGGTTGGTCTGCTCCAGTACACGGATACATTCAAAGTCTCTGGCCAGACAGAGACAGACAGCTCATCTGCGGGGACGTGTTGTCGTCCTGTTAGGATCTGTCGGTCCAACCGCCTGTGCAGGCGGATACAGCAGATATGTTTGGAAGGTTGACAGCTGTACAATCACAGAAATCACTGCAGCCTGCATGGTCCCATCCTGAGCGGAGAGTCCTCAGAGTGCAACATCCGTGACACCGGGACAAAAGTCTCACTGTTGCACAGATTGATGTTAAAAATGTTACTCAAGAGCTCTGAGAAGATGCTCTCCACAGCTTTTATTAGCCCAGGAAGATGACTGAGCTACTCGACACTTACCAATACTTATAAGAAGACCAGGGCAAAGAAGAAGGCTCTGGTAGAAGGCAAATCATGAGCCCATACAGATCTCATTTACAACATTATGTGTCCAAAAAAGTTATATGATACAGATTAGCACATGCCGGAGGAACGACCGCTTCTATTGGCCCCAAATGTGTTTCAAAAAAACTGTCTCCATTCAAACTCATCAACACACATTAATTACAATAATGCACTTAATTACTGTTTGAATCGATGCTGTACATAATGCTGAGAAAAAAGTGAACGTTACAAAGGTACTTAATAAAAAAGATACTAGTAGCAATATTAGTCCAATATTGTGAAGATCATATTACCTATACAGACCTAATGCATACATGAATTACAAATGAGTGCCCACACTGGAACGAAAACAGTAAAATGACAAACAGGAGGCCTTTAAGACAACAATTTCTACACAAGGTAGAGCGATGAGTTGTAACTGTACAAACAATTTGCTTTTAGGGAGTGATATGGAATCAGTTTCCAAAAAAAATCCACCTGAAATAGCTACGCTGGCATCAGTCGAAGCACAAAAACTCCTTTCTCAATCATTTTGAACCCCTTTGACTTCCTGCCATTAGTCACAAACCCAATTAGACGACGGCAAATGGGCAATGAGGGGGAAAAAAGTCCTTCAGTGGCATGCTCGTTACCCATTATGGTCTCACAAATAGCCTACCAGAGAAATAATTTGATATAGAACTGTCATGCTGTCGGTCTTCACAAGCTCAAACAGCAAGCACTGTACAGCATAGTTAATCATTTACAAGGCTAAATATCTCAATCGTCACAGCTAAATCCAAAATGCACATTTCAAATCACAGTTTTCCAGATTCTCGAGTTATTGACTTCGTGTTCTCTCATCTCAAATGTAGAATCAGGTGGAAACTAAATACATCTTATCATCAATGGGGAATTTCCACATGAGTTGAAAAGTGGCACGTCTATAACTACACCAAACACATCCCATCCGTTTCACTCAAGAATGGCACATAAAACTATTTAAATTCTCCTAAATAATACTCGTCAACAGCCGCATCATTCTCCAAAAATCTCTCATCAATACTTCCTCAGTCATAACTGGATGTCTGTGTGTGTACTTCTCCCAGAGATGGATGAAAACCAGATAATATAAAAACACTTTTACATTCTGCTGTGGATGGAGAAAGCTATATAGGTCACAGTCACACAGGAAAAAAAAAAAAAGCCAGAAGGAGAGGAAAAATAGAAACACAGACAGAAGGACGAGTGCCGGGTCGTCTCTACACTTATCTACAGAAATCCACTTCTGCCTACAACACAACACAACAGGAAGAGGAGAGAAGAGAGAGGAGGCGACGCTCTCTTTCAAAATTAAAGCAGAAACATACTCTGTGTGTATCTTACTGTACATATTTACACACGCACAAACAAATCGAGGGGGAGGGAGAGAGGAGGGTTGGGTCCATGTCGTGGGTTATGGGCTATAAATGGTGATACAATATGGGTTACCTATAGTGGAGAGGAAGCGTCTAAGCCTACAGAAGGTATAAAATCACTGCCCCCTCGCATGCTTTCCTTTCAGATCAGACAACTGTTCTTTTCAGTAGGAGGAGGTTGCTGATAAACAGGGTTGTCTCATGCATACAGTGTCGGAGTTTCTACAGTGATTCACGTGCATCAAAAATGATCCGACGAATGGAGCGATGCAGCAGTGTGATGTGTACGATGAGCTGCTCCCGACTCCGCTGCTCCAAGCGACTCAAGAGGGGACGGTGGCGTAGACGTGAGTATGATGAGAGCCGAGCTAAGGATGA
The DNA here is from genome assembly GCF_040436345.1 of Pagrus major. Lineage (NCBI taxonomy): Eukaryota > Metazoa > Chordata > Actinopteri > Spariformes > Sparidae > Pagrus > Pagrus major. The sequence goes on along the minus strand of NC_133231.1, from coordinate 17,785,247 downwards.
TGTGTGGAGGTTTTAGGACAGGTGGGGGAGGAGGAGGAGGAGGAGTGGTGGGGGTTTCCGGTCCCATAGGTGAGGCCTGAGCAGACGGGAACAGCTCAGTCTGAGCTCCAGCTGGTCTGGAGTGGATGTGGAGCTGATTTCTCCTCCGTCGGCACTCCGCATCGTCTTGTAGAGAGACACTGAATGACGCCGTCTGGCAGGACGGCCTCGGAGATGCTTGTACACACTTACTCACACACACCTTTAGCCTGTTTCCACTCCAGTGGGGGGCGCTCTCTCTCTTTCTCTTTAAACGCTTAGAGTCAATTTTGTTTCATTTTTGTGTTTTTCATTCATAGAAAAGGAGAGACAAGTGTAGTTCCTTAAGGTCTTTTGCAGAGTGGGTAATACAGCTGTTATATTGACGTCTCCCACAGCTGAGGAGACAAAGAGAGAGGGAGGGGGGGAAGAGAAAATGAAAGAAAAGACATTTTAATATTTGCCACAGTTCAATGTTGGTCAGTCACTTCTTTTCTAGCTTGATCTTGATGGTATTAAGATAAAGGACATACTTATATCAGCCTCATTCTTTAAAGTGAAAATCTCAAAGACTTTAATTTAAGTGAATGTCTGTTATGTCACTATCTATTGCAGATAGAGGTAACACCACTGCCTGCTGATGAAAGTATAGAAACATATATATATTTGCAGCATTACAAACTTGTTGTTGGTCTTGACATTCCTGGAAAAAAGCTTTATTAAGTTACTGCTAATGCAAAGCTGAACATTTCCTCCTAATGCAGCTTCTCATTAAAAACATTTAATTGGTGGAACACGAGTTGACTTTAATTGTGAAGTCATCGCAGGAAATGCAACGAAGTAGTCAGTGAGCTGAACACTGAACTGCTGCTGTTTATTCAAAGAAACGTTTAAAGATCGAGACAACTGGCATTTTTTTGGCATTTTTCAACAGCAGATCAGTTTGTCATCTGGAAAATGGATTTTTCATTGTGTTTGTGAGGCATAAAATCAGATGATGGGAAAAAAAACTATGTCCTGACTTCTTTATTTCAATGGTTTGACCTGTGACCTGTTGTATGAAACCACATTTATTGTAACTTCCAACTACCGAGACTGAAATCTTTGATAGTGCCACTTTAAACATGATTAGCAATGTTTCAGTACACTGAACAAGTATGAAGACTTTTATGATGACTGACTTAATCTAACTGCTAAGATTTAACCAACTTTAAATGCTGAATTATATAGTTAACATATTTTGTCATATATCAGATTTAAGTATGCCGGGACACTGCGACCCCCTGACTAATCACACATGTATGCTGAGCACCCACACACTCATCCTCTTTCTAAAGACTGGTGTCCACCTTCATGGCCGAGTTCACTTTCATTCAGAAAAACGTAAACATTCAGTGTTGAAGCTGTCAGGTGGACGAGTGAAGTTGATCCCGGCATCTACGGATCACTACACACAAGTCTTGAAAAACTGCAAGCCTTGATCAGTTTGTACAGTACATACACACAATCTGCCTCGTCTGTTGTCCGAATAATGGCAACAATTTATGACTCTATAATCACCTAATCTGACACAATGACCATCTCAAATGACAAAATTATCATGTGGATTTGACGTTTCTCTCAGCAACCAGCTTCAAGCTACAGATCCAGGTTCAGATTTATCCACATCTTTCTCTAAAACTGAACTTCAGCTGGTCTGCAGCTCAGTCTGGGCCAAGAGATTTTACTCTGAACCACTTTGTACATTAAGACACTCAATAAAGTGACCTGTACAATCTTCACTGTATTAAAAATAAGTCATCATGGTGTGATGTAATCCTGTCTGATACTTGCCCTGGCGCTCTGCCTGTTGGCTTTCCTCTGGTCGTCTGGGAGAGGGGGCATGGGGTACGGGTATCTCCTGCTGGATGCAATAGATCCTGTGGAGGAGGTGGGAGACTTGGCAGGGGATAGTGTCCTGAGGAAAAAAGGAAGGGACAGTATTAAAATATCGCCTCTTGTGTTGTGGTTGGTTCAGGATTATGTTGGCCAAAGACACAGATGGATAAATGAGGTGAGTGATTCAGGAAGTTGAGCTAATGTTAGATCTGTGACTTTGGGCAACATCCTCCTTCAGCTGCTCTAATTATTCAGTTTTCACCTTCCTACAAAGAGAGGTTGATCTTAAAAGCTCATACTGCTGTTTACCAAAAGCACGGAGACAAACAGATCATGAAATTTGGTAAAAAATAAACTGTGCTCAGCTTTTAGGGGCAACCTCTGCATAGAGCAGTACACAGTTCCCAGCAGCGGTGTGGGCGTAGCCATAGTTTCCTGCTACTCACAGCATCACTGTTTCATCATCGGACACTGACACACAACTACAAATTCACCTTCAGCTGCTGGAGAAGTGCCAGCACTGAACCGGTGTGTACTCTTGGAAAGTTTAATCCGTGTGTGTGTTTAAATGATGAATGCTGGGAGCAGTGAGTGTGAAGAGGCGACTGGGACGACAGACCAGACCGGAGCTGGGTGAAAACTACAGACTAAGGTCCTGTTCAGTGAAGTAGCCACAGAGAGCAGCAGCCCCATGTGCAGCAGCCTGTTTATACCACTGCTGCGCGGTGGTTGGAAACACCTGGAACGGTCAAAGTAGTGGAGAGACTGAGGAGGCAGGTCAACCACTGATTACAGAAGAGGGTTTTTTTTCTTATAATAACTTCCCGTATTCATTCATTACCTAAAAATGTACTGTGAATGATTACATAGATTCCTTTGCTAAGAAATAAAGCTTCTATTAGTGTCTGATACAGGTTGAATTATCTCAATGTATACTGGACAAATTAAAATGAAATTTAACACAGACATTTCTGTTCCCCAGACGATGAATCATACTGATTTTGGTGACTTACTTTTCTTCTTGCACCAACATGAGGTTCTTTTTATCTGGTTTGAGCGAGATGATTACTGGATGGATTGATATGACATGTGGTACAAACATTAATGTCCACCACGGGATTAATTTAGGGAACCAATAACTCATCTAGCCCCATCATCAGGCACACATCGTGTATCCAATCCTTTGGTTTATGACATAAAACCCCCTATCACCCACATTCCCATCATTCTCTGCTGTATTTTTTCTGTTTAGTGCTAATTAGTAAATGTCAGCTAGCTAACATGCTAAACTAAGATGGTGAACCTGGTAAACATTAACATTTTATAGACACTGCAAGCATGCTGAGCAGATTTTTGCCCGACTACAGCTACACAGAGCTGCTAGTAAAAATACTATTTCTAGGCTCACACACTGTTATAAATGGTGGCAATAGCGACAGAATTTTAAGCTTGCTGATTGGCTGTTGACTGAGGCAGTAGTTTTATACTGTGGAGAAGTGGTTTATACTCGGAAATACTAGAAAATGATCGGTCAGTATGTCATTTAACATTGTGAGATGTTATTCCCAGTTCTGTAACCAGGGCTCCTCGATGTTTACCTCCACATGTCTCCACTCTCTCGGACTGTTTCTGTCCTTTGGTATTGACAGAGGGGAGGGACAGGAATGTGCTCCTGGACACAGTGAAGGTCTATAGATCACAGTGCTGATTAGCAACATATAGCTTGTCTTTAGTGAAGAAACAGTTGCTGCGTTGACATGGGACCGGCGCTCTACAGAGCCCATGAGCTTCCTTGTTCTTGTCAAGAAAACCTTGTGAGTTTGTGATCATCTATAGACCTTGAACACTAGTCGACCGTGGGCCTACAGTTTTTCACAGCAGCACAGTGATGATGTCAGCGCCGCGCCCGCAACTTTCGGCGCGGCAGTGACATCACACTGGCGCATGTGAGGTCACTGGGAACGAGCTAGACACACAGACAGTCAGTGACAGAACAACACACAACATGCAGAGGCGACAAGAGACTGAGGGGGAGAAGCAAAGAAGGGAGTAAGGAGAAATCAGGAGGAACATGATTGTATTATAACTGTAACACTAGCACAGGCAGTCAGAGCCATTATCAATACAATACAGCAGGAAAGAAAAATCTGCAAAGTAAAGTGCAGCTGATCAAAAAGAAATTAGTCTTCACTCAAACTAAAAGGAAGAATGACAGAAATCAGGAAACATTATAATGTAAAGCAGAAAAACCTCATTAACCCCTTTTAGAAAATTCAAGTCGCAACATGCCAGCTGTCACTAACCCTTTCTCTACAGTATTACTTCTAAACGTCCACAGAAAAAACATCTGATTGGAGCTGAATGTTACTTTCCTTGACCAAGCGACAAATCAAACCAAAAGTGAGGGGGGTTTTAGACAAGCGTGTGGGGTACAGGACATGGTCTGAGGTAATACCTAAGGTAAGGTCCTTCAGTGTTTTTATTCACATCTTCTACCCACTTAGTTACATCATAAAACTCTGTTTTGAAGCGAGGGGTTAAATACCTGTGGGAGGGGGAGGAGGGGGGTGATAGACACAACACAAGGAGGGGGGAGGAGAGAGAAAAGGAAGGAAGGAAAGGAAATTTAAAAAAAAGGGACAAAATCTCCAGAAATAAGCCAAGTGTTGGAGGAGGGGGAGAGAGGAAGAGGAAATATTTTAGGAACGCAGAGCAGAGCAAAGATATCCTGAACAAACACCAAGATGCAATTGAGAAAATGGTGAGAAAGATGGCGGACAGACCTGTGTGTGGTTTCAGATGAAAACGGCACCATGAAAATCACAAACAACTGTGTCGTGTGTCACAGGCTCAGTTGCATATTGGTTACAAGTCACATCATTCCAAGCAGTTAGCGTCTCGCTGCTCAGTCAGTCTCATGCTCGTAACGAGAACAGGTGCACTGCAGACTATTTTCAAACCCACAAACAGACAAACCGACACGGCAGGCTGGGCGGCAGCCGATGCACATTGTTCATTCACAGTCGACAGGCATGTAATGTATGCAAATACTTCATTTGTTCACAAGTAAGTGGTGAGTAAGTTCACACGGCAAGAGACGATGTGATCTCACTGTCTTGTGACTCTTTGTACCTCTCTGTATCTCTGATGCTAAATTTGAGAGAAGCATTTGCTTGCTTTTTACTCTTCACCTCTAAAGGAAGAAGACAGTATTTTACTTAATTTTGTTATTGTCAACAAATCTCATAAAAAGACTTTAACCAACAATTGACCCGACTAGAACCTAGAACCTGTTTGTGAAGCCAAAGACTGACTCAGTTATTCTTCTGTGCAACAGACCTCCATTGTTGTTCAAACACTATAAAAACACATAAATGAGTCAAACGGTTGCTCTAGCTGACATGTTCCTTCATTGCAATGAACTCAGGCACTATAGTCTATTTTGAGTCTATTCCTATAAATGCTGTTAAAACTCCCTGACGCACCAAACGTGTATTAAAGCATGAGTGAAAGTAGTTGCTCCAGTTTGAGGAACATTTGCTAAAAACTACACCTGTTTTATGAGATTATTTAGCCTTTTTTTTTAAATGAAACTGTAAATACTTATATACATGGCTATTAAGACAGAGAACACTGTATCCGACATAATCATACATTTTATTTCATTGATTTATATTCCCTGAAATGCTCATTTTGAATTTGTGTATCATGAGATGTTATGTGGCCATCTTTGTGTTGTGTTTGTCAGTGTCATGTCAGCCCATGGGACTGGGCACTATTTAGTGCAGGACACTTTAATAAACAAATCAATCAATATAGGTTAGGGTTGCAGCCAATGGTATGAAAATTTACGGTTGTTACTGTACCATGTACATTTGCTTATCTAATTCCACAGTGTTAGTGTTAAAAAATATATGACATAATATTTTGTGGTATTACCGGTATACTCAAGTTTTTTAAACCAAAGCGACCCTTCTGTTTTCATTCCTTCCTTCCTCTAAAGGACAATTTTAATAGTAATAATTGTGTAATACTGTTACAACCCTAATACAAAAAATGAACTTGTGACGTGTTTGTTAATGATTTGCTAGTAGCTAACGAGCTAGTTAATGCTACAGAAAAGGTAGGAACCAAATCTTGAGAGACTAAAACATTGTTTTGTTTTGTCTTTTCATGGGGTTTGTTGACATAAAATATATAAAACCAAGAATAAAGCCAGTTTTTATTCTGATTAATCTATTTGCCACTAGAGCTGCTCCTTATCTGCATATCCCACAAACACTGATCTCATGACATGACCGACTTGCCAGACAGGACTTACTCTGTGGAGTTTGAGCGAGCGCGGAACTTCTTTCCTTTGAGTTTCTTACGATTACCACTCAGATTCCCTGGAGAGAGACAGAACACAAGCACACACTTTAAATTCAAATACATACGATATTTTGCAAAGTATTTACTGGGGGGCAACAGAGGACGTGTATGAGTTGGGCTGCAATGTGTTTGTTTCGCATATATGAAAGAAAAAGTACTTAAAGCACTTAATTTTGCTCTGACAGGCTTTATGCCAAGTTTTTGCTGTATTTGTTAAAGATAAAATTATCACTAAGATAAAGAACAGAGGTGATTTCCTGCCCTTTTATCACAGGTGTGCTACGTGTTTCCTACAATTGTTTTGGGGAAACAAACACATTGCAGCCCTTCTGTCTGAGGCACCCAACAGAAAAAGCATATCTGAAAAGCTGCAACAATTAGTTAATTAATCGATAAGTTGTCAACTAAATAAATCACCAACTATTTTGATAATCGATGAATCATTTTGAGTAATTTTTCTCAAAAATGTTTAATATCCAGCTCCTCAAACGTGAATATTTACTGGTTTATTTACTCCTCTATGAAACTATGTATGAAGATAAATATAATAAGCTAAGCTAAGCTAATAAATTGATAAGCTATGTAAACTGAAGATCTTTTGGTTGTGGACAAAACAAGACATTTGAGATGTCATCTTAGGTTTTTTTTAGGTTTTTCTTTTACAAACTTTTATGGACCAAACAATTAATCAATGATCTATGAGTGGGGATTTGTTACCTTGCCATGAGTTGCTCCTCGGTCGCCCATTTTCACAGATGTCAGAGATGTGTTTGGCATCTGGGATCCTCTCACTCCATGAGTGGGATAGGCCATTAGATCTACACACACACACAAACACACACGGACAGCATGGACAGAAAATTATCAGTACAACGTCGTTCTTCCAAGCTGCTACAAATCACTAAACGCCATTCTGCTCCCGCTGCACTGGTGGAGACGAAGGACAGGCTGAAACCATCGCAGCAGATGGCGACGTTATGAGCCATGTAACAAAACCATGACAGCTGAATGTGACATGATATGAGGACGTAGCACTGAGGCCTTTTCTGCTCCATTCTCTGTTATGAACATTTTGGTTCTGTTCAAAAATGTTTACAAAGAGAGAGAGAGAGAGAGAAAGGCGTGATGGTAAAAAAGCATGATATGAACACGCATGAACACACCAGAACACACACACACACAATTATCCAGCGAATGAATGAGTGATGATGAGATGGCACACCTGAAGCCAAACAGTGAGATGTTCTGATAAATGGATGGCATGGAGGGGGTGAAGGACAGGGTGCAAATCTGCAGGTGCGACAGACAGGCTGACCTCTTCTTGGAGCTGCAGCCGGAATTGGTGCTGACACCCGGGGGCATGTCGCTGTAAAACGAGTCTGCGTCCCCAGGCTTTGTGACATAGTCGCCTGGGGGCATTTGCCTGGACAGACAGAAGAATGTTTTTAGAAAAGACAGAACAATAATTACAGGAAAAATCTAACATCAGATATTCTCAACCAAGACTTTTATCACTACATGTATGGTGTTCGGCAAATTATTTTTGCTCTGTGAGAATGTGCTGTGTCATACTTCATTTGTTAAAACCTCTTGAAGCTGTTGTTCTTCGGTTGTTGTAGTATTAACTTATAAGAACTTCACCCCATCAAAACAACTACTGTACCTGACCCAGTGCAATAACTGTCTATTGTGCAATAACCTTCAATGTTTTTAGCCCTTTAACAAGTTTAGGGACGATTTATTTATTATGTACTATTTATTATATACATCATTTTTATACGTTTTTATATGTGATGCTGCTGTGATATGGATTGCTCCTGAACAAAGTTTCATTGAATTTCAACATGCAATGACAATAAAGTATCAATCTATCTCCCAACTTTATTCTAACTATTCCTTAATCTGTTCCTGCTTCTCTTTGATCGACAGTTTGTCTTTCTGTTGTTATGCCACCTGTCTGAGTTTCCTGCTTTTGCTTTGTCTGTCAAAGCACTTTGTAATCACTGTTTTTAAAGGTGCTATATAAATCAAATCATTATTATTATTAAAGACTTTGTTTTATGCAGAACCACTGTGGCAAGAATAAAACAAGAAAATATTATTGAGGGTTTTTTGTCTGTGTATGTTAAAAGAGGAGTATTATTGAGTCAAAACTAAAAAAAACAATTCTGTCATGTAAAATCAACTTGAATGCAAAACATTGAAAATAGAGTTAAAGCGAGCGAACCGGCAGAATCGTCGGTGAACCTCCGACTCAACATAGCGTCTCTGTTTGTAGGTCCTGTAAAGAGAAGAAGGAGTATCTTCAGTCCAACAATAGCACAGTTGTACTGTATAGCTGCATGTTTATTGACAGATTAATTTTTTTTGGTTTGTCTAAATCATTTTTAGAAGTCATTAGGGTCTTCAACTATTATTATACAGAAACATGCTTTTTTTCATTCACATCCTGTTAAACATTTCACAGGTCACAACCCTTGGAAATGAAACATCACACATGCAGGCTACAGGGACACTCACTTGTAACACCAGGCTGTAGCAGCCATAATGAGGGCGAGGAAGAGGATGGAGCCGACGATGGCCCCGACGATGATGTTGGTACTGGTGATACCTGAGACAGAGGAAGAGAGGAGAGTGTGGAGCAGAATAGGGTGTTAATTTGATGTGTGTCTCTTGTTTCCTGAGTCATGTGGACACAAGGGGATACACAAACCACAAAACACTGCAGCAGAACACAAAAACACAGTACATTTAGCAGGAAAGGTGTAAAAGGAGAACAAGGGGGACAAACTGAGAACAAGCTCAGCACGACTCTGAGGGGAACTTACATGTGCAGTAGGTTCCCATTCAGAAAAACATTAAAAACATCTGATATTTTTCAACTTGGAAATACAATTAACCGACCGAGGTGAGCTGAAGTCGGGGTGAGAGAGGAAGAGGAGCAGGAAATGACATCAAAGACAGGACTAACACAATGAAAAGGAACTCAAATCTGACCTCAAGTCACTCCGTCAAAGACATCAGCCTGTCGACAAAGAATGAGTGTGAAAATAATGACAAACAAAAAGAATGACATGCATGGTTCAGTGAATACAAAATGCAGCTGGTTTTAATGAGCAGACGTGAAACACGGACGCTGAAATAATGAATAATGCAACAAAAAAGGCACAAAAAAAAGCTTGAAATATTCAACGTAACATTTGTGAATGGGACGGATTTTAAAAAGAAGAACTGAAGGAGATGAAGTGGTGGAGAGAGTTGAGAAGTGCAGCTATGGACAGCTGAGAAGAATGAAAAGAGAAGAGGGAGAGGAGGTGCAGATGAAGAGAGGAGGTGTGGATGAGAGCATTAACATCTGTACCTGAAACTGAGGCTGTGGGTCCCACCACGAGATAACTGAGAGGAGACGTGGAGTTACAGTCCTCTCCTGCCCAGCCCAGGTAACACACACACTTCAGCTCGCTACTGCACACCTACAGCGTGAACACAGAGAACAGGTTAAACACACATCATCTGTCTCATAACTGTGAGGTCTCACAATATCAGCCGTTATCAGGTTAGTGAAGACTGACTGTGATTCAGATATTTTTTAATAGCTAAAAGATACTCAAAAATAGTCAGAATTAAAAACACGTTTCAGGGCAATTCCCTTGTTAGCACTTTGAATTGCCTTGCTACTAAAATATTTAAAGAAAAAGTTGAGTGCTACACTTCCTGTAAACAAATAATATGCTGCTACTCAATACTGGTATATTATTCAGTACCTACTTTGAGGTTTTAGGAAGTAATGCTAATGTTTTAAACTGTGTAGTCAATATATTACATTTGTGACATTAATAAAGCATATTAAACATCTATAATATAAACCTGATTATAATACTATAACATGACAGCGCACTGGGGCCAATAGTTAGAAAAAAACAACAACAACAGAGCTGGACGATAGGTGTAATATTCAGAGCTAGGTTAAAGTCATAAATGTACGAGAAAAGCCAAAATAACCCTGATCTAACCATTATACCAGCTTCAGCTGAGCGTTAGTGTGTGTGTGTGTGTGTGTGTGTGTGTGTGTGTGTGTGTGTGTGTGTGTGTGTGTGTGTGTGTGTGTGTTCACTGTATGTGTGTGTGTACCCCGTGTCCGGAGCAGACGGTCTTGTCGGTGGTCCCGGGGCAGGTGCTGAAGTTGAACTGTTGGATGGGGAGACACTTGTGATTGAAACAGATGCGGTCCGTCCCGCAGGCCGTCCCGTCCTCAACATATCCGAGGTCAGTGTCTCCATCGATCACCACGTGAGCACCACTGGAAAACAAACAACACAGCACATTTAACAAGAGAAAGACTGTGTTGAGCGCACATAAATGTTGGAATAAAATGCATGAGGATGTTGTTTGTTAACACAGCACAGTAGATATGTGCTTTCCAAAGACAGTGACTGATATCAGCTGTGACCAGTACACAACCAGGGAACAAAGCTTCCCTAAGACAAAAGATACATCACACACAAAGTCTTTTTTAGGCTTGTGGTTTTGGCTTTGAGTGTTTTTCCTCAGTGATTTGTACCTGCAGTCAAGAGAAGCACTGTGTCGGGCTACAGAGAAAGAGGTCAGCCCTCCCTGCAGCTCTCCCAGTCGCGGGGCGGGTGAGATGTTGGAGCACAGCAGGTAACCACAATGAACATCCCTGAAATACAAACATGTAGCCTACAGTCACGGAGAGCAAAACTCAATGAGAACAAACAGGTAGAGGGTTCAGAAAGGACTGTCTCACTGTTTGTTACACTGGATCCAGGTGTCCTTGTCCTTCCCACAGTTGCCTTTCTCCGTCCCCTCGATGTTTAACTTCTCGTAGCAGAACTTGTCGGCTGCTGTCGCCTCTGAGGGAGACGCAAAGACATGTGATGAACATTCAGATCGAGCACAAGGCGTTATTCCTGGATCGATTTGCACATTGGATTATTGCACTTACTCTCTCCCCAAATGTACTTGCACTGTCTGTCTTTGGTTTTGCACCTTCCGTTGAAGCAGCGACCCTGTAGAGAGAAATATGGTGTCACAAATATCACCGGTGAAGTAAACCATTTTTTTCTAGTTTAAACATAAAATACAGTAAGATCCAGTGACCATTTTTTAAAAACATCTCACCTGGTCTTTTTCACACGTGTAGCCATCCATCTTGTGCACATTCTGCGGACACTGCAAAAAAACAGAGAAAAGAGATGCTGTGACATACTGAACGAGCCAATATTAAGTTTATAGCTCCAGTGGGGGGAAGCTGATGCTCACCTGGCTGGAGTTGCCTGTGCAGTTTTCTGGGATGTCACAGTCATTCACTGCATCTCTGCACACCACTCCCATGAACTCCATCTGACAGAGCATACGATAAAGGTCAAAGAGACTCCACTGACGTTCATTTATTCATTCACTTTGAGATATACTTTTAAAAGGTTGTTAAAGGTGGAATACGTAAGAATTAACCACCCGTTGAATGAACACCCCAAACAAACAGTGGGCAGTGTATCACCAGGGTGAAAACTGAAATTCTTACATATTGCAACTTTAAGGATGACATTTTGGGGTTAGCATGTTCAGGAAAAGAGGCGGCGAAACTTTTTATTTTTTGTTCCAGTTGGTCTCAGATTTTACAGGATCTCTACTGTTGTTATGAGCACTTTTTCTTTGTTGGTCGCTTCAAAAGTATGAAATTCAAATAAATCTAAGTGAAAATGTCCTTTTGAAGACCAAAGTGATATTCTTAACGGGGGCTCCTCCTTTAGCCTGCTGCCATGAGTTGTTAGTATTTGACACCCCAGCAGAGGATGAACCTGTTGTGTACCTGGCAGCTGTTGCAGCAGAGTCCGTTGCTACACTTGGATCCTTGGGTCAGGGTGCACTTGTTACAGCAGGCTCCCCCCTCTTTGGCACACTCCTAAAAGACAAAAAAGAAAGTGCTCTCAGTTGTTTCCTTCTGATTTGATGCAGATTGTTGTGACTTTTATGTAACACATTTTACCCTCACACAACTTTAATCCATTTAAACAGAGGTCTCTCTGGACAAACTCTGTGATCATGTAATAACTTGTAACACTGTTTATCCAGCGCCTACATTTCTCCAATGAAATTACTTCATTACTTAAAATTAACTCAAAGTCTGACACAGCAGGCGCTTTTGTTATTGGGTGATTGACCTTAGATGATTATCCAGTTACCTCTTTAGGCTCGTAAATCTCCCTATTAGCATCCATCAGGTCTCCTCTGAAACTTTCCACTGGGCTGGTCAAACCAGACCCATTTATTGCATTATTTAGGATTTTCTCACCCATATGACAACTGACCGAAGGGTCATTCCCCGCCAACTAACCCAGAATTCAGAACTTCAGCTCATGTCATGGATTTTCTCGAATTTCTATTAAATTCATGGGACCTTGCAATATCCTAAAGCTGTACTCCAAATACTTTGAAGTCCATTACAGCCAGTGAGAAGGAGGAAGAATTGGCAAAACAAATAAAGATGAAGAAGTAATATAACATCTTTGAATTGTGTATATATATGCAATGAATATTAACACATTCACATAAAAAAGTTTCAAGGAAATTAAAACAATCATTCTTGGCTAAATCTACATTCAAGATATTAAAAAAGGCACCAAATCTATATTTAATAAGATCTGTGGTACTCAATGTTTCATGCAGGACCATTTCAGTTCTAGGTGTGATGGAGCTATATTAATACTACACAGAACCAAAGAGATTCCCCGCCCAACGAGATTAGGCTGGTAAAGACGCTCCCAGTTTTTAAGTCATTGCTTAAAACATATTTTTATAGTCTATTGTCCTCCTGTAAATTCTACGGTAGACTGTTTTACTTTTTATTTGTTCTGATCTGTAACTATGGTGGCCCGTGTTCTTAACTTTTGTTTTATTCTCATGTATTCTGTGAAGCTTATTTTAAATTGTATTTCATGTGAAGCACTTTGTAACCTTGTTTGGGTAAGTGCTATATAAATAAAGTTATTATTATTATCATTAGTATTATTTAAAACTTACAGCTGGGCTGCCACAGTCACACTCCTCTCCTGGCTCCACGAAGCCATTTCCACACACCGGGGGGTCCAACAGCTGAGGAGAAAAAGAGCCAAATAAACATTCAAACTACTGAGGAAATACTTGTATGTATATGAGTGTGCATGTATATGGTATATAGGTATATATGTGTGGCATACCTTCAGAGGCTGGTTGAAAAGACAGGCTCCTCCACCGCTGTTCAGGAAGTTGTGGTACTCCTCCACGTTGCAGTCAGAGAACCTCTTGGGCAGGTAGAAACTGTAAATGCCAGAGCATACTCAGATTATAGCGGGAGAGAGGGGGGGCGTGTTCCCAAAAACAGGAAAAACCCTTAACAACTGGTGGAAAAAAATATGTTTTAAACATTTTTACCCACACAACTAGACTAAATAATGCCATAGCAGGTTTGTCATATTCAATAAAGTTTGTATTTCTTTACGGACACGTGATTAATTCAGGTTTTATTACAGGTTTACCATACTTACAGTTCAGAGGAGATCCTTACTATAACATGGAGGTAGATATACAGTAGAGCTAAGATTGTGAGGATCATGTGGAGATACGTGGAGGATGTAAATGGATTCTATGGGAGGATGAATGTGGGGATCTGCCCTGGAAATTAACTTGATTCACTTTTGAGCAGTTATTGCATTATCATGTGAACTTGAGCGGTCCCATCGATATTAAACAAGTGTTTGGAAGACACTCAGAGAGCAGAAATCCAGCTGTATAGATCAATAAATACTCCATTTGATCTCTTTCGATTCACTTACAGTAAAAAAATCAAATACGGTTTGATGATCCGTTCACTGGAGCCCAATCAGCATCTGAATACTTGAGCAAATCTATTATAATCAAATGTCGAGCGTTCATTCTGATGCTATTCACACAGCACTAAAATGTTATTATCGTCAGCTGCACAATCAGGCTTAATGGTGATTATGCGTGTCTGGTCGTGTGGCACATCAGGACTGAAACAGGAGACAATGCAATAACAGACAGACTCAGTGAGAGCAGGGGGCCGTGAGAGGTCCTCATTATTTGATATGAAATGACACTAAATGAAGCCACCTACAGGGATAATGACTGTATAAGGAGCCGGTAATGATGCTTGGATGATGGATGAAGAACACTACAATATTTCAGGTGGATTTCCTAAAATAATCAGGTTTAAATATCATGTGGGATTTGCATCTTTGATTTCGAAATTTGCTTAATTTGGTCAAAATCTTGTAGTGTTTATCCCCCTATTAAACTGTAATAAGGGGTTGAAAAGAAGATGAAACGTGCTTGAATGATTCACTGGTCACCAGAAGTACAATCATTACCACTTGGACAAATATTATCATCTCAGACCATGAGAGGAAGATTAAAGCTTAAAACATAAAGACCACAGTATTAATTGTCTGTAGTGTGTAAATCTTTTTTATTATGTATCCAGAAAATGCTTTACTGACATCTTTCTTCCTCTCTTTCTTCATTCATTCACTCCTTCATTCATTCATCCACTCATTCATTCAGTCAGCCTATCACCACCTAGTGGTGGTTAGGAGACACTGCAGAGCCTGAGCAATCATTCAGTGGTTAATGTCTTTATCTTTATTAATTAGATCAGAAAATACTCAATTGAAAATGGGTCAGGTTTTGTCCTGGTATATTCTTGGCAAAACACATTAATTCTTGAGAAGAAAAGAACGGGAACCACCATTAATAAAATGGTTAATTTATAGATGATTAAACTTTAGTTAACAGTTATTTAAAACAATGAGATGCTTTATAAAACATTTATTAAGCAACTGTAAAGGTTTAAAAACAGGCACAACTTTATAATGGCCATCTAAATAATCTTTAAAGATAAACTACAGAGTATTTATTAAAGTATTATAAACATCAGTTGCATCTTTACGATAAACAATAGCTTAATAAATGGTTCGTGAAGCATTTTGTTTGTTAACAGTGAAAAAACTATTAACTAAAGTGCAATTAACTATAAACTTACCATTTATTAATGATAGTTATTATAAAGAGTTACCAAAATATCTCTAAAAAATATATTGCAAAATATAAAACACTTCCAAATTCAAACGTAGCGTTGTCAAAAATATTGAAATATCAATAAATATCAATACTAATTATTTCAAACTGTTTGAATACTCATTTTCGACAGTATCAATACTGATACCAGCAGATTTTTACTCTTTTTTCTCTCCGACACACACCGCTGCAGTGTTCATATCTCCTCCCACTCTTCTGAGTATAGTCAGAAGTAAATTACCTTAAATGCTGTTGTTCTTAACCCACAGTACACAAGCTTTGTTTTATTTATCTTTTAATAAAAATTAAAAAGGTTATGCCCTCATTGTTTTTTCCTTGCGGTATCAAACACAGTATCGAATATCTACATTTTTCAAGTTACTGTATTGAAGTTAGACATTCCAGTATCATGACAACACTACTCGACTGTTTCAATCATTTCTTTTCTTTAAGGACTGTTCCCCTCTGCCATATCCATCCCAGATTTAGTTATGTCCATAATAAGCTGCCACACACACTGCATATGAATAAACACATATTTATAAAACAAATATATTCAATACACACACACACACACACACGCACACACACACACCCAGTAGCTAAACCCTGTGAAAAATAGCGAAGATAGTTAGTAGTCAGGTTAGGCTGATCAGACATGCAGGGATAAAAAGAAATCCGTCAATGGACATGACTGGAGTTTGCTCATTGAATACAAGCGTCTGAAATACCATTGACTTAATTTGAGAGAATACACATCTGGGCCATTCACAGGTGACAGACTCATGAGAGTGCAGAGTCACCTGTCCTCATGACATTAAATTAGTTTTATTAAGTGTTAGAGAGGGGGTGTACTGTTGTTACAGGGAAATGACAAATATTGGTCTAAGATGAGAATGACATTGCAGACTGTATCAATCGGTTAGACATGGACAAAAAGAAGTGATGAAAAGTCCTGACTGTCAGAGGGCAGGAAGAAGAGGGAGCCTTTAAATAATTAGACTAATTAAATCATATAATTTTCCTGGTTGATCAGTCGGGCCAAAAACTGAAGAGTACACATGAAGTACATGTGAAATTGTACAAAAATGATCATGAAAAATACAGCCAGTGTATGATAAAGGGACATCAGACTGTATTTTTTCATATCATTCGAATAAAAAGTAAAGCTGGGGCCACAGCGGCTGTAGTGCTGTTGGATGAAACGGGAAAGGTTGTGATGACTGACAACCCCTCCGAGGCAGCCGGTTGGTTCGAAACAGCACAGGCAACGTTTTAGCCAAGCTTCTGCTCACCTGCTGTCCCATTCGGGATAGGAGGGGGAATGCGAGAGGTGTTTAAGAAGAGGGGTATACACTCACATACACACACTGCACACACAGCACACAGTCACATCGTGTGCTCACAGTGGCACAGTGCCAAGCTTGTATAGAGTAAACACTGCAGATGTACGCAAACACATTTTGAGACAAACACTGTCATGATTCCTGCATGAAACTGGAAACACAAAATACACACAGACGGAATCATCACCTATTTTCTAATCTTAGCAAGCAACAGATTATATAACAGATTACTGCTGGAAGAAGCCCAGAGGAGTTATATAAACAAGCCATAATGAAGATGAACATAGGCTGACACCTAGTGGTGAATTATCACACTACAATAACACTCCAGAGGATATCAGCACATACGCTGACACACAGATGCATCTTGATGGAATTTTAAAGCTCTAAATAATTTCTTTAACAGCACAGTTCTCGCTGACATAGTGTGTGTAAGTGTTTGTGATGTAATACTATGTGTAACTTTGTATCTTGAGTTTAATGAGTGACCTGCCAAGAAAGACTCTGGTGCAATACATCAAATTTTTAATATTGCACACAGTCCCTTCCAAATAACTTGAATTAATAAAACCTTCTGCAAGCAAACATTAATGTTACTTCATTTACAAAGATCATAAAATGTAATTAACTTTTGAGTGCTTTGAGATACAAAATATAATGTAGTTCAAATTATTATTAAAGTTGTCCGCAATTAATCTGATTATAAACTTTTAACTAGGTCAGATTTCATTTAACTCTTTGGTGACAGGTACCCATCTAAATTCGACGTTAACATTAAAAAAGTGCAGCACTGTACTCAACTCTGCTGGGAAAACTCTGATGGCATCCATAAAACATCAGTTTATTCAAATGAACCATGTTTGTTTGTTTGTTGGTTTAGGGAAACTGTTGTCTGCCTCTGCGGTGGCTTTATGTTCATAACGTGATGAGGAAATGCACCGTAAAAGTAACTTACCCAACGTCATCCATGATACAGCCCGACCAACGATCATCGCACTTGCACTCGCCTGGGAAAAAAAACACATTTACTTGATCCATCCGCATAAAAAGAAGGTTTACAAATGAATGTGTGTAAGAAAAAGTAAGAAATAAAGGAGTCATTATAGGTCCTATTTGTGAGAAAAGTTGATTTTTGGGTCTCACTGTGGGATGGATTGGCCATCATCCCAATGTGTCAGTATTTGACGAGTTGTGAATGAGACTCAATAGGAATAGGAACTTTAAGGTTTAACTGCGTACCATTGAGGATCCTCTTCTTGTCAGAGAAGATGCCGATGTTCTGTCCAAGAGACTGAGCGAGCGTTATGGCCATCTCATCTGTTTTGCCGTACTGATGAAGAGACAGGTAATAGAAAATAAACAACATTTCAGAGAGTTTAGAGAAAATAAATAGTGTTAATTTAAAAGAAAATGTTACTTTAATGGAATAACAGAAACTAAACTGAAACTACTGTATATAACATTAATATATGCTCAGTGTTGACATGTTGAACATTTAAATATGCTTCTGTATTAAGAGAAAAGACAGCCGGCTGGTGGTGCTCAATATAGGTTTTGTAAAATCTGTGATCATTGATTTATGGTTCAACACTCACCTCATTGACTCCCCCTCCTTTGGTCAGGGAGCAAACTCCTCCCATATAAGAAGCTCCTCCCCAGCCGCTGTGAAAACGATTCCCTCTGATAACAAAAGAAAGTTTGTGTTTAATAAAACATTTTTTAAAAAAGAGGCTGGAGCACCGAGAACAAAAGGAAATCATTGTAAATACTCAGACTTACGAGAAGAGGTGAACAGAGTCACATTTTTCCTTGATAAAGTCTTTTCGATACTTCATGAACTCCCTCAGCGTCACCATGGGGTCGTCGTCGATATTGAACTTGTTGTCGGCTGACCACGTTTCCATGGCAACCAGCACAATCCGGGTATTAAGCTGTTCCTTGAAAATCTGGAGAATTAAAGTAAATGTAATTATCTCTTGAAAGTCATAAAGTTCTTGTGTGAGTGGCAAAAAACACTAAATGACACCTCCTGACTGATACTGACTGACTGACTGACAGGCTTCATTCTCATTAACATCTCCAGCTGTTCGTCACAACAGCAGCGGTCAAACAGTGGGTGTGATCGATATGATCCTGCCACCAGTCAGCAGCACATTACAGGCAGCTAGACGGAGGCAACAAGGGCAACAGTCTGAAGGACAAAGACGGAGCAAACTGGATGGCAAATAATAATGTTTGCTTTTGTAAGATGGAAATCTATCGGGATGCCAGGCAAGACAAACACCGGGGAAGAGGACAGGAGCAAAGCCTCTTTGTTTTAAGCTGAATGCCAATAGTCTCATAACAAAGCTGACAGAGCAGAGAGGGAGTGGTCAGTGATATGAGCGTGATTCAAACCTGGCTCCTGCAACCCCACCCAACCGGCTCCACCTCAGTTTGTGCACATTAAAAGCTGTCGTAGCCCCCACGCTGATGATGGCTTCGAGCTGTTCATTTTTTGCCCACAATTAATGAGAAGACTTGTTCTCTGTGGGCCGGAGTTTTATATATTTTTATATTTTCATGAAAAAAAAACGTTTTGCTTGTGGTTTAGTGTGAGGATATACCGTATGTTATATATATATACTGGATTCAGTGGGTTGTATGTTGTATTAGGTTGTCTGCCTAAAAACGTTTTTTTTCTTATTGTGCAGGGGATGTTTTTTTCATCCAGGTAGTTAGAAAAGACTTTGATGATTCTGGAAATACCTTCAAAACAATGGCTAGTGCTGTTAAAAAACTTTTTGGGTTTTTAAATGAATTTCGGGCATGACGTTTTTGGGTAATCAGATGTTAAGCTGTGTGACTCAAAATGTATTTATTATTATTGTACCAACTAAATATATTTGTTTTTTCTTATACCCTTACATGCACATACCAGTCAATAGAAAGGGAATGCACTATTTACTTTACAATGCATGCTAATTGTTTTGGTAATGTTATATAGTTATAGTACATAATTTGTTGTCACTTAACAGTTAAATGAGCTTGGCATCTATCAGTACCCATGGAGACAGATGTCTCCTGCATAGTGGGTGGAAATTTGTTTGGGAAGAAGACCACAGCTGTCCTTTTCCAAACAAGGACACATTTTACTGAGTATAATTTATAAAGTTGTTCCTTTAATTAATTGTGTCTGTATGTTTATACATCCTCTTACTTATAAGCAGTAACTGTGAATGTGGCCTCAGTGCAGCAGGGCATAAGCTGGGAAAAAAGGCAACGATACTCGCACATGGAAATCAATGTGAACATCCCAAATAGAGTCTGCTTCATACGATCCTCTTCAAGGACACGACAAAAAGCATGACCTTTCTCCAGCTCCACCGGCCTATCAGCTTACAGTCATGACCCTGTAGCAGGTCAGATTTCCGTTGCACAGCACACAGATGTGGCTGCGAATAATGAAACATAGAAATATCTGCCTCAGTGCTGTCAGGATGCCACTGCTGTTTCAGTCCTCTGAAACCTGAAAACTCATGACTGGCTGGTTAATGGCTGCTCACAGCATATTATGAGGCCTGGAGAGGTTTGAAATGTAGAGAGTAGGCTGGTTAAATGAGAAATCAGTGCTATGTGTGCTCAGCTCCAATACCTGGGAGTGCTTGTGGCAAGCTTTCCAAGAAGAGGATCAATACAATTCTTACCATGTCAGCCATATTGACCACTGACTTAGCATAGTTATTCGTGTGCCCAACAGAAAGCCGATGCTTCTTGTACTGAGGAGAGAGACAGAGAGAGGGACACAGAGGGATGGAGAGGAAACAAATAAAGGAGGGATTTATAATCTGGAACAAATTCATTTTAAGCCTTTTAAATCTCTAAAGGAGCCAGTTTCAAATATCACCTTTATTGTGTTTAAAATCATTTCAGTCCCAGTGGACTTCAGTCAGGCTCATGTGTTTTATGCACAATAAAGGTCGTATTTGGAGCGTCTCAAGAGTACAAACACTTACAGTACTTCATTTACAGTGTTGATTCTCAGCTCACCCACCATCCTGTACTAACGTAAGCTCTCAGCAATTTAAATGAGAAGTGTTCTTCTATATTTTGTTTTTACTGTCAACAAATCCCATCAAAAGACCCAAAGCAAATATAAGTTCTTAATATGAAGTATCACCTATGAAGCCAAAGCCGGATAAAGCTTATTCCTCTGTGTCGTCGGAAATTGTTTAATCTTCATAAAAAATAAAACTACATATTTGTGACTATTTTGAAAGAACATGCTCGGGCTTAAAGAGATTTGGAAAGTACTGAGACGGACTAACACGTAGTTATTTCATAGATTTGGTCTTTTAATGGGGTCAGAAAAATACTATATAATGGCAGCCTTATACTTTAAATATAGATATGTGTAATATAAGTGATTGATCTGTTTGAGTGTCTTGTGCCAAATGGCGCCCAGCCCGAACAAGCTTACAAGACACTAGACAGCGACAACAGCCAGGATGTACAGGTCCATAAATTCAAGGAGGAAACCTTTCCAAAAATCAATTTACATAACAGAAAATGTGCTGTTATAGGGATAGCGTGGTCTTTGTCTTAGCTGGGCTGAATTTTCTGTTTTCCGTGCCACTGTAAGCTCCTGTGTTGTTTATTATCAGACTATCACCTCTTGAGGTAGAATGTGGCTAGTGGCTAGCTGGTTAGCATGCTAACTTCAGTAGATATCCCTGTAACAATGCAAAAAAATCATTGAAACAATGTCAAAACTAGTTTCTTTACATTCAGTTGATACATTTTTGAATGTTTTAAACTAAAATTCTTACATGTTGCACCTTTAACTGAGTTTTTTCAAACAGATGAATCCTCAAGTCACTGTAGACAGGGCAATGAATATAATATGTATGTGCTGAATTCTGGGTGGAGCTAGAGCCATTTTGGCAGGACTGATCATTTAATAGTCATTTTTGGTTAGACGGCTGGCATTTAAAGACGCAGGCACAGGCACGAGCACATTTAGGCTTCAGAGTAATACATTACAATAATATAATATGATTTTACAGTATACACTGTAATATAGTTGTGCATCCATACCATATCTTCATAGTTAAAATCTTACCATTAAATGGTCATTGATCACCATCAGCTCGATGTACTTGATCTCATCAGCCACGCTTCGTGACACATGTGGAGCCTGAGAAGAAACCACACGTTTATTTAGTTTTCAAATAAAAACAGATAGACAGACTCAGTGTGCTTCGATTTTTTAACATCAAGGACGATTTCAGAACGCACAGACACAGCAAACACAAAGATCAACTCATGTCTCTTGCGTCACAGAGAAAAGAAAAGACAAGACACGACAAATCAATAGGGATGAACTTTGCGAAGCTAAACCAGGTTTGTCTGTTTCCCAATTTCCAAATAAAGATGAGAGCAGCTCTGAGCGCTGAGAGACAGGCAGCTGCAGACATCTGACTGTGTCTGAGAAAAGACGAGGCTGGAAACAGCCTCTACTCTCAAGGTAAATATTTCATGAAAAAGAAGAGGAATAGAAGAAGAAGGGAGAGGGGTGAAGAGCTGTTGTGTGGGAGGAAAACGAGGAAACAGTGCTCTCTCTTCAGCTTTGTGAATTAACATAAAAAATACTGGCAGGTAAACAGGTTTGGACAAAAAGTACCTAGAGCATAATTATCTCTCTATTTTGCATTCACACAAACAAAAATGTGCACATCATAAAGTGACGTCAGTCCATCAGCATCCATCTGCTAATGATGATGATTTCCAAACTAATTTGCCTGGAGAGGAGTCATACCTGTCTTTTTTTTCTCCTGTGAACCACTTTCGATCCTGGAAATGGAGGGCTGGGAAAAGGCGGCTCTGGGAGATCACCTAGAGAGCATACACATTCATTGCTATCAGTAGTAATGCACAGTACATTACCTATCCAAACAGTCAAACACTGTTTAAAATTAACAAGAATGCATGATTAAATTAATTTCACTACTCCTCATGTCTCCGGTCATGATCTTACCATTAAAGAGATCACTAAATCCGTCTTGCCCTGCAGATTTATAGATCATGTGAATGTGGACATCTCCCTGAAAGACACAAAACGAGCAAATCAATCACAGATTACAGGCGAGTGTCTGATGTACAGCTGCGTTCAAGTTCACCTGAGGTAAAGCATCTGGAAATTATATTACATGTCCATGCTGCTTGTTTGATTCTGTCTAATCCGTATTGATGACCTGTAGGCCTATGTTAATCTTATCAGATTGTCAATTTTGCTAATATTGTACTCACAGACATACCCAGGGGGGCTTCTGTGTTTGCATCCGTCAAACTCAGAGCAACAAGGGGTACGCGAGAGGATCATCAGACAAATAATTGGACAGAGGCACATGATATCATGTGGTTTCTTATCAGACCAATTTATATGATTTGCAAATTACACCTTAGAGATTTATTTCCATATTATTATTCTATTTCTAGGAAACATTTTTTTTAATTGCCTCATTATTCTACTTATAATATGCAATCTATGTCTAATTGTATCATCTCTATGGTTTTGATGCTCTGTGTGTGTGTGTGTGTGTGTGTGTGTGTGTGTGTGTGTGTGTGTGTGTGTGTGTGTGTGTGTGCGTGCGTGCGTGTGTGTCTGGGGAATCATTTCAGGAAAAACACTCATTTTGATGAACGAAGATATCGACGACGCATGCGCGAACCACCTGTGAGACATCGCTGAGGGAGGAAATACCTCACACGTCCTGTTTTCGCTTCACTCTACTGTACTTGTATCGAGAAGACGCTGTTGTGTTTAAGGTCCGACTGTGTCAAGAAAGAGCAGGCTGAAATGCCTCCCCCATCGACCTAAACTTGATTTAACTGCCGATTAAATAAGGTATCGTAGTCTATGTTTAATGTATTTATCGTGTTTGAGCTTCACATTGAGGAATTCGGGGCGCAACAGGTTGTTGTCATGCTAACTTTTTTAGCCATCAGTTAGCTAGCTATGTGGCTAATTTGAGGGGTTAGTCAGCTCACACGTACCTCACAGTTCTTGTTCATATTTTCATTATGTTGGCGATAAATAGCAGCGAAAGAAATGTGTTGATTTAGCGAAAAAGATATATGCAACAATAATTAACGCTTGGTGTTTTACAAGCCAACGGGCTAAAAGAGCGATGTTAGCTAGCTAATTAACCTGACAGGCTAACGTCATCTGGAAAGCTGTTGAATATGACAGCTTCCTAAATACCTGATATTACTCGGTTATTATGTATATATATTGCCATCTCAGTCAGTATTGCTGTGTTGATGCAATCGTCATTAACCTCTGCTGATGTCTTTGGTCACTTATTATCATGATGACTGTATTGAAACAGAAACGAGTAACAAGGTGCTGTACATTTGTGAATCGAGATGAAAATACAATGAAATAAAATACACAACAACAAAATAAATGTGAGTGAGGAGCAACATAAACAAATAGAAACGGATAAGCCATATCTGTGTTTGTCACTGGACAAATGACAGACCTGAGGGGCCCTTACTGCAAAAGCCTGCTCACCTTTAACTTAATTAGGATAAATTGCAAATAGCTAAATGTGATGATAAAATAGTTTACAGGAGTTTCCCACAGTAAACTTCACTTACAACCACGATCAGCCGCTGCTGCACACTGTCACATTAAGAGCGCCCAAGCATCTACTGTAATTCAATTGCTCATTGTTTAGCTGTACAGTCTATGTAATGCACTGCAGTATAGACAGTCATGCCGTGCAAGCTCAGCCCCGGAGTCATTCTCACTTTGTTTGCTGATGAAATGAGAGCATTGTTACTCGGGGACAGCAGATATTGGGTCAACTACGCTGTGGTGAATATAAATACAGGGGGGTTGCCCATAGCTAGGTCAGTCTGTGGCACAGTTAGCGTACTTCAATAGCAATGGGGCCATTTGGAGAAACTTGTATAACCATGCCTGTTTTCTTGTAATCAGGAGTTACGTGAACAGAAATTATATTTAAAATATGGCCCCATTGCTTTCCACTGCACTTCTACCAGTCACTTCTTTCTGTCTGGCTTCCTCTCTTCATCAGGAACTCTCCTCGTGGCCTTAGTTCCTGTCAGCATCCACCATGTCGTGCCGGGACATCCATGCTACCAACGCTTTTTCCTTCATCATTGCCATTGTGTCTGTGGGAGGGATTGCTGTGGCAGCGTTAATCCCACAGTGGCGTATAACGAGACTCGTCACCTTCAATCGCAATGCCAAGAATATCAGCGTGTATGATGGGCTGTGGGCTAAATGTGTGAAACAGGATGGCTATTCAGGATGTTACTACTATGATTCAGAGGTATCACTTTGAGATATTTACTTTCATTTCCTTTTGCTTTTTAATTTAATATCCTTAACTGTTCTCACAGAAATCATGTCTTCCTGTGTTTTTAGTGGTACTCTAAAGTGGACCAGCTGGATCTGCGGCTCCTGCAGTTCTGTTTGCCTATAGGCCTGCTGCTCGGCTCTCTGGCCTTGCTGCTGTGCATGGCAGGAATGTGTAAGACCTGCTGCTGCTCAGACAAGCCAGAACCGGACATTAAGACCCTCAGATTCCTGGTAAACAGCGCAGGCTGTCACCTGGTGGCAGCAATGTTTTTGTTCCTTGGCGGAGCCATCGCCATCGCGCCCTCCGTGTGGTTCCTCTTCCGCACCAAGGAACTGAACACCAGATATGACAACATCTTCTCTGACGGCTTTGCTGTGTATGTATCTATCGGCTGCTCTGGAGGACTGATGCTCGCTTCCCTGCTGATGTTAATGTGGTACTGTATGTGTAAAAAGCTGCCTTCACCCTTCTGGTTGCCTCTGCCCTCCATGCCTACCTCTCTATCCGCCCAGCCTCTCACCGCCAACGGATATCCTCCTTCCCCAGTTTATGGTCCTCAGCCCTTCCCACCACAGACCTATCCCCCCACAGTGATCGACACCCAGCCTTATGTGCCTGCCCAGGGCTATGTACAAAGTGTGGTCGCCCCTGCACCACCACAGGTGTACATGTCTCAGATGTCTGCTCCAGACGGGTACGGTTCAGAGGTGGGAGGGACCCAGGCCTACAGCTACGCCCCCTCACAAAGTTACGCTCCCTCACAGAGTTACGCTCCCTCACAGAGCTACGCTCCCTCTCAGGGCTATTCATCCAGCTACGCAGGCCACCGCTACTCTTCCCGCTCACGGATGTCTGCCATAGAAATCGACATTCCCGTGCTGACACAGGGACAGTAAGAGAAGAGAAGCTGATATCCTCAGCACATTGAAGGCATGATAACACTAATAGAGTATGATAGATGAAAGTTAATAACATGAGAGCTATTTACAGCCCATAGAGTGATAGGTTCAAGAATTCAGTCAGTCAGTCCAGGTCTGTAAATTGCAGATTATAGAAGCCGAGAGCCTGGAGATACTATATGAAGGATGAGATTTTCTCTTAAACGAAGATCACTAAAGCATTGATGCGAAAACACTGTATTCAATTGTAGAAAGGGAAGAAAATATAGGCAAACTACTGAAGGACACCTCAACAGACTAGCGTTTTTTACTATGTTACCAGCAGAGTAGGACCACTAAACATTAGCTCCTAACTTGCTTAAGTGGCCAACGGACCAACCTGACAGAGACAAGCAAATAGTTACCAGCATTTGGATTGTGGTTCAATGTAAATAACCATTTTTAACTTTGGATTAAAGAAGCCTTTTCTGACAGCTAGTCAGCAAAATAAAAGAAATTCTGTTACATTTGTTTATGTTGGACACATTACATTAATCCTTAAGTCACTTTTGCTTGTGTAAAGCGTAAAGTACAGTGGTCTTCTGTTATCACTACTGAACGTAACACTGGTTGTCATCAACTTAAAAATGCGGTTGTTCTCAATGAACGACTAACTGACTCACCTGTTTGTGTAACACGAGTTGTTATTGTATTGTTTTAATGGCGCAGTGCCCTGTGAAGAGCAGCTGTTAATGTTTTTAATGCACTAATTCTGTGAATACTGTGCCAGTGCCTTTGTTCACTGACTTTATTAGCCTTGAGTATTTTCTAACATATTACTTAATCATTTATTGTAACATGTGCTTTTAATAAGTGTTTATGTCAAAAAAAGATGGCACTAAGAAATATGCTAATGTTAAAAACACTAAAAAAAATGTCAGGAATGAGAATGCAGATGATTCAAACTTATGCCAACAATTGTAATGTTGTAAGGTTGTTCAGTGGTAATACTTGTGATTCAGCCACATTTAACTCACAGTTTAAATCTTGCCTTTTTTATGTTTTGCATAATGAGCACTGATCAACATGCCTTCAAAGTCTAATGTGTAAATCATGTTATTCTACAATGTTGAGGTCAATGAAATGTTTTTTTTTTCCTACACTGGTGTTATTTTTTATTTTTTATTAAAACATACATCACAATGCATCTGTGTGCCTGTCTATGTCTCGGTGTAACAATAGGAACAATTTACTAACAGCTTTAAATTACTTAATAATGTGTAACTGCAACAAAAATACAAAACACAATCACATTTCTGTCAGACTGAAATACAAACTGAGAGTTTGTAACAGTTTAATTGATAAGTTGTTGGATACAATCAATGACCTGTGAGGTCATAAAAATGTTACAGCTCCCTTTCTACTCCCTCATGATGACTAGTTTCAGTGAGGGATATTAAAGTCGTTCATACGTCAGTGACAGTCTGCATCAGTGATACTGAGGCCACATTTACACCACCTGGCACCCTCTTGGTTTGTTTTACACTTTCTTTTGTTGTACACTTTTGGACTGTGCCTTTAGGCGACTTCAGACTAAAAGTTAGACTCATAAAGGTTGTTTTATGTTTTTACTGGTGTTCATCGGCTGCTCCCTGCAGCTTACTGTTATACAGAATACTGACGACAACATGTTTCCATAATACTGCACAACTGCATCAGTTGATAGCTTCATTCTCACTTTATATATAAATCACATTCTTGTGTAGGTTTATGATAGGAGCTACATTTGTTCAGCTGTTGGCTTTGACTCGTAAACAAAGCGCTCAAGCTGTAGACCTGTTGAATCTGTATGTGTTTGAAGTACATATGTTCCCTAACAGCAGCTAGTAGTTACTGCAATAAGAAAGTCTTTGGTGCAGTGAAAGACCTTCAGCCTTACTGACATAATCATTATATTTGCATATAAACAAGACTAAGCTACCACATGTAGTGCAAAATATCTACAGTGATGCAAAAGCGAGTAACCAGTAACTAGGGCTGAAGAAATATCAAAATATTATTGATACAGAGTATGGCCAATGGCAATATCTAAGTCACAGATGCTGCAAGTTCTTGATAAAGATCAAATGTGTCACAACAAATTGTTATAAAAGAAGCATTGTGGTCATACAGAGATGCTCTGTAGGCCAACAAATCATAATCTCCAGACATAAGGGAGTCTGCTTGTTTGGTACAGGCCCCGGCAAAAATCACATCATCATTACCCATTTATATTTTTCAGTGAAAATGAAATGCAGTCGTTCTGTCCTACAACTAATGTTTATGTCCATTATAAAGTCCTGTTTGTAATATTTTGGATTAATCAATTATTTATCCTATAAAATACCAGAAAACATTAAAATTGGCTCGCACAATTCAAGGATTACTTACTACAGGATAAGGTTAATGTAGGATAATCTACCTGGTATAAATGCTGCTTTCTAGGGTCCATATGCACATTAAAAACAATCAATAACAACATTTGTCCAGAGTTTGTCTTGTCTCTAAAACCCAAATATCTTAAATTTACAAACATATAAACAAGGGGGAAAAGCCTCAAAAATTATACTGGAGGAGCTAGAACCAGATAATGGAGTTTGTAAATTACCTAAATGATTAATCGGTTATCAAAATTGCTGGAAATGTTTCTATTGCTCGCCTGATCATTAACACACTGTACTATGTGACCAAAACAAAGCTCCTCTGCTTTGCACTTTAAAACATCTCTGAGAATATAAACTTTTGTCCTGAACCGTGATCCGCTCTGTGCGTCAATATTGAAGTTATCACCCCGTAGGCTCTGGAGAGATCCCAGACCCAATTAAGAATAGTGAGCACTCTATTAAAACGAGTCTTTTAGCGCTCCAGTGTTTTGTCTTATCTTTGATGTAGTCCTCGTGGACCTAGCATCTGAATTAACAGCCAGCCTAAATAGCAGGAGTCATAATTGGAGCCAACTCCGTCTTTGATGTGACACTTTCATGTTGACTGAGAGTTTAGCAGCTGATGATTAATGAGACTTTAATAGAAGTGTATGACATATCTGTTTTTGTAGCACATGCACACGGCACCATCCATCATTATCAGAGCAGTTACTCCTGAATAAACTGTTGTAATAAAGCTTTTTCTTGACCAGCGTCTTCTTTGTTCCCCGGATCATCACCACCAGCATACAGACTCGGCAGGGAGTGTGTATGGATGGAGATTTGGGGGTCTAAACACAGATGGCTCTCATATGTTGTGCTACAAAGAGATGGGGGGCGGAGCCTGGGTTGCCAAGGGAGATGGTACCTCAGACACAGACTGCTGGCTCATGAATTTAAAGCAGGGAGGGGCAACACACGTCTCGCCCTCGCTCTCTCTCTGCATGTGTGAATGAACTGGTCCAGGGTTAGTAATATGGAGTTGGCTTCAGGCCACAGGGAGACCCTCCGTCTTCTTAATCCCATCACAGAGCTGCATTCCCAGTTCATACTGGTTTAAGAAATCCTCCTCTTGGCACCTTATGCAAACACCCCCACCCTACAACCTGCCACCACCCCCATCATCACACCCTCTCCTTCACCCTCTCAACTCCCCACCCCCTCTTCCTCAGTTACCCTCTCAACCTCCTCTCCTCATCCTGTAACTGCAGGTCGCCACACAAACCAGTCAGGATCAAAAGATGGGAGGTTTGGGAATATTTTACAGAGATGCTACTAGTCTCCGATAAATATTCAGTTTAAAATGATTTTAAATCCTATTTTGGCAAAATAGGTCTGAACCACCGCCAACTGTCTGAAGGAGACAGACATTCATGGTCCTCAGAGAAAGAATGGTGATCCCTTAATATTTACCTTAGTGCAGGGGTCCTCAACTACATTTGTCCAATGTCTCAGCAGACACCGTGAGGGCTGGACTTTCAAATAAATAAATAAATAAAAATTAGCGTATTTGACTATTGTTTAATATTTTCACCGTCTTGCAAAAATGATGTTATTTTCATTAGCTTATGTCAGTGTAAACAGACTCCTAAAAAACATGGAAAATCCATAATGATAACAACATTCACACACGTGGAACACAAATGTTTCTTTGCGAGGTGGGAAGCTTTGCCGGGCCTGATGTGGCCTGTGGGCCGCCACGACATTCCCACGAGCCTCAGCTGTTTGTGTAGTTTGTGATCATCATTAACAATATACTGTGCCTGCTTCACATCAGCATTTCAGCACTGTTATTGTGAGCGTGATAGTGTGATAGCGTTTAGCACAAAGCACCTGTGCCACTGTATCTCACAAAGCTGCTAGCATAGATGTAGAATCTCACGCTTTTTCCCAAATACTAGGCTACTACATACTCGTTCTATACAGTATGTACATGTACTGCAGACTAGTAGTCATAGTGTGCGTTTTTAGCAGTCAGTATACAAAAAAACTTCAAATACAGAAAGAAAAATGTCTTTCTTAAAGCTCCTATTTGTAAGATATTTGATTTTTCAGTCTCATTCCCGACACTTTGGGTTGATGACTGACCCGACCTGTCAACCCAAAGCGTCAGTATTTGACAAGCTGGGAATGAGACTTAAATTAAATATCTTACAAAAAGGAGCTTTAAGATTGATTACTTATTTTTGTTTTTCAAGATCTTTCTCCAGCGGCTTCACCACCATCCACCATTTAATTCTATGTATATAGGTTAATTTATGGTAGGATTTATTCTATATTTTTCTAGCTGCGAGGCACTGTGGGACAATGGCATCCATCAACAGCTCAGTCAAAAATCAGCAGTATTTAGTATACAAACAAACAAAAACTGCTGTGTCTTTGTTTTTAGTCCTTCATAGCCGCTGCAGAACTGAACTCATGGTCACTGCACCATCAACAAAACACAACACTTCGTCTCATTCCTCCCTGAAAGCGAACAGAAAGAGCTGTCAAGATGGAGCCGCAGAGGCCCTGAGGTGCAGGTGGGGTTGGAAAGGTGTCCAAAACAACAAGAGGGCCTAGCATATGGTGTTTTCTGCATATGCAAGCCAGCATCTCACATCCTCACTCCGAGTCGTCTGCACGCACACGCTCACACAGACACTTACTGAAGAAGTGCAAGATTTATCGGCCACGTAACGCACGGGTACATCACGTTCTTAGCTTGTGAACTTTAATTTTGGCACTCTGTGTTGCTCACAACTGTAGTCTGCTTGTTCACACGCCTTTTTACATAACGCGATGAGACATTTTGAGACCAGTTCAGCCGCAGAAGGTGACAAGAGCAGCTTGTTCAGGACACACTTAGCTAATGTCCTGCATAACTTTTTCTGCCTTGGCGGAAGAAGGGCAGATGGGCTCTACCATATGGTCGACAGGAGTCCTGCCGACTCTCGATCTCAAAACACACCCTGTCCCTCCATGTTTTTTTTCCATCACTTTGAACTAGATCATAACAGCTACAAATATTGGTTCAACAGAGGACACAAAGCTTCTGCATTAAATACCGTAACAAGAACACGACTGAGCATTCAACCTTTAAAATTAACTCAAACACACACTATTCTCTGTATGTGTGTGTTAATGCACAGCTTTTTACAGCAACTGGCAGCTGGGTGTCGGTGTGACGACCTGCAGACCAAGCGGACTCTCAAAGAGACACACAGACTGAGAGTGAAATGGAGAAAGAGATACACCGAGAGGAGCCCAGAGATGCAGAGGGGACGAGACAGTCAGTGAGGACCATCGCCCACGGGGAGCACACATCCACAGCTCAGTGCTGACAAACTGACAGCCGCCGCCGGCCTCGGGGGCAGCGCCATACCCGGCATTGTTATGCAGACAGGATTCCCCCACCTAACAAGCCAAAACCAACACTGCCAAAGAGGCTGCGTGCCAAATATTAGGCAAAAAGAAGATATTCAGGCCCAGTATCTTTGTCATACAGTCACTTGTGCAATATTTCATTAGTGAAATAATTATATTCTGTATAATATTTTAATGTGTATTTTTATTATTATCATTATTGTATCTTTATTCAATTCATTGGGTGTTATTTATTTATAAAGTGTAAATTTTTCTACTCGTTTGTGTGTATTTGCTCCTCTAATTGCCGTTCCTTGATTTTATTATAAGCTGACTCAGAGAGACACACACAAATATTCCAGTGTACCTGTACTGGCCTGTACCTGTGCAAATGGCAATGAAAATCGAATCTAAAAAATAAAGTATTCCACACTGGAAGGGGACAGCCAATGTGTCCAATGTGCAGTGACAAACAAGAATTAAGACCCTTCACTTGATCAGAAGCTGAGTTAAATTCCTGCATTCAAAATGTTACTTAAAGTAGAAACAGACACCAAGTGATAGTTTTGTTGGCGCCACTGGATCATTTCAGTTTTCCAGTTTTCAGAGTCACAAATAACAACACAGGACAACACATGAGTTTATTTATTCATTTTGGCGATAATGAAGACGTGAAAGCAGACAGAAATGGTGCCAGGCTGCCAGCCGGACTGGATCACCAGTCAGCCTTCATTTTCCCAGAAGATTTCAGTGGCAGACAACACTGCACAGTGAAGGCGAGTTTTACAGGGAACCAATCTACAGTGAACACAGGCGGTGTCCTTATTCTATAGCCATCACATTGTGTTATAACATTTATTTCATAATGATACGTAAAGGCAAAATACTTGTCATTTGCCAGTTTATGTAAAAGTCACAGTGTTATCAGCAAAATGTACCAATGTATCAAATATGCATATGTGAACAAAAAACAAGTAGTATGAAGTCTTTTGTGGCTCCAGAGGAAGCTGCATGTAATCTGACAGCGCCTCCAGAGATGTCACTCAGTGACTAAGTTGCATTTTGGGTAATGCAGGCACCAGTTTTTTGAGAAGGAAGAAGAATGTGTGGAATAAAACAGGTGATATCTCCGATTCTGCTGTATCGATTTTGATCATTTGCAATGCTACATCAGCCGACTGCTTTTCAAAACCTGGCGCCTGCATTACCCACAAGGCAACTGAGTGACATCACTAGAGGTTTTATCAGTTTATCAGATTACATGCAGCTTCCTCTGAAGACACAAAAGGCTTTATACTACTTTTTTCACATATGCAGTATCATTCCCCAAAACTTGTGAGCAATAATGTGTAGAATTGGTGGAATTACCGTTTAAGTTAGCCTTTAACTTGAAAGTGAGGAATCACAGGCAAAAGAATGAAGGCTTGTAGCATCTAGCAGAGAGCCTCTTCGAATTTTGAAGTGCATTTTACGTCACTGTGTGTGTGTGTGTGTGTGTGAGTGACCAAAAAACGGCTACCGAGTCAGATACTGTATCTCTGAAGAAGAGTGCTGCAGCAATATTCTGAGTTAAGATCTCTCTCTCTCTGTCTCTCTCTCATTGCTTGAATAATTCAGTCCCTCCAGAAAACATTGGAGAGGAATGACGGAGGCAGAGGGGTGACGAGGAAGATGCCAGAAAAGGAGGGAGTAAAGAAGATGTTGAAGGGAGGAGAGAGCTGTGACAAAAGTGAAATAAACCTAGAGGGCTTGAAGCATCGTTGTTTCTCATCTTTGCTCTTTTATCAATAATTCAGAATACTCTTTTGCTTTCATTAACTTTGGATTTCCTCTCCTCTTTCATTATTGTATAGCAAACTTCCATTTTAAACCAATTAGTCATTCTTGTTTTAAAGTTTTCCTGCAAAAGATACAATAACAAGCTATCTTATTACTATTACTACTGTTTTTTGCTCCTTCTCCGTCGGTGTATCCGCCTCCTCCTAACCACTTTATCCTCAGTCCACACTCCTCTTTTCAGTCCTATCTTGATGTCCATCCTCCTTATTTCCTCTCCTTCAACACCATTGGTACTAAAGCTGTCATACGGGGATGAATCTTAAGTCGCTGTGTGCCAGGTGCACATACACACTTCCACACAAGAAAACACACACACACGCATGTATGGACACAAACACAGACACAAATCCTGACCTCTCTTATCATGCCTCCTTTCGTCCCTCACTGATTAACACCAGACACACACTTCTTCTGGACGTTTTTAATTAGAGCAGAAAGGACACACACACACACACACACACACACAGTATCAGCTGCTTGTTCTTTCGCTCTCATGCTCAAGGCGTCTTTAGACAATCTCAGATCTGTCCTTTCGTTCTGACTATAATGCCTGTAATTGTTATTATCTAATTGGCTGTAGGCTTTGTAATCCTGCAAATCTCCCTGTCCTGAGACCTGCGAGCTGCACTCAGGGTGGCAGCGACTGGTATGCGATCTGTAACTGATTCGGGTTTTGTCTCAACCACCTCTCAGGACAATAATTGACCCCTGTGTGAATCCTGTAACACCAGGACTCTCACTCATTATCTGCTGCACACACAGCTCTGTAGGGCAGTGATTTCCTGCCAGAGGGGGCGTACTTCTTCTGCAGCTGCCAGGAGGTGCATTTAAAGACTGTAAGTAAAGTAGTGCTCATGATTTGATAAAAAGAAATTGGTTTGGAAGAAAAACAAATAGGCAAAATCGGCTACAACTAACAATTATTTTCATTTTTGATTAATCTGTTGATTATTTTCCTAATTAATCGGTTTGTTGTTTGCTCTAAAAAATGGTGAAACATGTAAATCTGTTTCCCAAAGCCCGAGCTGACCTCCTTAAATGTCTTGTTTTGTCCACAACCCAAAGATATTCAGTTTACTGGCATAGAGGAGTAATTAAACCAGAAAAAATTAACAGTTAAGAAGTTACAATCAGAGAATCTTGACTTTTGTTTACATAAAAACTCACTCAAAGCAATTAATTGATTACCAAAATAGTGGGTCATTAATTGATTAATCGATTAATTGTTGCAGCTCTACACACAAACATGATAACAAATTGGCTTTAAGAGGGCTTTGGCTAATTCGCGAACAAAATTACTAAAAGTATGAAAGTGGAAACATCAAAATACACTTAAAGTACTTAAAGTAAAAGTACGCATTATGCTTAGTGTCATTTGATTCATGATACAAACTTCCCTTCAAACCTTCTTTTATAGAACAGCATTTATGAACTCTTAAATAAGTTGCTGGGTTTTATCTTTTTACTGTTACTCATTTTATTTTATCCCACGATGTTTTATAATCCTTTTGTTGTATTTTTAGCATGTTCATTTGTTTTTAGCTGTTGTTTGTTTTTCTTTCTTTTCCTTTTGGTGAAGGATTTTGTAACCTTGTTTAGAAAAGTGCTATATTATTAAAGTTAATTTTTACATTTTATTGTTAAAAACAATAAATCGATATTCAAACTAGTTGCCAGTGAAGCTTCTGTCCACCAACTGTAATCGACTCGTAGTATAATAGTGTAAATAACGTCCAGTTTAATATCAAGAACACAAATGGAAGATGTCGGCAGTGGGCAGCTGTGTGGGGAAAAGGTTGGGAACCACCGCTACAACTGACCGGGGAAATTCAATACGACTGAAAGGCAGCCGGGCGTGAAGACATGAACGAAGAGAAAATTAATAAACCCCTCTGTGAGGAGCCCGCACCAGCACCTGTACATACATTTTCATGTAGATTGGAGTACTTACATCTCTGCTGCCCTGTCCTCCAGGTTCAATCATGTAGGTGTGATTGCCATCGAAAAACATCCCACTGAAAAAGAGACAGAGGAGGGGAGAGGGGGGAGAGAGAAGAGCACAAATCAAACCCAGTTTCTGTTGTTTTATTCATTACTAAAAGGAGTAATGCATCTGAATTCAACTCCTCCTCAGCTATCAGTGTGATAGATTAGCCATTTCTGTGCTTGCCCACAGGGGGGTTATTGTATTATTGGAGCATTTGTCAGAATAATAACTGTAATGCACTCCTACAAGGTGCAGTTTTGGACAGACTCCTCCGCTGGCCCGACTTGCTGTATTTGGCATATGTGCGGCTTAGGAGGGGTGGAGGATAATGTGAAACAAAAGGTCATCCAATCATGCGAGAGATTTCCCCCCACACAGCATAACTTAAAGGTCACCTACTGTAAGGATTTTATCTGTGGAACAATGACTAAGAGTTTGAACTGTTGACCACAACCTGCAGTGACTAAGACGTCTATGAAAAGAGTGCGTTTGAGCAGAAAATCACTGCAAATCCTGATGATCCTCTCTAACATTTATTGAAAGATGTAAAGCCATCGCATGCACTTTCACTGTGTGCACTTAAAAAAACACTAAAAATACATTCAGCACATGAAGGTACCAGAGAAAGAGGCAACGTCACACACATCATTTCGACCAAGCAATCATTTTAAAAAGTCAGAGATCAATTTCTCATTTAGCAGCCGGATGAAGGTCTCCTTGTCTCTGTCCGCCCGGGTGTGCGCATGTGCACAAAAGCCGGACATCATCCGTTAATTAACTTTACCTGAAGCTTTTAGGAGATTGGCCGGGTCAGACTCACAATCTGTATTTCACCTCCAACTGTCTCTTTATTGCCTTCAATACACAGAATTCACCTTCAACACTCGTCATCCTGGTCCAACATTGCACTTACAGCAGATTACACACAGAAAAAAGAGAGAAAACACAGGTGAGCCTTTTTGTTCTGTATGTGAGTCTTCTTCTAATTTTCCCTGCATTGTTTTATATGTCCTTTATATAACATTTGTCATTGTGAAATTGAAAACTGTAAATAAAACATACTAAAAAGGAAAGTGTATTTTGTTAGTTTGTTGTATCAGTATGGAGCAGATATAACATGTTATCATTGTTGCCGATCACAAAATAAACATGTAATTACGATTTTAACTCTCTCAGGACTCTCAATCAGATTCTCACTGGGAGCCATAGAATCATATATGAACATACAATTTTCTGCCAAAGTTGAAACAAGCTTTGTTATTTAAACTGAGCAATGTCTGTATTTTTGTTTAAGTCGCTCCCTTCTTACTGGTTTGAAGTTGGAAAATTGTGATGTCACATACTTCTGTGCACCAATCAGGATTTAGCAACATTTGAATCTTAAGCTGATGACAGTTATTAGTGAGGTGATTGCCTATCAAATCTGATCAAACCACATCTCTAATGTGCTTTGAGTGACACAATCTTTATTAATTATACTAAAGGATGTTGTTTCCTAACGTAACCTATTACTACTTTACCAATGTTATGTGTTGAAAACATGTATGTTGAAGTAAACATGTATGTAACGCTGTGATCCTCCCCTCTCACTGAAGTTACATAGTGAGGAAACAAGTGATGGGGGGTGGAGTGGCTGAGACAGAGACACCATTAACACTATTACAAGACACTGTACCATCAAAATGATTTCAAAGCTGTTATTTTAAGGGTTAAAAAAAAGTTACATAGCGTTGCTTTAAAGAAGCTATAATCAATATCTTGAACAATATATCAATGAATAGATATGAATCTACAGAGAGTTATCATCTGATACTGCAGCTCTCCTACAGACAAAGTTAGAGACAGGCTGGTGAACATAGCGGTGCATGTCGCAGCTGAAGTGTCAGATAATTCCCTCAGGAGTCAGTAGTGACAGAAAACATGTATTTTGGACTAACATTCACCAAGTGGCAAGAAACACCACTTCATATCAATGGTTTCTCAGTTACTTATGGTTGTGTGAATACACAACAAAGGTGATGTCCTCAAGTGGCCCAAAAAAAGTTATTGCATAGTTAAGTTTTTTTTTTTAATCTTAATAAACTTATTCATTTAAGATGTGAAGGGCTTTAAAGCAACAACACATAATTTTGCACACATCAAGTACATTATTGTTGAATTAAAGAGCTCAAAATTTGAAGTTATGTCTTTTTAAGAAACGAGGCGGTGAAGTGCTCAGGTTGATAATTTCTTAATTAGTATGAGGATTGGTTGAAACGGGAACCCTAGTCAGTGCCTCACTGTCTACAGCTTATGTGATGGGAAATGGCGACATGATGGATGAAGCTGAGAGCATTATTGCTCTGTATACAGTTAATACCCTATTGCATTGCAGGGTAAAGTTTCTCTTTGTGTGTGTGTGTGTGTGTGTGTGTGTGTGTGTGTGTGTGTGTGTGTGTGTGTGTGTGTGTGTAGAAAGAGGAGGGAGCAGGATGTATATTATGGTAAATATCTGACTCAGCATAAGGGAAATACTCTCCCTCTAATGTCTAACCCCTCGACACCACTATACACTCCCTGAACTCCCTCCCTCTTTCACCCGCATGCACGCGCACACACACACACACACACACAGGGGCATATGATTGGTGTGTCTCCGTCTCCTATATAATGTCTTCTTGTGTATTTATTTCCATAATAAGACATTCATAATTTACAACCCAGAAAACCTGAGGTTTCAATCAAGAACATACTAACACACATTCACATTTGGACTGATGAGCAGTAACACATTACGCTTTAGCCAAATAACAGAAGTCTGTAGGAAACACTTTGAATCTACTCCGTCACATTATATCCTACTCTGTGTTATAAATGAGACCGGTCTGCATGTGCAACACATCTACCTCATTCGGGTTTGATTGATTCATGCCCTACTTTTCATTATTTTGTAAGCGCTGCTACATAATTTGCTCTGCTGACAAACATGTTGCCACAATCACATGAAATATGCAAACGTTATTAAAAGCCGGAGCTCAGTTCAGCTTATTCAGCAAGTATCAATCTGATTGCCTTAATTAGCTGAATTTACTTCCTGCACTGATTATCTGGTTTGTTTAGCCTGACATTATTTTGAAGGAAGATATATTGGATTGAATCGAGCCTTGATAAGGCGTAATGGATCGAGAATGAATAATAACGCTCTCAGGAGCAACTGATTGGAACATATTGGAACAAGATGGCACACAGCAATGTCTCTCTCCAGAAATCATGACTCGGTAAGTCGATTTAATCCACAGACCTTGATGAGAGAAGTTTTGGGAACTATTTTCTTTCAACCAAACTACACCCAGCAGACATCACCACACAGAGGGAAGCGCGTCATGGACAAGAAGCTTCACAGAACTGAAGCTTTCAAATAAATGTGAAATACAAAGTATCTAAAAACTGTACTTAAGTCCGGTACTTGAGTAAATATACTACTTGAGTTACATTCCATTACTGGATAAATAGCACTTACAGGTAAGAGGAAAAACATGTATTTTTGGTTTGAGGTGAAACTGTCCCTTTAATTTGCAAGCAAAACTAAAAGCTATTAGCTGTATCTCTCTGTTTTTGTAGAGAAATCCCTGTTACTCAGTATAAATATGTCCAGTCATTACAACTAAACATTAATTAAATGCAGTCCTCAGAGATCCAAACACTAACAAGCATGATGAGTCACATCATGAATACAAGGATTCCTGTTAATGAATGAGCCGTGGATCAGGCTGACAAGGAGCTTCTTCTAGTAGTTTTCCTTACTTGTTTACAGATTTTAGCGCAATAAATTCTGCTTTCTTACTTTTTGCAATTATTTTCCAAAGACCCCTAATTAATTCATGTTAAAAAAAACAGCAAGCACAAAATATACAGTACAGTCTGTCAGGAGTCTGGGGTAAAGCACTGTTGGTTTTTCTTCTCAGCAAATGTGTGTAAGCACCTGTGATAAACTGTAATACATGCGCATGTGTTATACCTAATTATTCACAGGTGCTGTTTTATGCAAGTACGATACATATTTGCCCTGCAGGAAGGCTGCTCCCTCGCTTCACACCTAAAGCATACACACACATATACTAACAAGCATCTACAGTGTACATGCGTTCCTCCCAGCAGGCCTTGTGTCTGACCCGTCTCTCTGACAGAGCACTGCTTTGGAGCACAAACTCTAAAAATACCGACGCGAGGAAAAGGCGAAGAGAAGGCGTCTGAGCAGCTCCTGTCCGAATGAATGATAACCTGCGCGACGAAAGATGCAGAGAGACAGAGAAGGGCTGGCTAAAACTAATTACACTGACTTAATGGATAAATGGGAGCAAGGCCCAGGACTTGGATGAACACAGGCAGCAATGTTGGCTAAGAAAAAAAGTCAAATAAACACATAATATTTGTACTTACTGTAATCCATGGCAGGTTGAGAGAGCCACAAAAGAGTGAGGAATGTCTCTGACCGTCCCCTGATAGTAGCAGTGCTCCCCTCCCTGTGAGCAAAACACAAACACACACAGATTAACATCTAACACGCGGTTTCCTCCTAAAATGTCTCCACTCACTGCTTTTATTACCATATTCCATCAGGAAATGAGTTCAGAGCGATCAATCACACATAATTCATTTGCTGACACACACAGAGTGCAAGTGTGTTCTGGTGTACGTGTGTGTGTGTGTGTGTGTGTGTGTGTGTGTGTGTGTGTGTGTGTGTGTGTGGTACTTTGCACTTTGAGCTTAACTCAGTCACATCCAACCATCTGTGTTTTAACTTCTCCTTCCTCCATTACAACTTCTACCCACACGATAGGAAGCCACAGCATCGGTCACTCGTAAAAAAGTTTTCCATCTCTGTCACCACTCACCATCAACTCTTCACCCTCTTTCTTCATCTGTCTATATATACTGTATGTATGTGTGTGTGTGTGTGTGTGCTTCTTCCCTTCTCTGCAAGCATAAACACACATTTATTTTCTATAGACGTGTATGATGTCTAAGTGTCTAAGTGCTCTGCAGGCCATCTCTTCCTCGTCCATTTCTCGTTGCCTAACAGCCATTAGGCAGGAAGCCGGTCTCCCCGAGGAAACCTAGCTTTTATCGGAGGATCAATTTCTGCTCTTCAGTCTGAAGCTGCGCACAGCAGCAACGCACTGCTTCGTCCGCTCTTACTTTAATCCACGTCTGTCTTATAGCTTTTTGGGGAGGATGCATGTATGGAGTTGTAGTTGTTGTTGTTAACTATATTGAAAAAAGTACTTAAAACCTGAAGATGTTGGATCACGACTGCAGGAACTTGCTCCAATTCAGCCACAACAGCATCCATGAGGTTGGCGCCTGATGTGGTTATTAGATGGGTTTGGGGTCAGGACTGTGTGCAAGCCAACCAAATTCTCATGGATATTGTCATATTGAAACTGGAAAGGCTGCCATCACACTCTCTGAATATCTGCAGTCTTAATATTATCAGACAAATTGGGAAATATGTTTATCCACATTCATGCCAAGAACTGGTTGAGAAATGTCTGTGTGTTAAGTGTGGAGTTGGAGCCAGCAGCTTGTTAGCTTAGCTTAGCATAATGACTGGAAACGAGGGTAATCAGTTAGCCAACGTGCACTTCAAAAGCTCACTTAACAATACGTTACATCTCGTTTGGAGTCTTGACTTCACCCAGAGGTTGCTGGACAACCAGTGGAGACTCCAGAGAGTGACATTGTTGATTGTTGCTTTTATACTTTGTTTGTTGTATCGGTTAAATTGATTGAGATGTGTTAAGTAGTGAGTTTAAAAATGTGTGGGTAGGGAGACTTTGTTACTTTTGGACAGCTCACTACCTCTGTGGCTTTATATTTATTATATACATCTCTCACAAAAGTAAATATGTTTCTCAAAACACTGAACTACTCCTTTAAGATTTCCCTTCACTGAAACAAAATGTAAACGTAATTGGCCTATCTCAAACCAAAAAAACAAGCAAAATTACACAAATTATGGGCACAGATGGAGCCAGACCATTCTTTAAAAAGCTATCTGAGGTATAAGGGAACTTGCAGCCAATCACACTGAGATATGTCGCCAGAGAAACCATTTTTTTCCTATGTTACGGCACACCTGGGGTTTTTCCAGTGGTTTTCAAAGTTAAAGCTTTCTCGACTTTTCAGCACAAGGTGCGGAGTCGCACTGCTTTTTACATTAACTACATCTGACTGCCTGGTGGCCACTCAGGCCCACTCCACAGGCGCACCCAGCTTTACTTTGAACACTGAGTCTCGTTATGAACAGTAGAACTAATGTAGTGCAAAGGGGTCCTCGTGAATGTACAGTAACAAAATGTGTGCGTTTGTGATGAACTCATCTGTATAAATTGCTATCATTGAATCAAACGAGTGAAATTGCATCAGTCATGCCGAGTTTGATTTGTTTTGTTTTCTCTGCTGTTGTCTTGACTTTACGGTTCTTTGCTCTCACTCTCAGTCCCAATCATTACTCTTAGCGATCATTTCTAAATCTGAGTCTTACAGGACGAAGGAAACAAGCTATGAGCTCGAGGCACGTATCATATTAACCTTAACCTTGACTCTCTTTTCTCTGTTTCTACAATATCACATCCAGACAACCAGAACTGACGAATACAAGTACAAGCTCACACCGGTGCATTACTGGCAAAAGACGGAGAAAAAGATTGAATAATCTGACTGAAAGATGAAACTTGTGAATGGGACAGAAGAAGTTGTACATGTTAAGTCGATACAACTAAATGGAGCTACATATGAAGAGAGAGAGGTTGGTAGAGTGAGCATGAAATGAAGAGACAGAGAGGGCTATTTATAAGTGCTGCTGTGCTCTACTATCCCAGCGTCTCTCCTCCCCCTGTCGCCCTGAACCTTCTGCTCCACTTCTCATCAAAGCAAGAAACACCCAAAACCCAGCGCTGTGGGTACATCCTCAAAGTGTGTGTGTGTGTGTGTGTTGCTATATTTGTCTGATCTGTGATCTCCTTAGACCCATATACAAGTAATTAATCATGTAATCTGGACATCACAATGCACAATGAAAAGGTCGAGGTCAGACAGTTGGTAAACAAGTAGGACACTCTGCCCTCTGAAAGTCAGTGAAAGTTTCAGCAATTAGATAATGAAGAGGAAGATGGAAAGAAGGAAGGAAAAAGAGTGAATGTGCATACAGAGAGTATTCACAGCCTAAGAATGACCTCAGTCTATCCCCAATTACCACTCATGTATTACTTATTGCACATGGCTGGGCGATATGACAAAA
This sequence comes from Pagrus major, assembly GCF_040436345.1. Classification (NCBI taxonomy): domain Eukaryota; kingdom Metazoa; phylum Chordata; class Actinopteri; order Spariformes; family Sparidae; genus Pagrus; species Pagrus major. Next base: position 17,742,373 of record NC_133231.1, on the reverse strand, counting down.
TACACCATTAAACAATAAAAATGTTCAGCTGTCAGACATTTTGTAACACTATTTATGGAAGTACTGGCATATATTTATTCTTTGGTAACATCTCTGTGTGTATCAGGAAGTTGTGACTAGGGCTGAAGATTAATGAGCAGCACAGCTTAATGGCCACAACACTTATAGTACTCTATAACAAATCCAGTTACTATCACCATGATCATATTTTTCAGATAAATAATTTATCCGCGATTTAAATGGTGTATGTTGTTTATATGAATTGATTGTAACTTCTTTATTTTAAGAATAAGAGCAGACAGCTTTGGTTGGATTTTAATAAATGACAGAAACACCCAGAGGCATCATTTGTGAGTTACCAAAAGTTTGTACACACTTGTTTGTCGGCTACTGTGTGGTTTTATCTTCAATTTGTTTACATGAACCGAATCATAAGAATCTAACCTTTGTAACAATGTACATTTGAGCTGAATCAGGTGCATTCTTACATCCTCTGGTCTTCCTCATTTGTATATTATGGGTGATTGTAGCAATAATTACTCACATTCTGCCTTATGTTACCTTTGGTTTACTAGCGTAATGTGTTTTTGTGCTAAACAAGGATTTGGAAATTGTCCTTCATTCACTGAAATAAAATCTAACTGTGAACAGCAAGCCCGAACTGCTACCACATCAAGCACTATGTGCTACCTTTATTACTTATGTAGTCCATGAACAGAGGGGATTCTGAGGTAGAGCAGCAGCTGTGCTATGATGGCTGACATATCGACCTCTGTGAGCAGAGTAACAAACAGGAGCTTGTCTCATATTAACCTTCATGAACAGCAGCCATTAAAAATAATAATAAAAAAATAGAGCAAAGCATAACAATAGAGAAAGTACATTCTGGATATTCATCTACAAGGTGAATTAATTCACGTACAGAGAGATCGCTTTATAATAAGTTCCATAATTACAAGAGACCATATCACAGAATATGTGGTGTGATAATTGGGATCACTCTCTGTAAAGTATCTAATATCTCACTAATCTGCTGCTTAGCTGAGTAAATCCTGACCATTATAACCCTCCCTCCACTTATGTGATGTAACACAACTCCTCAGTGGGTGTCCTATGACTGAAGTCCAGATTCCAGAGGATTATCACAGCAATCTTAATTTCATGTTAGTTGAAGGTTTAGGCCACAGCTACAGTTTCATTTTGGCCCTCTGAAATCTTAGCTGAACAAAGACTGGAGGGCTGTGATTTCTCTGTGTGTGCAAAGTAACGCATTGATTAACCAATAAAAGGCTCAGGGAGGAGGAAGAACCTGTGGGGTGGGCAGGAAATTGCAGCTGCGCGACAAGTTGAAGGCTACACGATTCAGCTGTTTTTTGGAGTCAGAGTCAGCCATGGCCATCCTGGCATTGTATTAGACATTTCTATCTCCAACTACCAAAAACTTTACGGCAGCTCTAACAAGGGCTTTGACTACAGGACGGGGCGTGTAGAGCTGGAATATTAACACAACTTAAATCGGTGAATTGAGGATTTATTTTGGCCAAACAAGAGGTGACTGTGGAAAGACAAACCAAGATTGTTTTTGGTGAGTGTTTTTTTGTCCCTGTTGAGTTTGAATGACTTCACGTGGCAATTGATTGGGGGTGACGCACCAAGTTGTAAGCACATTGTTGACATATCATCTCCTTATAAACTCTTTATGCCAAACATATTAGCAAACAGTCGCCTACTTATTCACACATCCAGCGGATATGGATCAATCATTAGCAGTCATTTGGAGCTGTGTTTCTTTACACGTATACACAATTTCTTACACAATATTCACTCTTCCTTTAGCTTGTTTTTAGTCTGTTTTTTACAACTTCTACACTGACAAAAATGTCTAAAACAATGCTGACTGACGTATTAGCACTATAGCACTATATGCTGAAGAAGAAATAACTGTTGAACTGCCAAATCCTCCTCCATTTTTACCAGCTAGTTGCTAAATGTATCTGTCTGTCTTTTAGTGCTGCAAGTAACATACAGTGTGTTCATCAGATCTTTTTCACAGGAACAACTGCCTGCTCCAGCTGGAAACGATGCTAATGAGAGCAGTGAATCAAAACACTAAAGTTGGGGACTGTAAAACCAAGACACTGAGCTGAAATATGTTCAAATGTTCAGTACAGCTTCAGGGAACAACAGAGTGATAATTCGCTGTGGCTTCTCCAGATGTGATTTGGCTGATTGAAACATTTACCACTTGTGTTAAGATGCTTTTATCCCCAAAACATAATCAGATACAAACTACATGTCATATCAGGGTCTTAATGTTAAGACGAGGGCACCATAAACACTGTAGCTTCCACTTAAACTGCAAATAGTCCAATAGTGAAAGTGTGAGTGAGCATGAGGAGAGATGATTTGCAGAATCTTACATTGGTGACGACAGTCTTCCCTTTTTCTGACAAATGCCTCTCCACGTACCCCGAAGACAGCAGATCACTGGGAACAGAGAGGAAAAGAAAAAAGGGAATTAAAGTTAGAAAATTTGTGATTTTTCATTCAAGTGTCACTCAGTTACACAAGTGTGCTTGTATTTTATAGCAGGATTGTATTCTGTCTTGGCAGCACAGAGCTTCAGAGCATCAGTCCAGCTAATTATGACCAGCGTACAGGGACGAGGCTATTTCCAGCACACAAACTCACGCAAACACAATTATACAAATCCAGCCTTCTAGCAAATGTCTGGCGTGTGTGTGCGGGTGTGTGTTTGACTATCGGAGGAATGAAGGACAAGTGAAGGTCAGTAAGGAGTAAAAGAGGCGACACAGGCAGAATGGGAAGGAGGCAGGAAATAAATTGAGAGAGCGAGAAAGAGGAAGACTGGCATAAATAAGAGGAAATCAGTCCATGTGTGCTTTCTCAGCAGAGCTAGACCCAAGAATCCCAATGGAGATACACACTGCAGACCCAATCTAAGACAGAGATGTATGAGCTATAGTGCACACAAAGCCACACACACTCTCGAACACACATACACACACGCACACACAAACACACAGAGGAATGCGGCATATGAATGGGGATTTGTCCTTTTTCTGCCTATTTAAAAAAAAATTATAACATACAGTTAAGTTTTAGCCCCTTAGCTCATAAAAAGGTGACCTGAACAAGAACGTGCACACACACACGCACATTCACACATACATAAGCAAAAGGCAGTGTAGGAGTGGGCTTTTATTTCTTAAATATACTGTACAGCGAGCAGTGCCAGAGCCAACAGTAATCTGAGGCGTGTATACACAAAAACACAAACACACACACACACACAATGAAAATAGTAAGAACAAATAAAGCCAACCCTGCACCAGAAAAGAGCAGCATAAAAATCAATCAGAACAATCAGCATTACAAACTCATTTTCATCGGATTAAATTTAGCCCAGCTTTGCTGAATCAGGAGTCTTGATATAACGCAACTAAACACAACTAAATTACAGTGAAGGCTGCTGTGTTTATCAGTCAGAGGACAGAATCTGACACAAAAATGTGCAACCGAAACAGTAACAAGGGTATCTGAGCGGGCCGCTCGCCACACTCAACCAGAGAGCCATCAATCAACTCCAACTTCCTGTCAAAATCCAGACATCAACAAGAGACAAGTAGGCGGGACACATTTTCATCTAGTTTGCTCACCAAACAAACCAGCCTCTTCTTCAGTGTCAGTGTTCAGTGACGGATAGAAAATGTGGGTGAAAGTGTAAGACTTGATTGTTTTTCACCAAACAATGAAAAATCATGTCACTGCATCGATTGAGATATATAAAATTAAATGAAACTGGAGAAAAATATTATAAAATTATTCTACAGATAAAAAGTGAATTCATGAGAAAGAATGCATAAATCTAATCACAAAGCTTAAGTCAAAACACGAAAATACAAGAAAATACAAGTATAAAAGGAAGTCGAGAAAAGACTGGCAACAAAAGTAAACAAAGCAGGCAAAATCCAAAAAATTACAAAAACTAAAAAAAACAAAAAAAACAAAAAATAACAAAGGAGCACTGGGAACACAAGGAACACAGAAGACGTAGGACTGACGTTGGGATACAGAACAGGGACGCATGAAACAACATGCAAACTGACAAAGAGAAGGCGAGAAACACAGGCTTAAGTAGTCAGGGTCCAATTAGCAAATGAAACACAGGTGAACAGGAAAAAGGGCCGCAAAACGACAAAGTGAGGAAGTGAAAAGCAAAACATGACACATAACTTCAAAATGAAATAGGAAATAACTGAACCAAAAACTCAAACCATTGATTTTTGTTGAATTTTGATAATGCTGCTTTAGGATTTATATCCAATGTATGAGTCAATGTCATGATGGAGCAGCTTTACGTATTAATAGATACATTTTTTATATCTTCCACTTCAAAAACTGAGATATTTGACAAAAGGACAGACTGCTGAAAGCAAAGAAAAATCAGTTACAGTAATGAGTCATAACAAGACAGATGGTAGAAAATTGTCTTGCTTCTGAAGACAGACACATCATGTGTTTTTTAAATATTAACTGAGCTTTCTTTCAGCAAGTAAAAGGTTTCCAAAGATGATATAGGCCTACCATATATTATTTGAATAAAACCCCTGACATCAGCTTGTGCACACACACATGCACTGGGGACGGAAGCTGCTTTCTAAGTTGACTAATGGGCGTTTTGCTACAGCAATGAAAATATGCAGGGAAAGAGGGGAGAGAGCAAGAGAGTGAGGTAAAATGGAAAGAGGGCGAGAATGGCCATCAAGGGGGGAGTAATGAGACAGAGGGCAGGAAAGCAGCAGTGAAAGTTAAAGAGACGAAGAAGCAAGGTGTGAATACAGAGCTCAGGGGCCTCGTTTCAGAAACATTTCCCAACTGCTTGTCCTTTCTTAAGGTTCAAAGATAGGGAAAATCTTATCTTCTTATCTTATCTTCTTATAGAAGTCATTCCCAAACTCATGGCTGTGTCTCATTGTATCGTAGACCTCATATCTCATCTTAAGAAATCCTAACTAGATCTGCAAACTTGGTTCTTCAATCGGCACTCGTTCTGTCATGCCTGTATCTGTGTTCAGCTGTCCCCTATACTGCCTGTATCCATGACAACAGCCGACTCACACAGGAAATGAGACATATAAGCCCATTAATGCATGGTCCGAGAAAGCTAACAGGCTAACACCAGTTTTAGCTTCTCCAACAGGCTCGCACAAGTTTCGGCTGAGCTTCTCCAACAGGCTCACATCGGTGTTTGTTTTTCTAACAGGCTAACATCAATATAAGCTTCTCCATGAGGCTAACATGTGTATAAGTCTCTCCAGCAGGCTATCATCGGCGTTGGTCTTTCCAACAGGCGACTTCAGGCTCCAATCAGGTGTCAACTTCTCCAAAAGGCTAACATCAGTAACTTCTCTAACAGTGTTAGCTTGCCCAGCAGGCTAACATCAAAGTTAGCGTCTCCTAACAGAAAACATCACTAGATTCTCCAACAGGCTAACATCAGTAGCTTCTCCAACACATAACCACTGTTAGCTTCTCCTAAAGTTATGGTTTCAGTAGCCTTTCAATCATAATATTTTGGTGTTTATGTTGTTCCCTGTCTTTGTCATTTTCCATACAGACCAAACAACAGTGGTTGCCATTTTGGCAGTTATTCTGAATGTAGGACAGTCTTTGCCATCCTTACTTAAAGAGGTTATATTATGCTTTTTGGGTTTTTGCCTTTCCTTCATTGTGTTATGAAGCATTTTTGTGCATGTAAAAGGCCTGCAAAGTGAAAAAGCCCAAAGTCCATGTCAAAGGGAGTTACTCTCTCTCTGCTCCTGCACTGACTGAAACATCTGGTTTGGAGTTGAGCCTTTACTTCTGTAACTTATGTTCATCACTATGTAACAGGCATTATATTAATACATATTTATATATATTCGTTATGAAATATATACACTCCAGTCAGTCAGCAGACATAAAGTTGCTACAGCTGCAGTGGCGTTATTTTAGATCACACTACCTTGCTCGGCATGACCCTCCCTTCTCTGCCTCTGATTGGCTACATCCTGCCCGCTAAGTAATGCGCATGTGCAACTTTCCTCAAAGACTACACAGAGGCGAGTTGTCTCACTCTGTAGCTAAAGTATGAACCTGAAAATTAACATAATATGACCTCTTTAAGATTCCTAACTTGAGAGAATCTTCAGTTAGGATGGTCCAGTAATAGCTAAATTCCTATCCAAAGATTAAATTGGATTTTTCCCAAATGCAGTCAGGAAACATGTTTCTGTAACACCAGAAAAGCTTTAAATGTTCTCCTTAACAGGATTGCAGACTGAGAGAGTTTCTGTAATGAGGCTCCAGGGCTCTAACAGACATCCCATCATGCACTGCGATTAAGCTCTCTCCTGAAAAAAATCCACATTATAAAACAGGCAACCCCCCATTGTCACACTTCACACCTTCCAACCTCAGGTCACACATCGCATCACCTCAGACTTACTACAACATTGTGCAAATTAAACCCTCCATGACTCCTGAGACACAAGTGACATTTTATCAACATTTTGCATCAGAAAGGATCGTCGTGAAAAATATTCATACGCTCCCGTGATGAAGACGTTCTGTGTGTGCATGAGTCCCTTGGTCATAGGCGTGCGCTGTTGGCCTTTGTTCTGCTGGGATGTGTGTTTAAGATTCAGAGCTTGTGATCTTTATCCGGCTCCACACTGAGCACAGACGGGGGGGAACAAGCGAGGAGCATACTGAGGCAGCAAGGCAGACACACAGGCCTCTAATGGAGGACGCTGATAACAGATTTCAGCTTTAATTGTTGGGGGGATTTAAATAATTTATTTGACAGACAAAAGACACAAACTCAGCCTCGACCCCATCCCCCACACTGACACACACACACAAATGTAGAGATCTCCCCACCGACCCGATATAGTTCCCCTTCTTCCTGTTAACATGCATACACACTTATGTATAAATGTATAACTGGGAGCGACCTCTTTGTAGCTTCACTCCGATATGGAAACAAACACAAAATATATAAACAGAGAGCTCCTCTCATGCGCTGTTTGCATGTGATCTCTCTCTCTCTCTCTCTGTGGAGATAAACGCTGCAAACTCTCGACATAAATGATGATCAGAGGGAAGCTGAGGGCTTCATTAATGAGAATAAACAGGAAAAAAGGGATGAGGGAAAACAGAAATAGAAGCATAAATGTAGGCCTAATAAATTATCATTATCATCACAACATTCAAGAGCTCAAAAGAGGATTCATAGTATCTCATTTCAGATATGTACTTCAGACATCTGGAGCCTAAAGGTGTTCAGAACAGATTTGTGGCTGAAACGGAGGATAACAGCAGCCACATCTCTCGCTCATTTTGTGTCGTATTCAGTGTCCATTACCCTCATTCTCCCAGCTCATTGCCTTTTTAAACAGTCTGCCTCATCCTCCGCTATACTGGAAGAGAGTCTTCTTGGCTCCGTCGCCGCGGCAACATCTGTTTGAGAGCTTGCATCCAGCTGTCAATCAACCCCGGAGGAGATTTCAGAGGTGGATCCACAGACGCTCACGCTTTCAGCTTACAACGTTTCATACAGCCATTTCCATATAATCACATCCCTCTCTCGCTTTCTCCACACTTTTAATGTCAGCCAGCCGCCAAGAGCACTGCTCGAGCTGGGAAAATGTTGCTGTGAAAAGACTTATTCAACTTTATTAAGAGGGTCTTTCTGAGGAGGTAAAAACTGACTGAAGCGGTGAGAAGCTGCGAGTGCACTGAGTCCGCCTGGCTGTCAATCACATCAAACTCCATCCTTCCTTCAAAGCATTTTGTTGTGAGTTGCTCTGGACGAAGACATCTGCTATGGCAACCCAGTTCGATCTCCTGAGGTGAATCATGCACACATACACAAACACACACACGAACAAAGTTTCCGTGAGGTCTAAAATTCCTCTCACGATCTGTGTCGCCTGGCACCGCCGTGGCACTGGGATGAAAAACAGCCCAAAAAGGACAGATTGGCAGGACTAATGTTTGTGTGTGTGTGTGTGTGTGCATGTGTGTGTGTGTGTGTGTGTGTGTGTGTGTGTGTGTGTGTGTGTGTGTGTGTGTGTGTGTGTGTGTGTGTGTGTGTGTGAGCACAGATTGGCACAAGTGTTGGGGGTAGCAGGCTTTTCATTGCTTTCACACAGGCAAATCTAGCTGTTTTCAAAGACTCTCCTAAATACAGCCAACATGCCAAAACACAGTAAAATAAGCACACGAGAACATCCATGTGCATCTGCACTCAAGCACCGCAGTCATCAAATGGACTTCTTCCTCCTCCATATATGGATTTTTGCCATTTAACCCTGTAATAAAAAGGGCACCGCCACACAAAGGACTGAACATGTGCTGTGTCAGGTGTCCATAATGAGGATGGGGGAGTGCTGAGGAAAGAGAGCGGAGGAGAAAGGAAAGGAAACATGGTTGGTGTGGGGGGGGGGGTGCAGCTAGATGGAAAGATGGATAAGAGAAATAATAAAGATCTGAGAAGGAGTGAAGGAGTGATGAGGGAGGGGGGTCGAGGTGGAGGTTTCTCTTTGGGAAAAGCTGCAGCTGCTTTCACCTGCAGCACCACCCCCTTCTCGAGGCTCAACCACCCTCCCACTGAGGCCTCATTAAAGGTCTCCAGGCTATAATTCATTCACTCTCCAATCACTTATCAGACATGCAATTCCACCGGCACGCTCACTGAGATCCCTCCTCTTATTGTACAGGGAATACTGACAAACAAACAAGATACACTCATGCTAACAGAACAACAACAAAAAGGACGAATCAAACAGAACGCTTATATTCCTGCTCTCTGCAGTATTGGGTCCATTATGCAGTCGGGTCTATAGCACGCAACTTACACTCGACATAGAGTTGACTCCTGAATTATGCAGTGGCTGAGGATGTTGTGGGCACAGAGCAGAACATGCAGATCTGTATCTGTGACAACATGTGGATTATTAGTGAACTCCACGCCATCTAAACAGGGTCAACAGAGACAGAGAAACAGACTTTTGGAGCCTCGTACAGTCATCACGACTTGTTTACTTTCTATGTTCATCTGATGGGATTATTCTCTGTCATGCGTCATCGTGTGTGTATGAATTTGCTCTCCATCTATCCTCCAACTGACTCCATCAGATTTTGCGCAGTGGTAAATTTTGTTAAATAGTTAATCTCCTGACAGTGAAGCATACTTTCGATTGATTTTTTATTCAGCATGACAGAGGAAGAGGAGTAATCTATGAGAGACAATAGCCTTTAGAGAGGCATTAGTATCTTTTCCTGCTGAGAGAACAACAGTCTTCCCTTCTGTCCCGGTCTTCAGAAGAGCAGGCTCCTGGATCTCTTTGTCTCCACTAATCCTGCATACTGAGTCGAGACGGCTCGACAGAGGAGAGGGGGGAACACAGGGATGGTATGATAGAGCATAAAAGGGAAGGCCGGTAATTCAATGCTTGACATCCTGTAAAGTCTACCAACACAGGCCCTGCTCTTAAACGATGGGTTCACTAGTGGCTTTAGAGCTGGATGAAGCCAATGATTTCCCAAATCGATTTAATTCTGATTCACAAGGTTTCAATTTATGACTGATTAAATATCAACTTGGTTCGGGTTATTTCAGTTACAATACCATTTTTTACTTATAGGGTTAGGGTTAGGGAAATAAGAAAAAATAGAAACTTTCCTATTTTGAACAGTCATTATGGCCATTCGAGAAAAGATTTCTGACTTTACAAGGTACATTCAAGTGCACTTGAATGCACCATAAAGTCTCTGTCCCTCCTCCATCACTTGCTGTACACTGAAATTGCACGAGTCGTTATTAGGCATAATGAACAGGAAGGATTAAGAAAGCAACAAGAAAACAGCTTACAAGGGCTTTTGAGTTTTGTGTCAGGAAGTGTGAACCTGTCCTTTAATCTTATCGTCAGCGTGTTTATCTGTTCTCAAAAGTGCCTCAAGAAGTCCTGCAGGGCCTCTGAAGTGTAACACACCTTCAAATAACATCCATGCAGCTATTTGTTCTTCTAAATTAACCCTGCTCACCTCCATAAAATTAATCTGTGTCCACCTTCCTGACACGCTCCACAAAGTCTGCAAAACACACATATACACACAAACATCCCTTCTACACCAGAACATACTGTACTGTACATACACAGCCCTGGTTTTGACGCTGAGCCACTTAACAAACACAGTCTTTAATTTAATGTTTGTGAGGACTGCATTTGCTCAGACAGACTCACAAACATAACTCCCGATGTGGTAGCTAAAGTGTGTGCGTGTGTGTGTGTGTGTGTGTGTGTGTGTGTGTGTGTGTGTGTGTGTGATCAGACGACACACAGATGAGAGGAAGAAACCCTGCCAGAGGCAAGAGAAGAAGAAGAAACTAGGAGATGAAGATGGAGAGAGGAAAGAAGAAGCAGGGACTGTTTTCTTTTTAGGGTACTCCTTTCAAGTACCTACCTCCCTCGAGCATGCATACTAACACACACACACAACCACACACTAACACGCACACAACTTTATCGCTCCCTATCTCCTTCTCTGACTCAACCCACCCACCAAGACTCAAGGGTGCCTGAAGGACATCCACACATCCCTCTCTCTCTCTCTCTCTCTCTGTCCTCTTCTTCCTCTCCATCCTTAACTATTTCTTTCTCTCCCTCCTTCCCTCTCTCTCTCTCACACACACACACTCCCCTCTCTGTGTTTTTCTCATTAAGTCCGCAGTAAATCAGATCACGCCTCTCTGCAATAAATTACAGACCTGGGAACAGAGGAGCAGAGACAGAGATGGAGGTGGAAAAGGAGGAGAAGAGCGGAGTTGGGCTGTAGCGATGTCAGGGTGCAGAGAGGGAGACTGGGCTGGGTGATAAATTGTCTTGGAATGGGACATGAGAGGGAGTTAAATCATATATATGTGGAGATGTAAGGCTGCATGCACATGTACGTACAAGTGGCACACATAAATTTTACACATGCACGCGCAAACACATGCACAACACTGGGACACGCACTGATAACACCACAGCATCAGCACCTTTCACGGTCCAAGGCAGCCAAACGCCTACACACAGGGCCAAAAGTCCTCAAATGGCCAAAGTCAAAAAGTCCACTCAAAGTCAGACAAAGTTGTGAAGTCAACATGAACATGACATCAGCTGAACGGCATTTTGATGCACTTATTTGTCCTACAAGTGAACAAGTGATTATTGTTGGGTAAAAAATGCTTTCAGAACTACAAGTCCTCCCACTATTCAGCTGAAAAACAAGTAGGAGGAGATATTTTGGTTGTCCAGGCTTCCGAGAAAAGAAAAATCCCTTTGATTTTATACAAAGACGCTGTTAGATGGCTGGTATTTAGAGAATTTCCAAAGCCTGGACGGGCAAAAAAACTTTCCCAGTTGAATCATCAATAGAAACAATGAGTAAAATGTTGGAAAATATCTGGTTCTTTGTCAATAGAGATGTTTGTATTTACATAAATAATAGTAGCAACATCAAGCAAATGTGCTGCTGCAACACACAGTGAACTCATTGAGTAAGTTGTAAGCAGAGCACTTGATTAGAGAGAGGAGCATCGTCTCTATTTACTCCAGTGGACAATATTTTTAAAGCAATGGCGGATCGTGGAGCCTCTCAGTAGCTCCCGGAGGTTAGCTTAAAATACTAGCAGCCCAGTAATGTAAATCAATCAATCAATAAATCATGTATTAACGACGAACTGCCAAACATTGTACTTCTGTCTCTCTGTGAATCACATGACGATCAGCTCACTGCTCAAGAGCTCTGGTTGTACGCTAGTTTGTGTTGTACATACCGTCTGTTTTAATATATCTGTGGTGTATATGGCGGTGTTTAATCGACTGTGTGAAGCAGTAAAGACTAAGACTTTTGACCTGAATTTACTGCAGAGAGCAAAAGTCACCAGAGATTCAAAGACAAAACTGGAAATGGAACAAACAAAGAAATGTGCAGGTCACATGACATAGAAAAAGAAGAATATTGAGACTCGGTCCGTCAATTTCAACCTCAAATAGGATGTCTTATTGAAGGTGGAGATTTTTAGATCTTGTATCAATATGGAACTGTTCTTGTTTTTATGAAAGTCCCCATTATGTTTGTATCGTGCGCGAACACATTCGTAAATACACAACAGAATACAGTTCACAGCAGTAACACGCAAAGAAACGTGCTGACAAAGGAAAGGAAAAACACTACCTGCAAACCTAAATGCCACAATCTATGATTTAAACATAATTTGCTTTGAAAATGTTGTAAGAGGAACAAAATGCTAGGTATGTAAGGTATCCTTTTAAAGATGAACCAAAACTTAACATTGCCAACAAGACTGAGTGTAATTTAAGTAACAGAGTTAAATAATTTGCCTTTCTTGGCCCAAATCCTCTTAATTTTCCTCCTCTTACGTATTGATCCTCCCCTTCTCCATCTAAGCCTTGTTTCTGTCGATCCAGTTGTTATCTCTAATTAAGACAACACTTTACGTGCCTCTCCTGCACCTGGGGCCCAACGAGACGGCACACACAAAGACTCTGCATTGACGTCTGCCATGGTAGGAACGACCCTCTCTCTTCACACACACACACACACACACACACACACACACACACACACACATTCCTGCCCATGCACATACGCACACATTCATCAAACCACTGGACCGTGGGCTGTTTGGTTAGCTCCTTGCCTAACATGAGCAGTTGAAGGAACCCCAAATTTATCTCCTCCAGCCCCCTCCCCACTTACACCGTCATCCCTGGTGCACACACACACCCTCCCTTCACACAGATGAATAATGCATTTAGCATCGCCTGTAATTGACCCTGTGCATTTGCATAAAGCATTTGTGTGCATGCAGGGAAAGCTGACACAACCCAGTAGTAGAAATAACAATACACTGAGTGTGTGTCAGTGTCAACATCACACATGAGGTCAGGGAGAAGCCCTCTTACTTTCTGCTGCTGCAGCGGATTATTTCATAACACTGAAGAGGTTATGAAACTCTCGAGTCCTACTTGGGCCTGCCCACCCCGTCCTCTCTCTGTCTGCACTCACATATTGTCGTCCTGTACATAACATATATACGGTACGAATACACAATGACACTTGTCCTCTCTGCTCACTGTGTCCTACTTGCACAGAGGCAGAGCCACTTCAGCACAGTAATACTACTGACTTCTTGGCTTGTTATCGTTTGCTGTCAGCAACTGTGCAGTTTGTTGATTATATATTTTAGGATATGTGTTAAGCTTTTCTAATGAATGTAATTAAAAAATGGTGAATATTAGCTGATAGGTACTAGCCTGTATTCAACAATTATTGGCCACTTCCAATACAACAGCTGAGTTGCATTACATTGTACAGGTGTACCTTATGAGGTGGCCAGCTAGTGTAATGATGAAATATTAATAATTTTATCAATTTTCTGTGTATTGTCATAATACAATCATATCATGTTGCTCGTCCTTGATTCCCTGTAAATTGTACTTTATAGAGCCTGAACAATATATTGGTTGGCCAGCAGATATCAGCCTATCAAAGATATATTGGTATCATCAGCATATTATCTGATATGCGCTGTAATGAAAACTTTCTCCTTAGAGATTATAATACAGAAAACAATGCCCAAGGTCATTTTTATTGATTAAATTGCCAGTGAAGTTTGCTATTTTTCTTCTGTTTGACTGTAAAATACTCTGCCTCCATTTCTTACTTTCATCACAGGTGTTTGATAACCATATTTGAGGGATCATTACAAAAAATGTGTGTATATCAGCCAATATATATCAATATTATTTAATGGAGCCGTTTTTTATACATTTGCCATATTGTGATGTAGGGTTGCAAATAATAATAAAACATTTTCAATTAATTGATTATTCATTTGGTCACAAAATATAAAATAAATAGTGAAAAATGTCCCAGACTGATGTGTTCAATTTATTTGCATCTTTATTCCTGTTAACAATCATTAATTTTCCAAATGTTTCCAGAGTCCAGTTTTATTATTTTGTATAGGACTCATATATTGTCTTATATATCAATATGAAGATATTGATTGTGTTACCCCACCCTACACTTAGTGGTATGACTCAACACACTTATATACAGGACACATTATATACTCTAGCATCTTTTCCGTACCATGTGTTTGTATGTGCACGAGTTGGTGGTATGTCTACTTTTTCACCGCACGATGGACGAGTCGGAAACCATTACAAACACACACACACATGCGTGTACACACTCCTCTTTAATCTTAAAGCAACATCTATTATTCAGCGAGAGCAGGTGGGAGGGGCGGGGTAAAGGGGTAGTAGGGGCATGGCTGAATGGAGAGTGGGTGTGGAGGGAGGGGGCAATCAAGGGTGGAGACGTGTGTGTGTGTGTGTGTGTGTGTGTGTGTGTGTGTGTGTGTGTGTGTGTGTGTGTGTGTTGGGGCTGAGGATGATTAAAAAGGGAGGCAACCCCCTATCCTCTCCACATTTTCAGCTCACTTCAGTCCCATGAATGGTAAATTGCAGCCGGCCGGTGAGATGGAGGAGTAAGAGGAAGACAAAGACAGCGAGGGGGAATAAAGACCCCGTGACCCCCCAACCCCCTCCTGACTTCCTCTCTATAGACTGTCATACTTCAGATGGGCGGCTCGTGTCAATACAGCATGTTGTTAATGAAAGAGCTAACGATTACCGCACACACATTAATGCTATTAACGGGTTATTCGCACCACACAGGACACTCGTTTTGACCAGTTTCTTATCTAAACAAAATGTCACAGCACATGATAGGACAGCAACCTCTAAACCCTCATGCTGGGATAGGCTGAAGAGGATAATCAGGTAAACTGTATGGATGGATGGATGGATGGATGGATGATGTGATAAAACAAACACGTAATATCTGAATCATCAAGGACGGAGCCTCCAGGTCTGAAAAGTGAAGCTGAAGTGCTTTAAACCTCCTGCTTTATTTCTAATGGCCAGGAGGGGACGACTCCACTGGTTTCAAAAAGAAGTACAATTGCATGTAAGCTTATGAGAAAATGACCCTACTTCCTATCCTCCCCAGCTTTACCCTCTCAAATATGGACACTTCTGCTCCAAAAAACTAAGATGGTAAACGGCCATAATACCAAACTTGAGGCTTCAGAGGTCGTGGTCGTCCAACACTTGATGTGAACGCTTGAAAAATAAATTTTTCCTAGCTGTAATATATCATCAGGTGAAAATACAGACTGGGCGTCTCTGGGAGTCATGTTTATGATCTTAATTTAGCGTGTTGGCATGTTTACATTTGCAAATTAGCACTAAGAACAAAATATAACTGAGGCTGGTGATAAGATCATTAGTTTTTCAGGTGAAGAGACAGAAAATTTCCCCTCATCATGGTGCTATATGAAAAGGCAGGTGATCACTAAAGTCAGAAGAATCATCGTCCCGAGATCATGAATGTCTGCGCACAATTTCATGACAATCAATCACCAGCTTTTAAGATATGTTACTCGGTGTGGACAAAAGATCTGTCTTACAGATCCACAGAGCCACGCTGCTACCAATGCTAGCAAATGTGCCAACACATATCAAGTCAAATTTTCACATCTGAAAGTAAAAGCACTCAACTGAAAAATTTGCATATAACAGCCAACATGTGTCCAAACCCCACACACCATTTCACAAGACATATGACTTTATAACAAAACGCCTACACTCCTATTATTCACAGTCTGAGGCCAAACAGGCTCAAGGCAAAGACTCTGAGAGGGACCCCCAAACACAGTGATAATTATGATACATACTGTAGCACTCGAGACTGAGCCGACAGCTAACGCTGAAAAACACATCTTTCTTGTTTGCTCATGGCAACAATTAAACACCAAAAAATGCACAGCAAGAGAGTCGCCCATTGATCAAAAATGAGAGAACTAGGTTTTGTTACTGGGAGCCAAAAAACAATGTTGGCCCATTCAGCTAAAATACCTCCCACTTCTGCACCCACACACACATCAACTGGATTTATTCTGTCTGGCATGAAAGCTATCTGTAAACAAAATCATTGTGGCTGTCAAGCGGGGGGATCAGTTCACAGAGGAGTGTGGTAGAGGATGGTGATGAGGAGAGAAGAGGGCACCATGAGGAGGAAACTTGAGATCTGCCCCTGTAAGGACAGGAAACTGGGACGAAGATGGAAAAAACTATAGCCATTACGCCAACTTTAACAATACCGATCACCATTTTCATTATCAGCTCATCATTTTGTCATTTAAATGCCAGAAAAAGCCATTAATCAAAGTCCAAAACTCAAAGATATTCAAGTTGCATTTACATAAAACAAACAAAAACACCAAATCCTCACCTTTGAGACGCTGGCACCAAAACATTTGGGGCCTTTTTGCTTGATAAATAAATGACTTGATGAAAGAAATCATTTTAGATCACCTGACGACTCAATTACTCAAGTAATCGCTTCATTACTAAACTATGTTGGCTGTAAAATTATGTAAAATCACAATTTCCTCGAGCTCGAGGGATCAAATTGCTTGTTTATCCCAACATACAGTTGAAAACTGAAACATATTGAGTTTATGATGAAATAAAACAAAGAAAAGCTGCGAATCCGCACAACTGACAAACTAGAACTAGAAAAGGTTTGTTATTCTTGTTTGAAAATCAAATTAAAGATTAATTGATTAACAAAATAGTGCTGTTTTTTGTATTGGCTGGCTGACTCACAGCCCGACAAATAATACAAGATTTTTTTTAGAGAAAACAGATGAAAGTCACACAGTACAACGCTGATCTGAGTCTCTCATTCTTATTCAGAACCACACGTCAAACTGTTGCCCGGAGCTGTCTGCTTGGACACTAATTCACTCTCTGAAAAGCTAAAAACAGGACTTCACTTAAGTGTTTCCTCTCAGCCGATGTTCTGACGGACTTCCTGTACCCACATCCAGTCAAGAAATTATGATAAAAGACGCTGTAAGCACACAATGTCACACGGATAAATAATGACCCTGCATCAAATCAAAGTGCTGATGAAAGTATATGTGCACGACTGCACGTGTGACAACTTGTGCATGTATGTGCGTGCGTGCATTTGTTTAAGTGCAGGCGGCAATATCATATCCATGACTGGTTTTTGCATCATGCTGTGACCTGCGAGCTTTACAGGAAAATATCCTCTAAGCCTGGGAACTCCTGTGATGTAAGGTTTGACTTCCACTGTGATGAGCAGGCAGCATCAGGTCGTGTGTGTGTGCCAAGTTCACAGGGTTTCTGCTTTGGGGCCAAATGAGGCAAACAGAAGCAAAACAGAGGAAAGGTTTAGAAAGGATGTACAGGATAGGATATATGATAGGATGCCAAAAAGGATGTTTTATAAAAAGTGTATGGGGTGGATGAGAGATGGAGTCAGAGGAAGAGAGAAGAGTTGCTCGCTTTCCATCAGCAGCACTGTGATCAATATCAGTGTCTGACGGGGCAGTGCTCCAGCCTTTACCGTAAATCACTTCCTATTATGATGGACCTCTAAATCACACACACACACACACACACACATAGATGCATATACATTCTTTCATACAATGGCCCACTTCACTTCAGCACACACCAACATTACATATTTATGTCCTGAGAGCGTGTTCCCAAAAACAGGCAATAAACAGCACTGAGAGGGCAGGAAAATATTACTTCTGTCCAGCAGTTCGACAATGACCAACTTCAGTTAACATACTGGAGTCAGCACAATAATAATGTGCAATATGTGCTCGGGGATTTACACTGAACAGGAACATAATGTGAATTTCTACTCAAAGATGTTGTTTAGGCCCGAGACTGACAAATCACTCCTACTGGGATCATTTCAACAAGCAGTTGAGTCATTTTGTGAGCATTTGAGTCAAAAATGAATCCACCTTCATGTATGCAAGACATCACAAGATATTGTAATTGTCACAATATTGCTAAGCCAACAGCGAATAACACAACTATGTTACAATAAAGACATCAACTCAAACACATATAGCCTTGTTTGACAGCCAGACACGCTAAAGATTGACAGACAGATATCTATTTTCTAGTTAGCCCAACAAAGAGATAGACAAAGTGACAAAAAAATAGGCCTAGCGTTATTAGCTAGTTTTTCATACAGATAGCCAGATTGACAGATAGATAGATATCCAGACAGTCGGATAGCTATTAGCTTCTCGCCAGATAATCAGATACAGACAAATAGCTAGCTAACCAGACAGATGTATACTTATTAGGTTGTTAGCCAGACAAACAGATACCTGGATAGCCAGACAGATGTATATCCAGAAAGACAGATAGCTTGCTAGCATTAGACACACAAATATCTATTAGCTATTTGTGTGTCTAATAGATAGCCAGGCAGAAAAGATAGAGAGATAGACAGGCAACATAAAAAGTCAGATATCAGCTAGCTAATCAGACAACAGTTAACAGTTAGCTAGATACCCAGGGAAACAGTTATCCAGAAAGCCAGACAGAGATACATATTAGCTTGTTCGTCAGACAAACACACATATCTGTTAGCTATCTGTATGTCTAGCAGCGAGCCAGGCAGAAAGAAAGAAAGCTGGACAAACATTCAGATATGAAGACAGATATTAGCTAGCTAGCCAGACAGAAAGGTTTAATAACATAATACTCACTGATTCAGTTCCACATCCAAGATGAATTTTCTTCCAAAAGCTTCTACTTGAAAGCTGGCTTGGGCCACATGGTTCACCTAAAAAGGCAGAGAAGATGGGTTATTTAGCCTACTATAACTAACGGCAGCCATTATCATATTCATGGATCAGTTCATTTTCATATGCAAGGATCAATTCTCATCGACATTGATGGATGGCTGCTTTGTCTTTCCGAGCATCAATCAGCAGTAAGAATAAGACTGTTTTCGTTGAGCCATCACGGCCTGTCTTCTGCTGAATTTTAATTTCTTGGAAAGGATCTGACGAGCGACAAATCAGAAATACAGTTTATGTAACACACACACGTTCAGTACACACATGCACGTGGGCAACATAATGTACTTTTACCTCAATGACTGTTCATTTCTATGTTTACCAGACTGCTTTTGTAACAGTCGCACAAAGACAAGGATTCACTGAAATCCTTAAACCCAAACTGAACCGCGCATTTGCTGGTAGAAATGATACGACTGCGCACAAACACAGAAATTCGCCCTCTTTCTTCTCTGACTGGCTGATTGATTTGAGGGGGATGCGGGTGCATGATTCATTTTCCAGCTCTGGGCACATATGGCTTCATTACACACCCTCGGGTCAATGAGAACTCCCCACAATCATTCCTGTGCAGGTTCAGGAGAGTCCCAGAGCTGAGCTAAAAACACACAGCTCACCCTCCCCCTCAGGCTCGGCCCACGGGCTACCTTCATTACGGACCGGACACTGCATGACAACGAGGGGAGGAGGGGTGGGTGTGGTTTTTTTTTGTTTCCGTTTGAGGAGGTGCCCCTGAGCTCACCCAAGGATGACCTTTGCCTGTGAGGTCCCCACTGGCCACAGACTCTATTGTTTGGAGGAGTGTGTCCTATGCATATATGAGCGGATAAGTGTGTGTGTGTGTGTGTGTGTGTGAGCGAGTACAAAGGGCAATCCCTTTCCATAGCACACTTTGTGATGAAATCTAATCTGGCAGACTGGATCCATGATGGGAGGAGGTACCAGTAATTGTGTTTAATGAAAGCACATCCCAGCTCGACTGAGCCGGGCCGGTGTTCTGAGGCCACCGCTGACTCTCCTGGCATTGATTTCCGCGTTATAGCAAGTCTGACTTTCCACTCACGACCATCCAAGTATGACTGTAAGTGCTATCAATCCACTGCACACACACACACACACACACACACACACACACACACACACACACACACACACACACACACACGCTCAAGACTGATTCCACTCAAAGCGTTTTTGTTTTTTCCACCAAAACAACACACGAGCACTTTGCTGAACTCCCCACCGCTCATTCATCACTGGAGCTGTTTGTGTCTGAGACTGAAAATAGGCAACGCAACAGAAGTCTATAAATAACCTCTCGCGTGTCACACATCCTCAGAAGTATTTGACGGATTTGTTTTTAGGCTGTTGATCTAAAAACAGCCAATAACTGATCAAACCTCGTGCAAAGTGACATCACGGCAGAGCAGATTCAACTCTCTGGAGAGAAAAAGAGAGTCGGAACATGAAACATCAAATCAGAAGATAACCAGCGCCTGCCTGCTCGTCCTCCTCCTCCTATCCTGTATCTGTTCCTCACATGTAATGTATATTTTATGGCTTCATTACAACTTTGAGGCCGTTAACGATTGCCTGCGTGCGAGTTATTTTGATCACCGCGAGCTGACACGATCCATTTTTCAGACAGAGCAAAATAAAGTCAGTTCGTGAGCTGTAAAACTCAGGAATTACACAGAAATGACTCATGAGAATACGAGGCTTCAGCCATGATGTGAAGTACTTTGAGCAAATCTTCTTATGAATGTGTGTTGAAAGTTAAAGTTCCTCCCTTCATCTGCACGGCTTTAAAATCCAGTTGGTGATACATGACAAACCCAGTGATGGAGATTAGCATCAGCTTCAAAAAAGGGAATTATTAAAATGATATCTGATGGCAGATGGTTCCTGTTAGCTTGTTTACCCATCGGGCTGCAGCTCTGTCTGAGGTGTGAGGAAGACAAAGGGTTAGCGCCTCCCTGCATGCTACCATCTGTAGCCCTCTCCACTCTCTGAGAGCCCTGGACAGAAACTAGCCTACACGAGGCTAAGCCGCACAAATTAAAAACGCATGACAGGTTTGCACAATGCTAATTGACTCGTCTCTTGAAATGAACCCAGCAGACATGATGCTTCACTGAACTGAGTCAGTGATTATGATTATTATTGTACTGTATCGGACCGAGCGGCTCTGGTCGGCTTCCTCGTCAAATAATACTGTCGTCCCCGAAGGTTTCAGATAACTGCCAACAGCTTTCTGCATAATTGTGTCACATGATGGATTTGGTGGGTGGTCCAGGCTAACACGCTACAGAACAAAGTTTAGCCTGTGCGTAGCCGACTTCACCTACAAGTCTACAGTGTTTTGATTGGTTACAGAAGTGCGCTGACATCCAAACACTGGCAACAGTACAAAATAATATTAAATAACTGTTTACATATTTATATTCTGATTGAAATGTATTAATTATCTTGGGGATCAGCCCGTCTTCAGAAACATTTCCTGGAGATTATCACAGTAAATCTAAAGATATTGATATTTGAGAGCTAACAGAATCCGCTAATGATGTATATATATCATATATCAGATGAACATTTCCTGGTTCCAGCCCCTTAAATTTAAGGATTTGCAGATTTTGTCATTCATTATAGTGAATGAACTGTTGGACTGTTGGTTGGACGAAACAAATAATTTCAAGAGGTCACTTGAACATGATTAACTAATTCATCAACAATAATAATGAATGTTAGTTGCGGCCCTATTAAACAACCATATGTACCAAAGCTGGACATTTAAGGGTTCACTGTGGAGGTTTTGCCAACTAGTTGTGCTATTTACATGTTATGGTGTGTAAATGATCCACACTCAGTAGATCGCCTCAGCTGGCAGCCATGACACAGCTGCGAGGGCTGCAGTGTGATCCTTTGGGGCAACCCCGACATTCAAAGTTAAATCCACTTACAGTGATTGTTTTTGCTGCTGACACGCTGAGGTTTGTTTTTAAGTGTCTGACAACATTATAGAGACAATTCCCACGTAGATTGCCCTTTTTGATAAATAATAAGATCCTTTTTGCAACCAGAAGTACACGTCTCACTCTTGGAGAGAAGTCTTGCTCTGAAGTCTTGCGAGGTGAGAGCTGTTGCCTCACCTAAGATTGTCAAAATCAGCATCAGCGATGACTTTGGAAAGAAACTGCTGGCAGTTCCTGGAGGAGAACTCAAAACACCGCCCTCCGACTCTCTGACTTACATTTCTATACCGTCATCTTCCTGTAACAACTCTCCTCTCGTGAGATTTCAACATAAGAATTCTCCTTAAACGAGTTTCTGGGTACAAAAAAGGATCTTATTATTTAATCTCCGTATAAACAGCTTCTATAATCAAGCACTCTCAGTGGACACAACTTTAACATAAAGGATTACATTGCAAACATTGCAACCGTGTTGCGACTACCAGCTGAGTCGATCTGAAACATTCGGTAAGCATGAATCATTTACACACCCAAACATGTAAATATAAGGCCCAGGTTTAAAAATACCCAAAATTCCCTTAACTTCTCCGTTCCCTCTGGTGGACAAACGATGTCATGGCAAACACTTTTTCTAAATCACCTTAAACACAGTGAATTTCTCGTCCACTCAGGTATATCACATATCAGCTTCTGGTCACTTTCATTCATGAATAAAAGTGCTTCTTGAATTGGGATGTGAGAGATGAGCTGGTGTAGGTGAAGCAGCTGCTGGGACGACAGCATCCCAGCTGGACAGACAAGATGCAAGTTATCACTAAATTATTAATCACCCTGTTGGCCCGCTGACTACAGCTGATGATGTCCCTAAATGTGCAGCGTGGACAGAGTAAACACCACAAAGCTGAATATGATGCATCGGTTCACATGCAGTGGTCTGCTTTCTTTTGTTTTGCTTTTGTTTGTTTTTTTGCACATGCAGGCACTGATGACCCACATAGCACCTGCACACTGTCTCATTAATGCGGCCTAAATGTTTCAGGGCTTCTTCTGTTTTGTTTGCAAATGAACTAATGATTCATCTCCCCTCTGAGGACAAGGGCAGAGGAGGAGATGAATCAATGCAAACATAAACACGCAGGAAACAGAAGAGGTGTCTCCTGAAGGCATCTCTCCTGCCTGCACACAGTAGACACCACCCCCCCTCCCCTCTCCATCCATCCTGACACTAACACTGAAGACACCGTGTACCTGTGTGGAGCCGGAGCTGGCTTTCACCCTGGTGCTGAGCCCGTCCTGCGTGATCTGGCTGTGGCTGTGGCTGCTGTAGAGCAGGCGGAGAGGCACCGTGTCCTCCTTCCCGACGAACCTGCCTGCATCACGAAGAGCCTTCAAGCTCGACAAGGCGTCTCCTGCACAGAAGAGGAAAACACCGACTTCAGTACCCGCCTGTCTGTCTGTCCGTGCGGCAGGTGATGCACAGACACATTCATCACAAAAACAACCGCCATCTGAAATGTCGATTGGACCCTTTTCCTCCTTTGATAAGATGAAACAGCTACAGGCTACATGCATATATTAGGTGGAGATCATGAAAAAGCCGAAGGTGGGATCAAAAAAAATAAAATAATAATAAACACAGGCCTGTTTATGATGATTTAACGCTTATAATAATTGATTTAATCTCTGAAAATAGCATCAGTTACCATTTTGGACATCGGGGCTGCTCTGGTGACCGACGTGCATCAATCCAAAGACGCACAAAAGGGAAATCCACCATCGCGGGCGCATCATCACCACCTTTCTCTCTCTCTGGTTGGGAATTATAAAACAATGCGGTAGTCCAGGAGCAGGCTCTCGGCGTCCTGCCTTCGCTAGGGGAGCTTGAAGCCGGGGCTGGTCGTCTGGATAGCGCAGTCCCTCTGGTTGGGGGCCATCGGGGGGTCTTTACGAGTCTGAACGCCGAGCGCGTCTGAGCGCACCGAGACCCCGCGGATGAGCAGCACGGAGGAGGCAGGGAGGAGAGTGAGAGAGAGGGAGGGAGGGAGGCAGGGATGGATGGAGGGGAGGAGAGGACTGGGGGACGCCTCCTTAAAACACATCAATATCCAGCGGCTCACTGCAGAAACGCCTAATGCATAAATATGAGCGAGGAGTGGAGACGGGCTGGAGAAAAGCTGCGGGCCCGGCGTTCAGCCGACTGGACCGACGGGGATGGGATCAACACCCGCCTCCTCATCGCTCCTCCATGTTAAAGTGCTGCAGGAGCGCCATTCCTGCCCAATTCTGCCTGTTTTTACCACCATGAGTCACTCCATCAGCTGCCAGGGCTCTAAACAGCCATGGGAAAATGCATGAAGCCCTCTGTGTGTGTTGTGTTGTTGTTTTTGTGGCTTATTTTTCTGCTTTTTTTTGCCAAAACAAATACAAACATGTCAAATAGCTGTTTCCCACCTGCATATGGAGGCGTTTAATTCATATCTTTGACATGTTTATCTCCTATAAATGTGTCCATGCATCCTCAAAACCTTTAAACTGCTGACAGGGGCAGCAGGAACAAAATATTGAATGTTTTCTTTAAAGGATAAGTTCTCCCAAAAATGAAGATTCAGTCATTATCTTCTCACCACCATCCTGATGGAAAGTCAGGTGAGGTTCTGTAGTCCACAAAACATTTCTGGAGCTCCACGGCAAGACAGCACAACAACAGTTTTACATTTTAAAACAAGTCTCCAGCTACTTCAGTTGTTTAAGAGAATGCTGCAACGCTGTTTTGCTGTGAAGCTCCAGAAAGGTTTTGTGGACAAAGAAACCTCACCTGACTTGAATTTTCAGTTTTGGGTGAACTGTTCCTTTAACACTAGACCTACACAAGTGTTTATGTAAGCACACAGCAGATGCTTTAAACCTGGTGTGAATTTGCCCCAGAGCCGCACAGCAAATCTTACAGAATTAATGAGCTGATGAGAATGAATTTTCTTTTTTTTCCAGACACATAACGATTGTTTACTCAAGGAGCTGATACAGCTCTGAGGCATGAGCTCAACACAATCTGGCACTATGTTATATGAAGTCTGGAGATATTATTTTTTTTGTAGATATCTTCCATATAGACTCCTGCAGAAACATAAACGGGTACAGATAATAGATGTGCATGCTTGGCTCGTATGAGGCAGGTACAGTTTGTGCTCTGCGATCATTAAAGCACATTAAGGTAACAATCTGTACAAAAGAAGCAATAATGACGGTAATTTCAGCTTTCAGTGTTGCCTTTTTATTTGCAGTATTTCTGTTCTTGCACCTTGGAACACACCGTTACTCTCGTCTTCTTCTTAATGCCAGTGGCACAGAGACTCCCGTTTGACCCAGAGCATCCATTTGAGAGCATGAGGGAGAACAAGGGCACTATGCTAATGCACTAAATGCAGGGAAAAAGGGAGAAGCTGAGCTAATGCATCAGGAAAAAAAGCACAAGTCAGGTCATGAAAAGTGCACTTAGGAAGAATCCTAAAATGTCATATATAATGTCAAGTACCACACACCCAACCTGCAGAGCATTCACATTAACACACATATACAACCACTATGTATTTTATATACATATATAATCCATTCCACGTGTCTGGGAAGATTTAATTAATCAGATTACTGTGTGACTAAGGCTGCCTGTTGTCCACATGATGCTCCTTTAAATGAACAGTCTGTATTCAGTTGAAGAGACGGCATGCAGAGACTGTAAACTGATGATCTGGGAATAAACTCAACAATCAACTGTCTACCAGAAGTTAAGTTTTGTTTCTTTGATATGTTGTGATGGGATTTGTGTTGGGTGTCATCTTTAGGTGACATTTTATCCCAGTCCATTGTGCTTCAAAGACATTTCAACATATAAAACTAGTACACATGAATTACTGTGTGTTATTTTAGACGCTGAACTACTTCTACAGCAGTTGAATCCAGGTAAAAGCAACTACATTACTAAATTTGTACTCCTCACAAAGGAGTTATAGAAATATTTGGGGCAACCAAGATGTGGATTGTACCAACGGTCATGGGAATAAGTCCATTTTGACAGTTCATAGTGTTGAGTTTAGAATCTAAAAACCAAATAAATGTTTTTCAATCAATTTCTGCAGCACACCAGAATGTGCAAAATGTCATTTTAAAGCCACAGTTGAGTCATTTATAAATGTCATCGTACGCTGGTTTACCTCGTTCAAGTCTGACATCTTAAAACAATGCTGTAAACAAAATGCTACAGAACATCAGCAGCTGCCTTTCATCCGATATAAAACAACATAGGAAACAAAATAAGACACTTTAGATCGTTCTGCCTACTATAAACTAGACAAGAAAAATCTAGTGACTAACATAGTCCATGGCACAGAATGTTACAGTTCATGTATTGGAAAAGGCAATGACAGTGCAGTTCATCCCTTTAGTTCACTTTTTCCCGCACTAGTCATCGAACCCCAAAAATTCCACATCCATGTCGTCACTTGACTGAAAAAGCTCCCAAAGTCTCAGGATGGAGTTGTCAGGAACGTCCCTTTGCTTAACATGTTCAACGCGTGTGTCCACTTTCCGTCTTTTGCGTTTATAAACCCTGATCCTCCTATTTATTTTGCGAACTGGAGAGAAGGTAGGAAAGCTTGTATCTTCCTTTTCTGAGAGGTTTCCAGTTATTTTGTCTGGCAATATGTTTCCGCCTTGTACAGCCTGAAACACTGAGGAATCCTGTTTCTTATCAGAGTCCTCTAGTTGATTTGTTATAAGGCT
Source organism: Pagrus major (assembly GCF_040436345.1). Classification (NCBI taxonomy): domain Eukaryota; kingdom Metazoa; phylum Chordata; class Actinopteri; order Spariformes; family Sparidae; genus Pagrus; species Pagrus major. Next base: position 17,715,769 of record NC_133231.1, on the reverse strand, counting down.
TTTTGAGGAAACTTCATTCTGTTCGTTCATATTATGGAAGTGAGAGGTTGAGCTGTCCACGTCTTCTGTTGCTAGTTGGTCCAGAGGGTCGACCTGAGTAGTTTTGGAGGGAATAGAGGCAACAAATTCGCCTCTAGAGGGAGCCGTTTCCTGCTTGGCCTGAGGAGCTTTTTGAGTGCAAGAGGTCAAAGAATTTTGTCTGCACGGCCGTTTACGTGCAAGAGATCTGTGCTTGAATCTGTCTGGGTGAGTGTTATAGCTTCTCCTGTCTCCATCTCTGTGAATCGGAGGAGCAGCAGCAGGAACTGATCTGTTTTTTAAAGTGTGTCCTGAATTAGATCCCTCGTGCTCATCAACAGTCCAGTTCTGCTCTTCTTTAATAATCTCTGTGGTGTTGAGATCTCCCTTGTGCCTTGGCTCAGTTTTCCCACATGGTCCTGGAGCAATCAGAAGTGAGGAAACACTACACTTTGGTCTGATGGAGAAAAAAAAAAATAGGGAGATTTAGTTTTCTTCTTGGTAAAATACGTTTATAAGTTTTTGATGTATGGGGACAAATTACCTTTTAACTTGAGTTCTGATGTGGATGAAGTTGCATTGTAGAGTTGAAACCAGTTTGTCCACCACCAAGTATTCATCACTCCTGGAGAAAGCCTTGTGACGTTCACTTTGAAGATGCTGAACAAAAATAAAAATCACCCAGTTAAATAATTAATAATTGCAGCTGTCCAGTGCAGGATACTGAGCACACAACTTCCTCTATTGCACGAGCAACTAAATAAATACAAGAAAAAGCTTCTGTTCAGAGAGAATGACATCACTGAACATTGTTGAGGTTAGCTTGATTCTGAAAACAGACTCTGAGCAGTTTCCATTATTATGTCTGAAACAAAGCTTGTGTTTTTTTTGTTGTTGAAATTAATTGTTAGCCAGACTCAGTCTAATTAAAAGTGAAACTACTACACAGGACCATATAAATTGTATCTTACAAGTCACTCTGTTGTTAGTGATAACTCACCGTTAGCATTTAAAGGCTAGCACTTCATAATGTTATCATATTTACCAGCTGCTGAGCAAAATCACATCTAGAATTTGAAAATGTTTTTAGACGTGTATATAAATTAGGGTTAAAAAAAAAAACAACGACAAAGCAAGAGAGTTGTTTCGTTCACTGAACAGTTAAACTTTATCACACTATGACTCAAATTAAATTTGTGGTACATTTAAACAAATAAGGGTTTAAAAATGCCTCCTCCATTTGGTCTTCCAAAATACAAGACACAAAAGGGCGTTCTGTGACTTTGATGTTTATATTGTCACTACTTTTCTTTACTTTTATTTTGTAAATGGCTGGAACTAAAATATACATGGTGTTGGTATTGTATTGTTAACTTTCTTCTTTACAGGTGTGATAACTCACCGTTGTGACGTTCTCATATTTGATCATACAGCACTCGCAGTAGCCGCCTCGTTTCTTGTCTCTGTTCCTCTTTCGGCCGTGTGCTTGCTCTTCACTAAGATGAAAACAGTCTGGTTAAAATTCTTGATTGGTGGAAAGAATTGATACCAAATGTGTCAGACTGAATTACTGATTAATCTGTACACTGGTAAGTGTGCAAACACAGTTCAGTAACTGGTGAAAAATATATTCTTTACTACTAGTGCTAAGACTTTTAGTTACTTTATTTTCTACAATGTTGAGAGTTTGTCTCAAAATAATGAGTTGATAGCAGTAACTTTTTAACAGAATATCCATAAACAATGAGGGGCTGGGTGCAAAATTTAGTTTGTTAAACTATCTTTGAAGCTCCTTATGGGGCATGTAGGTCGGATATGGTACTTCAAGTGAATGAAATGTATGTTTGAATATGTTTAGAAATGTAAGTCATGAAAGCAACACCGTCCTCAGGTTAAATTAGCTAAGCAGAGAAGAATCACCATACCTGTTCCCCCGCTGTTTGTTCCCCAGAGGATCCTTGTCCTCTACATTGAAAGGACTACAGGGAGGAGCCCTGGTCTTCAGGTTGAACTCAGGCATGTTTGGCATAGTGAGGTAGATTGGACGGTAGTGTCTGATGAAGAGAAAACATTTAATAGTCGAAAGATGTAAACAACTTAAAGACAGTAGGGTAGATTTCAGCTTCTTTTAACTATATTGCCTCTTACCTGCTTGAATCCTCAACCTTGATAAACGGTTTACTGATCCGACCCCCTGCACAAACATAAATGATGGTTAATTTAAATTTGAGCATGTATTTAGAAGCTCAGAAAATGTGGTTAGTAATAGATGAGAAAATTACCCTTGCATTTCTGAAAGCCTGAATGTTTTGCTGCTGGCTCAGCTTTGACCTAAAAAGAATGACAGAAAGAAAAAAAAAACACAACAAAACATAATAATTTTAAAACATTTTCAACATTGCAATCCAATAAAATGAGTAAAGAATGGATTTAAGAATTTTAACCTGTAAACTTACACTTGATTTGACAGTGGTGGTAGCAGGAAACTGGCTGCTGACAACCTTTTTTTTCTTCTTAACACATGCTATTATATCTGCAAGTGCCATAAAAGAAATACAATTAGAGTGAGTCATTGTTTATTCATTACACATTAAAATAATCTACATACAGTTGATGTAATGGAACAGAAACCACTACAGATATAACCTCTACAACATACCATCTATGTAGAGGATTTTCACACCCCACTCCAGAGCATTTGACAGGATCTTGTTCATTTGTACCCTCTCCTAAAAACAAACAAGTGTGTATTAGCACAGAAAACAACAGCCAATATTACAGCTCCTCGCTATACTCATTAGTGATGACTTAACAAACCTGCTCTTTCACCACTCTCTCCACCAAAGACTTCCCTCGACTTGTTACAAACTGCAAAACAGGAATAGAAAATGAAAATATGACATTAATAGTAAAATATATCTAGAAGGGAACAGCATTGATTGACCCAAAAACATATCTGCACTACGGCTGAAACAATAAAAGTGAGCTCACTGTGTCTGCTTGGCCCTGAGACCTGCTTTTGATGCGTTCCCCATTGCTGCAGGGCCGGTGCGGCTTTGAAGGAGGGCGAGGTGAACTCTGTCCAGACTCTGGGCTTGGGAGAGGAGAGTCCTGCCTGAGGCAATGCACATATCGAGCCTCCCTCTTGTTGGACACCAGATACTTGATTTCCTTACTGAAGAACTTCTCAACAGTCTGAGTGGCAAACACGAGAAAAACAGTACAAAGTTTTTGGGAAAGCTTTATACCAAACGCTTCATGAGTAACAACTGCAGAGAGGTTGTTCATAGTGTTTTGTAGGATTGGCAATGAATGTCTGAGTCAGATTTGTAATCTTTTAAACCAGATAATTTCTGGACTGGATTAAATATACATTTTGCCAGGGCAAAGTTCTTGTACTTCTGCTGATATTTAGCCAAAATTAAACTTTTGAAAAGCTCAGCTTGTTTTGTTCAATGGATGTATACAAAAACCTCATTTTGCAAATATCTGAAACCAAATTTCAGGTGTCACAATCCTACTAATACTGAAAAAGTTCAACAATATTCCTTGTGTGTTATTGAAATCATCATCATCAAAAAAAAAAAAACACAGTTTACAAAGTGCTTTGACAAAACAAAGCAAAATTGCAGAGGACAAATAAATAAATGGCATTTATAGTTAAAACAATTTGGAACAAATAACTGAAGAACAGAAGTAATGAAAAAAAAATGTAATTAATAAAATAAGCAAAATAAAGAAATGGAAATAAATCAAAAAGGTAAAATAAACAAAACAAATAAATTAATATAATAAACTCAAACGGTAGGAGCAAAAGCAAAAGGACGACATCACATGAAGGCAAGTCTATAAAGGGGCATCAGTGGGGCCTGATGGTGAAGGCACGATCACCTTTGGTTTTTAGCCTCGACTTTGGAACGATTAGAAGGGCCCCGCCCGAGGATCTAAGGCTGCGAGCTGGCTCATAGGGAATTTATGCTACCACACAAACGAGACAGTGTTCATCAAATGCAAAGGAGAAAGCTGAGTACAGGTGAAGCCAATGTGTTCAGGGCTGAGAGGATGTTGTGGTATTGAAGGTATTCTGGTCGAAAATATGTAATTATGTGTTATTAATCTGTAACTTCGTGTACATGTCAAGCAGGAGAAATTACAGAGGTTTGAAAGCTAAAAATAAATAACACTGGAGAAAATGTGTTTTTGTCTCACCCCTCCCAGCTCTTTGATGTCTCTCTCCAACGTCTCTGCTATTCTGTTTGAAGGCAGATCCAGGTAAAACACTTTGCCAGCAAAAGGTTTGACTTGAGCACGAGAGGGCACGAGCGAGGTTGGCTTAGCTTGGCTCAGTGTTGCCGTGTCCCCAGCACTGACACCTTTCCCTGAAAGACAATCACCAGAGTCACAGGATAAGAGAGGCAATACAGATGTAATCTCAGCTGAATGTAATAAGTAGTCACTACTCAATGAAGAGATCAACCACAAATTAATCCATTCATCGAAGTGATTGATCAGCAGTTTATCAAGTCAAATATTTTAAGGGTTGTAGCTTCAGAAATACAAAGAGCAGCTTGTTTTTAATCATTCTAACTTGTATGTTATGTATAATCTAAGTGTGAAAATGTTGTCACCTGTTTTGAAGTGTTGTGACTCTATCACAGCTACTTCTGTCTATTGTTTACATGACACCTATTGCATGTCTGCCTATTCTGGAAGTGGCTTTTCCTTAAGTTCCTCAGTTTTTTCCGGTTAAAGTAGTTTTATATCAAGTTTTTCCTTATCCTTACCTAATGTTTGAGGGTGGAAGACTGTATATGTTGTACAGATTATAAAGCTAATACTTTTGGCCATATAAATAACTGTTAAAGTTGACTGTATATGATTTCAATTAAAGGCAGTCTTTAACAGAATATAGAGGTCTTCGAGAAAACAGTCATAATGTTAGTGATATACCGTAATAACCGTTAATTAGCTTACTACAAAGTTACAAACTTGACTGGAAAAACACCAAAACAAGCTAAGCAAATAAAATAAATGCTAGTATAACACGGCAATAAACAACATTACCTTGCCAGTTGGGTCCTGTGTGCCTCTGGCTGCGTTTTGGCTTCATTTTATTCTCTTTCATTGAGAAATAAATGTTTTCTTGCCCTCTTGTCCTGAGTCAACATGCCCCAGGAAGTCCTCGTCTGTCCCCTGTGTGTAAACAAAGACGTTTATTATTTACAAAAGAAGACAAAGAGCAACCCAGACAAAGTGTCTAAATAATAATATAAGAGTAATTATCATTAATGTAAACAGAGACTGTGCGCCCGTATTACAAACTTAACTGTCGGTAACTTTTAAATGCGTAGTCAACGTTACCGTGCAGCGGCTCGTTTCCTCAGCAACAGTCTGTCGGTTAGCTGCTTGGTTCAACTGAAGTTACATTATTCCGTAAGCTGTGTTAACAAGCGTCACAAGATGTGTTGGTATTTTTGTTTTCAAAGATCATCCATCGGCAGGCGGATACAACTGTCCAGCCAGCTGTAGTAAACTTTAAGACCACGGCTTACTCCTCGTAGCGTCCGTTTCCCGCTTTAAATCCAATGGTGGACGGACTTTATGTTGCCATGTTTGACACTCCCGGCCGCGTAATCACTGCTGCGTTTAAAGTCACATCCGTTTACGTGAACTCCTCGAACCTGGCAACCCCGGACATACGTAAACGCTCCGGTTGTGTTTGAATGTGACGTTTCCACACTGCTGTTAAAAAATAAATAAAATAAAGAAGACGCAGAATTGGCTTCATTTACAAAAACATTTTAAATACTATACGTGTAAGCGATTTTATTTTGTATACTTATTGCATTTAATGTAACGTAACATTCCGAAAAGTTAAAGAAAGTGCTGCTGAAATTGATATTACGTAACATCAGCATGTAATGTTTGCTGTGATGTAAACTGAGCAGCTAGCTAGCGTACAACCTACAGCCGCTGGACGTACACACGTGTTTAAGTTATGTTTTTCTTATAGAGCCTCCAGGACAGTGGCAACTGTCATCATTTCGGGAAAGTAAAATACCGAACAGGGATGTGTATGTTCACGGAAGACTGCGTTGATGCTGAGGTGCTTTAGCAGGTACGAAGTTAGCTAACTAGCTAATTGGCTAACTCAGGTTAGCTTGAGAGCTGTGTAATGTTAATGTTAGGGCACCTGGGATGATATTGTGATAACAGACGAAACAAGCCATCGTTCAGCAAAGCAAGTTCTCTTATACATAATAACATACAGATTGTAATATGTCTAATGTTGAACTGTATATCTGTGTTTAAAGGAGGCAGCATGAGTGGTCAGAGTCCTACTTCGTCAGCCAGCAATGGCATTACTCCACTCCAACAGATGGTGGCGTCCTGCTCCGGAGCCATCCTCACATCTTTGTTTGGTGAGATACAATGACTATCATGTGCGGTGTTTTAAAGAGACTCAATGGTGTTTATACTTCTTCTAGCTCATATGATGCAACATTACTGCAACAATTTCTCATTGCACATCATTTGTTGACCATTATTTCCAGGTAGTCACTGTTTTTTACTCAACATTATGGAAACCGACATCTCAGTTTTTCTACTTTATTAGGTGCACCTAGCTCAAGACTATTGTCTGAGACTGTACTGGTCTTAGCTACATGCACTGAATAACCTGTCAAATGAGTGTACTTCGGACAATCGACAGTGAACGTCCTGTTCCTTTTACACCATCAGTTTTTGTGGTGGTAATAAAGCTGATAACAGTTTCAAAAGTCTGTCCAAGGGGTGTGTTCAGATGCTTATCAGAAGCTCCACATTGTTAGACTTAAGGGGCAGCTGACAAACAATAGGCTTCTCTCTTGATCTGCATCCAACCCAGAAGATAAAAATAAAACATGGACATGGTGAAAATGATCATGTGGTAGCCTTTTCTAAAAAAGCCGTTTCTGTTGCTCTATCAGACTATCACACTTGTCGTTTACTGTGATGGGTCACTACTCTGGATCAAGTTTTAAATTTATGAATATTATCACATTGCATTTTACCTAACCTCACACCTGACATACTTAACTAACCATCTAAACACATGCTCTAACATTGGCGTATTATATAGGTAAAGTAGATCTACTTTGTCATATGCAGTGGCTCATGACAACGTTTTCCTTTTTTTCAGTCACACCTTTGGACGTTGTGAAGATCAGACTGCAAGCACAGAAAAATCCCTTCCCTAAAGGTATAATAAATTTGAACCATGTTAGTCTAGTGTTAGGTTTATTAATTAAGTAAATGTTAGATGACCAGACGTGTGTTTTTATTAATATCTTTCAGGGAAATGCTTTGTCTACTGCAATGGGCTTATGGACCACATATGCGTGTGTGAAAACGGCAACTCCAAGGCCTGGTACAAAGCCCCCGGTCACTTCAGTGGCACACTGGTAAATATTTCACACACCTACATGTCACCATTCAATGTCTACCAAAATGAAATATAAAGGTTTAGATAAGTTCTCTATCATGTTTTTGTGCATTAGTGACAGAGTCGATTTGTATGTGTGTAAAGTAGAGCTGCACAGCCATACTGTGATAGAAGCTGCCAAAAAGCATGTCTTCCTAGTAACTCTGTATCTCTGCAGGATGCCTTCATCAAGATCGTACGCCGTGAAGGAATGAAGGCATTATGGAGCGGTCTTCCTCCAACCCTGTGAGTGTGAAGTCTTCCATGTCTCTTTGTTGCACTTCATTCTGATTGTTCTCCTCTTAAAGCCCAGTTATAGTGCAAATGTGGTTGTGTAACAGTCGTTTAGCCTGTAGCTGATGCACTCATTTAGGGTGCTTTCGTTTTAAGTTGTACCAATTAGTGGCAAATCACCCAAGGTTTTCTTGAAGGCTGTTTACCAAAGATTGATTTATGTTAAGTATTATCATATTGGAACTTTCATTAGTGTTATTCTTGTGGTTGACTTTTTTTCCTGCCTGGAATATTTTTGATATAATTGTGATGTTTTCTGTATGTTCTATCTCCAGTGTTATGGCAGTCCCAGCCACAGTGATCTACTTCACATGTTACGACCAGCTGTTTGCAGCGCTGAGGGTCAGAATGGGAGATTACTCTCAGGAGGCTCCTCTTTTGGCCGGAGCTATCGCTAGAGGTGAGCCCATTACTGTTGCATTACTGAAGGAAGAATCTGTGGCTGGTGTTACAAGCTTCATCAACATCAGTTAGTGATGATGGTTTGCATTTAAATATTGTTTGCAGAAGGGAAAATATCTTTTTTTTAACAAAAACACATGAAAAGAAAAGCATCTTTAGTTTTATCATGACTTAATTTCCGCTTGGTTAACTTATTGCAGTATTTTAATAATGCTGGTGGTTTAATTTCCAGATTAATTTTCGAGAGCAGCCAGCCTTACTTTTTGCCCTGCAGCCCTGAGTATATGTAATTTCATCCTACACTAGATTTAATTTTGAAAGCAAAGTCTCGACCCTCAGTTTTGACCCAGAGTTGGTTCACCTCTGTTTTTAATAAAGCCTGTGAACATTTATTAAAAAGAGAGTTTTAAAAAATAAATAAATAAAGCACAGTTTGTGAGAATGACTTCATTTTTCTTTTTGGTAATTCATAAAGATACACTCCTCTTTTCAATTCAAATGCTCCATCAAACTGAAAAAAGCTTCCTGGAGTGTTTTCTCTGGACTGATTTTTGCAAGAGAAGATGTGTTTGTGTTTTGAACCTTTTCTCTTTGTTTTCTCTTTGTTGATCAGTGGGTTCAGCAACAGTGATCAGCCCTCTGGAGCTGATCCGTACCAAGATGCAGTCACAAAAACAGTCGTACCAGGAGCTGACTGACTGCATCCGCTCCGCAGTGCAGTCAGAAGGCTGGAGGTCTCTGTGGCGGGGTTTGGGGCCCACGCTCCTCCGAGACGTGCCCTTCTCAGCCATGTACTGGTACAACTATGAGAAGGGCAAGAGCTGGCTGTGTGAACGATACAACACCAGAGAACCCACTGTTACCATCGTTTTCATATCTGGAGCGGCATCTGGCTCTGTAAGTGCATCTACACAGCGTTCAGCTTTTCAACCTGTAGATGAGCATGTTGAGTAACTTGTCAGAGAATATCACAATACATAAGTAAACTGTGATCAAATGATTAATATAGTAATTAATACATATTTTAATTTCTTTCAGTTTGCATCCATTGTAACATTACCGTTTGATGTTGTCAAGACGAGAAGGCAGGTGGAGTTGGGAGAGCTACAAGCGAAGAAGTGTAATTATTGTATTAAGTCTTTATTGTTATTATTATGTATTTAATTATAAAATAAATAATAAACACATCTGCTAATGAGGTTGTTTACATCATTTCATGCCGTCTTTTCCTTCTCAGTATCCAGTCAGGTCTCCTCCTCCACCTTCAGTGTGATGCGCAGGATTGTGGCACAGGACGGCTTTGGTGGACTGTTTGCAGGTACACTCTTTTGTGACATTTTGTGAATCATTATAGTTACAACCAGTTCAATGGCACATAATCACTCCGCTTTTCTGTCACCAGGTTTCCTTCCCAGACTGATCAAAGTGGCCCCGGCCTGTGCCATCATGATCAGCACTTACGAGGTTGGAAAAGCCTTTTTCCGCAAACATAACCAGGAGAGGATACTCGGGCCGCTGCAGACCAGCAACACCTGATAGTTTTCCTGTAATTTTCTCTCCAAACCAAACACCACAACGACTACTGCTAGACTACACACCTGTAAGGAAACAGCTCATGTTGCCAAATAAAAAACACACAGAAATAGAAGTGAAAAATACCAATTCCTGCATTGCAAGGTATTATAAATAATCAAAATTTATATTAAATGATTGTTATAAGTATTTATAGATTCATATTCTATGGGTTTTATGATCACAGCTATAATGTGCGCACAACTGAAATAAAAAATACTAATTTTGTCTCATTAGCATTCAGATCAGATGCTTTATGATGTATTTATTAGCCAGCAGGTGGCAGCCACAGTTTTGTTTTGTTGTAATTTTCCAGGTCCCACATGTTGTTGTGTCACTGGGATCATGTGCATTGTGCCTGATGTCTTTAGAGATGTAAAATTCATCTGTTTTATTCCTCTGTGTGTCGCTCTTAGTCAGTGTATCCCCACTAGACACAGAGATGTTTTTGCACTTCACCTCCAACAACTGCAAGCTGTGAATATTTGTGTGACACCGTGGCAAACACAAAAAGCCAATATCAGTGAGAGAGTGGTATGGTACGAGTGTATTTTCAGTTTGATAAGAGATTGTGGAAGGGGACTGTATGTAAACTAAATGAAAATGTGACATCTGAAATGTTCAAATACATACCTGAGTTTCTTTGAAAATTCTTGTCATTCGTTGACTTTATTCGAGCTTTATCGCCACACAAATTCTCACTGTTTGAGCAAGTGGAGTTTATTCAAAACGAAGGATAAAAAGGCAAACAAATCCAATAAAACATCTGCTGTATGTCTGTGCAAATGGCTGCTGTAACAAGCTAAAGGCAAAGTCATGAGTTCAGTGTTGAGGTACAAATTACATTACAGTGATATTCTGCAAATAAATGTTTTTCTCATTCTCAAAATATCTGTTGAAACACTGATCATTTGTCAGTGTTGAGTTTCAGGAATGATCTAGCCATTAAAATACTGCATTTTAATATTTAAAGGGAGCAATAACAATAATAATAATAGGCTGTCTGATAAACCCAGAACTGAAGGGTGAATATTAGTTATAGCGATCATTACCTGAGAACACAATCAGGTGATATTGATTTATGCACGACATAAAAAAGATTCAAGGACATTTTCACCTGAATGTGAGACAGTATGCGAAATCTTGAATACAATCTGATAAAAGTGGAGGCAAAGTCACCATCATAAATCAAAGAAATTGCTATATTAAAAACAATTCGGTGGCAGCAGTAACAGCACAGCAGATAATAAAAGACCCTGTCAACGGCAGGAAATGATTTGCAGTGACACAAAGAGACTAAACACTGACCGAGGCTCACAGCATTTTGTGTTATCTCCTAAACTCTGCTCTGATCTACAGAAAAACATGTTTGAGAGAGGTGAGAACACCTTATCATCACTGTCTCCTCAACAAAGTAATTCTTACATCAACGTTCTGTTATTTTATTTCCAAGAAAGGTAAAAACTAATGCTCCACGGATAAAAAAACAAAAAGAAAAACACCAACAGAACAGATTTAAACATATTGATGGGTTTACAGCTGGAGATTCTCCGTGAAGAGTCAGAGGTTGTTTCAATTGTAATGGAACATTAATAAGACATTATTCAGCCTGAAGGAGCCGATTCAAAACACATGCTACACCAGACTCTCAACTCCCAAACCTGACTTCCATCTTAAAGCTCCGGGCTCCACGTACAGAACATAAACAATATCACACACATTTAGAAAGTTCCTGGATTGTCTGGTCCCTATGAAGGAGTGACGCCTGGGCTGCTGATCTCTGTCGCTGGACTGGCCAAACACTCGCTGGACTTCAGGCTGGCCAGAGACTTGTAGCTGGCGACTGAGGTCAGAGAGCCACACAGACCTCTTAGAGACGGAGTTTCTTCTTTACCTGAACGACATGGTACGCTTGATTCATACTCACGTCAATTAATAATAATTTGTATAGTGCTTTTCAAAACAAGTTGCAAAACACTTTACATGCAATTACAAAAAAAAGCTAATAAAATATGAAATACAAATAAGATGGTAAAACAAGTATCTTTAAAAAGTGAGTCTAAAATACTGAGTTTTTAAAAGTGAGACAATCAAAGTGGAGGCTTTCCTGGACATCAGGAGGAGACGTACCTTGGTGGGGCCAGTGTGGCCCCGGTCTGGCCTCCAGACTCAGTGTGTGTGACGGGTCGAGAGACGTCTGGGAGAGACTCATGTCTGCAGAGAGCTGCTCCAGACTCTGGAAACTCTTCCTGCAAAGAGAGGATAGAGGGTCAGTAATCAACAGAAAATGAATCGAAAATCATTTTTATAATGCATTAATTTGTTCAAGTAATTCAATTAAAGTCCCAGATTCACAAGATGGATGATTTGCTGATTTTCTTATGAATTGTAAATTAAATACTTTCGGGTTTCAGACTGTGAGCCGGACAAAAATGTTCTTTTCACATTTCATAGACTATTGTCTGAAACAATCAAATAATGACAAATAATTTATTTTTTTTCAAATAATTATTGGAAGTGCAACATCTTTGTGGTTTAACGATATCCAGTAACGATACACATACATATATAACAAATAGAGAACATCACCAGCTTGGAATCTGTGAAGTTGCAATCAAAGTAAACATTGTTGCTTCTAAAGTTTCTAAATAATCTATTGTCAATATATCTATATAAGCAACACACCACCAATCTCAATCTAGTTGCTGTCAGCTGCAGTATTATTTCTCTGATTATTTCTCTGATTTTTTCTCTAAGAACAATACTTGTGGGGTTAGCAGTGTAAGAGTAATCCAAGCACTTTATAAATCAGTTAATTAGTTAATAATTAGTTGCAGCCCTAAACGTAACCAAACTAAACCTGGAAGCTGGAGGATGTCAACTCATCTACATACTCCTCCCACTGTCCCCCTGCGCTCTTCCTGTAAAGCAGCGTGTCCAACGCAACAGCGTTGGCGTCCAAGGCGACGGGAGACGGCCACTGATTGGTCAGATGGGCTGTCAACTCTTGTCTGGACCGCAAATCGTTGTTCTTCAACACCGTCCTAAAGACAACAGACAGTGGCCAGGGTTACAGACAATTTATTGACTAAATAAACTCTCATTCAAAAAATATAAAAGCAGGGGAGTTGCTTAGTCCTCTTCCACGGAGTCCGCCATGTTTCTACAGTAGCCCAGAATGGACAAAACCGAACACTGGCATTAGAGAGGGCCTTTCACTTTTTTTTTTTTTTGCATTTTTAGGGGTACTGTACGTTCTCCTACTCATTTGGAAGAGGAGGGTGAGGCGAGGAGTATTCAGTTGGTTGGATGCTACTAAATCCTACACACAGGACCTTTAATATTTGCCTTTGTTTCTTCTCAAATAAATAAAATAAACAACAATTCAAGGCTGTGCAAAGACTACAAACATGATATCTCTGGCATCCTTTTTGTTTGGTTGTTTTTATTTTCTTGGTTGTTCATAGCTAATCACAGATATATCAGTATTGGCACCAATGTGTACCAAGATAAAAGTGTCACCAATAACATACATAGTTGGCAGGTTTTGTTTTTTTTTTCAAATTTAAAATGTCTACCTCAGTACTTGGTTACACTAGTTTGTCAAGCATTGGCGTAAAAGAAAATAGAAAAGAACACCAGCCAATAGATCATTATCAGATTTTCCAAGTCAGAGACATTAGCTTCTGTCTCAAAAATGCTGCATCTGTCTGGCTCTACAGACTATCAGCTACCTCGTCCTCCCTGACGAAATCATAAACCTGCCGTAAGTTGTCACACACAGTCAATCTTCCATATCCGTCACTGTTTTTAAAAAAATCAAAGTCAATCCTTTGAATTGATTGTGTTTATTTTCATCCCTTCCTTCCTCTCTAAATACTCTCAGAAGCCCCTTTAACAAATGAACTACTAGCCTGAAATTGTCCGGACGTTACCTCAAGGAGCTTTATGTTTGAACGTAAATGTCTGAACCAGTTCGTCCAGACATTTAACAGACCTATATTCCTTTCCACATTTTCTTTGATTATTCAACCAAACCAACCCATCTGAGTCTTTCCATTTCCAGACAATCTTCTGTTGTGTGCTACATTTGTAAAAGGGCAATTCACTTTGTATGTGAAAACAGCTTAACTCACGCTGTCGTTCCTCTGACTGTATTCACCATCAGAGCATCTCTTTCTATCAGAGCCTCATGCTTCATGTCACTTTGCTTTTCACTTTCAATCTGCATTTGAAAACATCCACTGACTCATCACACCAGCTTGAGACTGCAGCTTCATCTCTAAAGATCATGACACAAATCCTCTCGACAGACCTTGTAGCCAACTCTGAATTAGTGATCAAACCGAGAAAGCGTTTTCTCACAGATTGGAACGTAAATTAAACTTAATGGAAAGACACAACGCTGATGCAGCTCTACCTCGTGGCTAAAAGCAGCACTGACTGCGATTGATTCGACAACACACAAATAACAAACCACCTGCAATCTCCAGGCTTCTTGCTGTGCACTGAATGTCAAATTCACAGCTGGGTCTGCTGCAAAGACCTCTCCACCTTATCATCAGCGACCTCACATGCACTCCCTAACAAACAAACAAACACACACACGGTTGGTCCTGAACTTACAGTTGGTCCTGAAGCTCCAGTACAATGTACTCAAGCTGTTCTTTCTCCAGTGAGTGGGAGATGTGTGTGTCTGCCAGGCTCTGCTGAAGGGCTTTGTTATGAGATACAGCCTCGGACAGCTGGACTTCTCGGAGACGGACCAGCTCTTCCAGGTAACCCTGAGACAAACACACGGACAGAGCACACACACTCTGTTTTTCATTTGTTTGTTTGCTGCCATCAAGGCGCTGCTGTTTGAATTGCACAGCTGAAATCTTTGTTTTGGCTCAAAGCAAATTAAATAACCAGAGAGAAGAGGCAGCCATGAATGAGCCACAGAGGGAAGAAACATTACAGATGCTGTATATGTGGCACTTCCTCCCAGCATTTCACAATTCGAGCCTCTAATTGTCATGCAGACATCAAGGAAAATGTCACACTGGCATATATTACCATACAATTTGTTTATCCCAAAATAACAGTAACGTCACACACACACACACACACTGAGGTGCTACCTTCTGCTCCAGCGCCATGCGATACTTCTGCTCAAAGCGTTTGCACTTGGTGACCAAATTGCTCTGCTCGGTGAAGATGGAAGCGGCGGTGGCCATTTTGTCGGGGGTGCTGCTCTCGCTGCCGCTGCTCCCCATCGTCCTCATCTCCTCCTCATCGCTGCTGATGCTGTCCGCACTGCACGAGGAACAAACATATTAGTACTCCTCCGATAAAAAAAAAAGCTGAAGTCTTGCTTTTCATAGGTTTTTCAACACATCTGCTGTAGATGCCGATGTAAATGTCATGCAAAGCTGTTGTTATTTTCAAGTTGTTTGGAGACTAAGTGGAGGGCAGTGGATATGGCAAGTTTAGCATAAAGTCTAATGAACTTACAAGAACAATAGCGCAGGTAAGTTACATCATTTTGAACAAAAGAAATTTTAGTCTAAATTATAAATATAAAATGTTATTCTTAAAAAAAAACTCAACAAGAACATAAGGGAATGTGTTTCCATCCTGCATGTAAACGTTACCTGTTTATTGAACAGTACTGGCTGAACCTACACTGATGACGAACTGTGTGATGAAGAGAACTATTTGAATACCTCTGAGTGAACTTCAGGTAAGGCGTGTAATCAATCACAGCGGGGGAGCTGCCGTCCACACCCTCTCCTTTCAGACAGAAGCTGAAGAGAGAAGACAGGATGGAAAATCAAAGCTCAGTCTCTTTTTTTAGCTGGTTCACAGCTCAATATTCGTATTGAATAATTTAACTGGACATCAAGTGATGCTCAGTGACATGACAGTGTTCTTGCATCATTCCCCTGACTTGAACTTTCCAATCACCTTGATGTAGAGATCCTTGGAGTTTTACTTTGTCTTCTTCGTGGAGGTTTTGCCAAAATACTGACTGACTATAAAACAACTGAAAACACAGACTGTACACAGACGACCTCTAGTTAACCATTTGTGTGACCTCCAAACCCCAGTGTCCAGTGTTATATAAAAATGTCCAAACTAGAGATGTGAACCCAACGGCAGCTTTACCAAATGCACGGGTTTCACACACAAAAGTGAGATCTCTTCTGCTTATCTCATCTAAGACAGTATCAACACGTTGCAGTAAAGACAATCACATTTGTCCCAACTTGGTGAGGACGAGTTTGTTTTTGTAGAGACAGAAATGTTGAATCTACTTGATGGTTATTTTTGAGGACACTGTAGTGTTCAGCAAATGTCCCATTAAGTGTGTTTAATCTACCATTGAGGAGCTTCCTGGTGTGAGGTATGTGATTTATTATTTGAGGCCTTCTCTCTTGACCCGTCACATAATTCTGCAGCGTTTGCAAGTGATGCACCTGCATCAACTCTCTGGTCTCGTTGTATCTCTGGTAGTTGCCTTATATTGCTTTAAAAAACTTTTAAAAAATGATGACCAGAGCCCGCAACACTGTAATTTACTAAAGTCATTACCTGAGCCAGATGCATTAGTCTGAAACACCGCAAAATTATGTCACGTGGCGACAGCCTAAAAAGTTTTTAAAAATCTGGTATTTCTGGAACTTCGTCCAGGTTCTAAATATTCTGTACTATTTCATCTTTTATGTATTTCTATCAGTGAGGAGAAGCAGCTTCTTATTCCATCCACATTCTTATTTTCGCCTCTATTAAGATGAAAGCCTCTCGGCTCACCCTCTAAATTGGTAAAGAGATTGTTATATTTCTGATCCTACTTTGCCAAAATCTACCTCGTGCAGAGAAAACTAAACACTGGCTTTGCAACGGGGAGAGAAAGTAGGACTGAACAAGAACAACCGTAAGAAACAGCAGAACGTGATGAGCACCTGAAGTCGATGGTGTTGAGTCCGATGAGTGTGTCTGCCAACAGCCCCGCCTCCTCTCCCAGCATGATCGCTCCGTCTTCGTAAAACCTCCTCCAATCAAACACAAACATGTGAGCACATTATTATGAATTCAGCTCACACTCCTCCAGAAAACTGACTGGGAATTAAATACAAAGTGGGGCAGACAGGTGCAGCTGCAAGATGTGCGCTAAGTATGTAAGAAGATGTAAATGTATCCTGCAGCACACTGATGCTGGAGACAGACAAATCCTACATACACTTGATTTGATTTGGTTGAAGAGGAAACTGTGTGTACAGTATATGAACAACATTAAAGACCTGGTGGTTTTGAAGTCCCTCAGTGCAGATGAGATGTACTCTGATAATCTTTTCTCCATCAGGACCACTCTGATCCACGCCCTGCCCTGCAGAGAGAGATACCAGTGTCACTGAGCTGAGTGGAAGCTTATATCACATAAATAGACCACCAGCAACACAGGATGTTCAGGATAACAGTATAAGAGTCTGCAGCCATGATGAATGCCCTGTGAAACTATACACTGTATTACTGTTGCTTTTTGTGCATGGCTTTTAATGTGTTTAGTGTTTATGTTTTGCTTGTCTGTGACCTGCTAGTTTGTTATTGTGTCGTAATTATTATTATTATTATTATTTTATTTCTTATTTTTTTGTCGATGTTGATGTTGCTGCATTAACGTTGCTTCTGTTTTATCTATAGCGGCTGCTGTTTGAGCTGAGTTTATGTCAGCATGTGTGTGTATGTATGGACTTTTGCCTAGTTCTCTGCCTTTTAACCTTTATTCAGATTTAGTTTTCTAATCTTCTAATGTATTATTTGTATGTTGATAACTAAATCATTTCATTCTCTTTTAGGGTGACTCTTAACATCAGTCCAGGGACAGCAGATGTAAAATAGCCTTTTGGCTAATTCTGGCATGTTTACATTTGTTAAAATGTTTTTATTAATGTGCATTGTCCCTGATTATTAAACCTTTAAATAAATAAATAAATACATAGGCACAGCAGTGCTTTGAGCTAAATGCTAACATCAGCGTGCTAACATGCTCACAATGACAATGTTAACATTAAGCAGGTGCATGCTAGCATTTGCTAATGAGCACAAATAACAAGAAGCAGCTGAGGCTGATGGGAACTGTGACTAGTGACCAAGTGATTGCGCTGGATTGAATTGAAAAATAGACAGAAATGGTCATGAAATGAAAAATTAAGTGATTATACAGTATATACTTAATTTATTCAGGAAGTCACATTGCGATCAAGATCTAATTTTCAAATGAGACCTGAGTACAGAATAAAAAAAGTACAAAAAATAACGACAAAGAAATATTATATCATCAAGTGACTACATTGATTTAAAGCCATTCACAACACAAAATGTATCAATCAAGGAAAGTGTCCTCAAGGGCAGGGGTAACAAAAAATGAATGAAAAAATGACAGTAATGAAAATGCTTACAAATTTATAATTAAAGTAATGAAATGTGTGTAAATTAAAAAACAGAGTGACAAAATGTCAATGGATTTGATAAACGTGATTGATATTTTGTTGCTCTGATGATCAGCTGGGCTGTGTTACTGTCTGCGGTTCATCAATCACAAAACCCAAACACATTTATCATTTCCAGCAAGCAATTTCTGTTACTTCCAAAATGTCAATAAAAATCCACATCATGTTGTTGATCATTGTTGCTTTTTAAATATATGTTTATGTGCTCCTTGTTTTACCTACTTGTACGTACATAATACTTCTATGTTTAATTCTACCTTACCTATACCTTACAGCTCTGTGGTCCTTGTTCTGTTCTTGTCAAATTCAAAGGAGTCAAATCCCTTGTATGTGTGCACATAAATAAAGCGGATTCTGATTCTGTTAAAACTGCAAAGCTGCTTTTTTTTATTAATGAAAAGAGTTCATGACCCGAGCGTGTGTGTGTGAGACTAAGTCTTTTTTCTCACCTACAGCCTGACTGCAGAACAATATTAGCTCCGGTTGTTTGCTCTCTTGCCCTCGGGGTAAGACTGAGTCACATTTCATGAGCATGTGTTTTCTTAACATTTTTTTTTTACCTTGTTCGCTTTGCTCTTTTGTAAAGCAATAATAGGATAAAGCACAATAAGCGAAAATCACAACGCCCGATTGTACATAGTGTGTGCGTGCTGTAGATCAGAATACGTTTGGACTCAAAGTAGAAGATTAATCAAAACTAACTTTCTGTTTTAATTTAAATGCTCTGTTGGCATTCAACATTTTTTTTCCCCTCCTTGCCGCCTACACTAATTAAATCTGATCCCTGGACAGTTTCATCCTCACTTTGGCTCTCGATGATCGCACGTTCTCCATGCTCTCGATGCTGCGGATGCAGTTATGAGGGACTTTACTGCAGGCGGTTTTTATGTAATCCCAGAAACTCCGAGGGCTCTCATAGCCAAACCAAGTTGTCTGACCTGACGGAAAGAGAGAAGGAAACAGAGGTTTTTACAAGCTTTTGTCTTCAATTATAGTGCTCGTGAAGGGCTTTGTTAATCAGAAATTACACCTAAGTGATATTAATGGTTCACTCATTGGACTTCATTTCTTTTAGTGGTTGTCAGGTGGAAGACAAAGACAGGGAAGGTCTGGCTTCAATCTAAAGTTTAAAAATAGGAAAACACTGCGTATGACGCTGGGAATACTTTCCACCAGTGTCCATTTACTTGACACTAATCTCAATAAAGGGAAATGAGATGACGGTAGCTATCTAAACTCATGACCTAAATGGATGAGTCATTGTAATTTCACGTTCAACTTTTGCATGTCTGGGTCCTGATGGGTCAGCGGTAAAAAGACACATAACCACAACTTCCTCTGCTCTTGACAATCAAATGATGGCAAACTGCAAGAAAAATAGTATTGCATTCTCCAGTTTTAATATCACACATGTGTTTAAAGTCAATTTTGGTGCCAGTTATGCATCTGCATGTATGCGTGTGGATGAGAAGAGGGTTGTTTTTACCTTTGAGTCGATGACTGAGGATGTGCTCCAGGATGGAAACGAAGTTAACGAACTCTGGAGATGAGTCATCTATCGTCTCAAAACAGGAGCGGTCCAGCATAGTCTTCACTGAAAACCTGAACACAGAAGATGATGCACATACTGATATTAAGATCAGCAACTGGACCTGGAGCTTAAAAGGCAGCTTCACCAATTTTACACATCAAACTAAAAAGACTAAAGACTAAAAATGTACAATTCATAGACTGCGAGGAGCTTTATAAGCATTTAGGAGGGTCTCATGAAAAAGATTCTGCTGGTTTCATTGTGGGAATTGTAGGATCCTGACTTTTTAGAGCTTGACATATACTAAAAAGTCAGCATATATATTTACTATTCTTTTTTTTAAAAAAATGTGTCTCTTGTAAGTCCCAACTTCATGGAAGTGAGCTTCCTTTGAAATGTTTGAGGGACATATCCACATTTTCTTACACTGACATTTAAAGGGGCTCTGTGGAACCGTGTGTTTTGCTGGAAGCCAGTCGTTACTTTATGTTAACGGACACCGTTTCTAAACAAAGCTACTGTTGCTCTCTGTTAATGGAGCGAAGAGAGGCACTGAGTCAAGAACATGCATGAAGTCGCATCCTTTGGACTGTCGTGGAAAATCCAAGTTCTTCACAAAGAAATCCACAGACCAGCAGCAGTAAACAACTTAAACAAATTGTCAACAGGCTCACATATGGCCCATAGAAAAGTGACTTATACATAGAGTCCCTCTAAGTATCCAGTGATAAACTTCTTTCTTTGTTGCTGATCTCAGACTTGAATGATGTCACAGACGAAGACACACTCAGACTGGTACTGCACATTTTAGCAAATGCACAGAAGACCAAACAAACAACAAAAAGAAGAATCGCCTTCATTTACATAACTAAATCCACTGAAGACTATTTTCATTAATCTGAACTTTCTTTCTCTCATTAATTAAAAGAGACCAAAAAATAAACACATCTGGCCTTCACAGTTGTAAAGAGGCTTTGATCAATCTCCTGTGATAAAAGCAGTCATAGCGTGCCGCCCACTATGACTGTCATGTGCACCGACCGACTCCGCCTAATCTGATTTCAACTAATTAGACAGGAAGGAGAGTTAATTGACAAGGCTGCCATGTGTGTCGATGCGTGTGTGTGTTCAGAAAATACTGCCAAATTGTGCGGCGCTCTTAGCGTCAGCCAAATAATCTGACTTCATATCTCTCTATCTCGTTGCTTAGCAGCACGGTGACCACAGTGTGTCTTCCTGTGAAAGAAGACAAAACTGATTGATTTCATCTTATTTCCATGAAAAAGAGAAAGGGCTTTAATCACATATCATGCATATTAGCTATCAGACACTGTGAAGAACAACCCTGCTCTGTACAGCAAATTAGACGAACTGATTCACTTCTCTGTGTAGAGTATATCATCTACACACATGGACTCAATGTGAGAAAACTGAAATTTCCTGAAATAAACCGTGACCAGAAAAAACACCTTATTATACATTATTCTGCTCATATTGACTAATGAATCATGAAGTTTAGGACACCTGCAGCAGACCACCCAGTCATCAGGACATCATGTTAGCAGCTAACGTGCCTGCAAACCACAGATATGTCCAAGGTGTCACATCATGTTATCATTATATGCTTATTAGCTGACTTTCACATTGGAGGGTGGGGGGGATGGTGGGCTGCCAACGCTCTGGGGACATTTCCAGACATTTTTATGGCGACCAAAACAGGTATTTTAAGCCAAACCATGATGTTTTTCTGACCCTTACCGAGTGGTATTTGTGCCACATAAAGAAACGCTAAATTTTAACTTATTGGAGCTTTTGCAGAAACCTAATTATCTAACATTTATTCTGACCCTACGATATCAGCCAGGGATGATAATCGGTCTACACCTAGTTTTTATTCCTGTATAAGAGTGTTGTGTTCTGTGTTTTATTCCTAAAAAGCCTCGCCAGGGACAGAGACTGTAAAAAATTAGCCATGGCTAGCAGTTCTATATACATTACATCAGTTGCGTTTTTATTTAGATGTAACAATGACTACATGTATCGTCACATTATACCAGTAAACACATTTTTTTTTTAATAGTCAAATGCATTACAGAGAATACATTGGACATATTTAGACGCAAAATAAATAGTTAACTAACTGTGACAGACTGAAATATAACAATTTTACTGTCATACCTGAGGGGACCTGAATGCAACTGTTGGGTCAAACTGACTGATCTGACCTGAATAACGCCGTCCTTTAAGTCTCAATACATCCACAACACTGTCTGCCCACACAGATGGATTCAAATGTTACTCCTCAGGTTGTGTTTTTGTGTTTTCGGCACGACAACTCTGAGTGAACAGTACTGGCGTTGAAGATGTGACAGCTCTGTTGCTATGCAACCGAAAACAATAAACGACTTCAGCTTTGTTCCCTTTCTAAAAGAAAAACAGATGAATGATTTTTTTTCTGTTTCATTGTTGTGCTCATGAATGAGAGAAGTTACAAACATCCACAGACTCTTGATGTGAGAACTAGTGAACATAAGAAGGGGCCATTCATTCACACCTGGGCTCACCTAGCCCTAGAAACCCACATGAAGGCCGGTTCACACATGTCCTTAACGACTCTGTAAGGACACTCCCACACAGGGTTTAAAAGCCTGCAACTCCCCTCCAGTTAGTTAGAACTGAAGAAGCCTCTTGGATGATGAGAGGTGAAACGTCTTCAAGTCCAGCTGCCTAAGATACAGCACTTAGATTTACCATGACCTGGATGACTGAGAACCTCTATCAACATAAGAATGGGCATTTTATACAGCATAATAAATCTTACAGTGAACCGGACAGCACTTGAAGGCGGCACAAAGACATTTTGAAATGTGACAAAAGGAAAAGCTCATGTGTAAATGACCTAATTAATGATGGTTTAATTCCATTTAGGCTTACTGGGACTCTTGAATAGAGCAGAGATGTCAACAATATCATTATTATTATTATTATTATTAGTAACACCTGTGCCTTTCCTTCTGTGACAAATGTCTGGTGTGGAAAAGAAGCTGTCGAGGTAGGTCTCACAAAAAAAGAAAAACTTCAATGGCGATTCCAGCAGCCATGATTTAAAGAGACGTGGGTGTGATCAGGGACATTTATCACGGCATCAAAACTAGTTAAGAGGCTTGTTCAGCCTGAGACACCTGACCTACACGTCTGCAGAGAGAAGCTGTATTGTGGACTGATTATTTTAATTTCTTCAGGTCAGTTACATCAACAGATAAAGTCTCAGTTCACTATTCATCTCATATACTTATATTTCTAATTCATTATGTTTATTTTTTTACAACAAGGATGATGGTTTTAGCTGTTATATTAATATGAGTGTGTCTCACACCTCTGACTGACAGTGTGTACAAAAATAAAGAGACTGTGATGTAATCAGCGATGATTACAGGCCCGGTCAGAATAAACATGGAGGGTTTATGAAGGAGAGTGAAGCCGGTGTGTTCACCTGCTCAGTGTTTAATGTGGACAAAAACATTTGAAGAATTGGAATCTCATCCACAGAAAAACAGACAAGATATCTCACTCAAGCTGCCAAACAACGTGCTATATGCATAACAGAGAAATTAGATTAAAAAAAAAAACAACTGGCACCTTTTCGATGGCAGGTGTGCAGTTGTGTTGAAGGCGACCGCAGCAGCTTCATTAGAGTCGACTTCCAGCAGAGATCTACTCTTTTCCGAAAGCTTAAACCCCCCCAACAAGCAGCAGTCTGCTAATGAACCAGTCAATACACACTCACACTGTGCAGGCAGCCATTATTCAAAACCACTGAACTTTAAGCGTCGATCCTCAAGTTTCCAAAGATACAAAATACAGCTCACGAATTTGGAGTTTGGTCAAATGTGCAGACAGACAGATTTTTCTCCCAGTGACACGGTGGTTTAAAGCAACATTTTGTAACTTTTCTACCTTAGAATAACAGCTCCAGAATCATTTTGATGGGACAGTGTCTTATAACAGGGTGAATGGTGTCTCTGTCGTCTTGTTTCTGCACTACGTTACTTCAGTGAGAGGGTAGGGTCACAGCATTACATACGTGTTTTCATCACAACATTGTTATGACGTAATGGGTTTTGTTTGTAGTTTGCACCTACATTACGTCTGACAAATTGTTCAGAGCTGGGATTTGTATTTACGACAGTGCTGTTGCTTTAAAAATCACAATCCCACCGTTACGCCTTATCCTGACATTTCAGTTGTTTGTTTTGTCCGACCAAGACATCAAGTTTATTATCATATTTAACAAAGAAAAACTTCAAATCTTTACATTTGAGAAGCTAGAACAGGTAAATATTTGACCATTTTGCTTAAAAAATGACTGAAATGACCAATTAACTGAACAGATTCTGATTAATTTTCTGTCAACTTGAGTTAACCTCCATAAGATATCATCTCGCTGTGTGGAAGGAGATGAGCTTGACAACCTTAGAGCTACAGCCTAACTGAGGGGAAAATGTATGTAACAAGTTGATTCTCTCAGTTTTTCATCTTCTCTTCCTTCATTTTGCCGGTTTGCCATCACTCGTCTGACTCTTTCCCTCCTCCGCTCGTGCCAGTCCGAGAACTGATGGCTGGTGCGGAGGCAGAAACAGACGGGAGAGGACCAGACTGGTCAGCAAGCAGCTCCTGTGTCTAATTACTCTCCATTTACATCTGTTTTAAATGACAGTAATGGAAGTAGGACTACCTGAGCATACTGCGAGACGTGTCCCTAAAAAGGCTGAGCAGACACCAGCTGGAGCAGGTGGTGCATTATCAGTTTGTTTTCTGAAGTACACCTCCATTTCTTCCCTTTTCTCTGACCCCTTCCTACTCTTCGGTCCTAAACGCACCACAGGGACTATCGGTTGTTAACTGACATCTGCCAGCAGCACAGAGAGGACCACAGATCAATACTCAAAGAAAAGCGCTTTCCACTTCAGAGAAGGAGAAACAGGCAGGCGACATGTGTGTGCACACCTCAGCATCTACTGCTGCTGCTTTCTCCATATTTTTTGCCCGGCTTATCATTTATGAATGCACCGAGGAGAGCAAGGTCGTGTCCTCACCCGTGTTGTTTTCCTGAATGTTTGTTCTGGAAAAACACCAAATGTTCGCGTCTTTAGTAGACTAAATATTTGAGTTTGGAGCAAAAACAATCAAACAAAAAAAAGCACTTATCTGCTTGAATAATACACTGCTGGTATAATGGAAGAGGAGTTTAAAACTGTCTTTGGACCATCAATAAGGGGACATCAAACAAAAGATATAAATCCTTTCATGAATACAAAAACAGAACATTTCTTTTTGATGGCTAATCTACTTGTTTTCAAGCGGCTGGGTTGTGAATGGTGGAGGAATTTGGGCTCAGTATTTCTAGAATCCTGGCCTAATCCACACTGAACAAATTATGAGGGTAATTAAAGCTGAAATGTGAATGCATGAATGTTTAATGAAGGCTTGAGGAAGCTGCTGCTGCTGCTGCTGCTGGGCGTCAATGTGTGCTGGAGAAAGTGAATGAATGACAGAGAAAACACACACACCATATGTATCTCTAATGTATTCTCTAATATTTGAATGCAACTCATCCCACACACACACACACACACACACACTTCCCTCTTTTTTAAATGCTTATTAAATCATATTTTTAAATCAGGATGGAGTCAAAATAACCTCACTTAACAAATCTGCCGTCAGAGACCCAGACGCTGTTTCATCCTCCCTGTCATTAAAGGAAAGATCAATGTGAGGGATTCCCACCTGCACACCGTCAGCAGGTTCCTCCTCTCCACCGCGGCGCTCCTGCCCGCTCCCCGCTTGCGGATGAGATGCAGCCCCACGCCGAGCGACGCCATCCCCGACCCGAGTCCGAGGCTGCGGCCGGAGGCGGTGCGTTTAGTCCCCGCTCCGCTCCCTCTGCACCAGGGGAGGACCAGCTGTCTCCGTCACCTCCGAGGAGCACACGCTTCTCAGCTGGAGGAAGGAGGGGAGCGACGGGAGCCTGGGTCAAGACAGATATTACACGACTTCCGGTGGGAACTTTCAAAATAAAAGTTCACTCTCCTCATCCGAGATGAAAAAAATATAGTTATGTGAAAAGTACAGAAGCCCTAAAGGGCCATGCATTCATACATTTTATTTCCTCCGTTTTCCCGTGATAACGAGTTAATTTCATTTGTTTTCTCGAGATCTCGAGTTATCATCTCGAAATAACAACTGCCGTTTTCCTGAGATAACGGGATAATTTTCTCGAGATCTCGAGATAACGAAACTTTGTTTTCCCGAGATAACGATATAATTAATTCGAGATCTCGAGATAATGACTGTGATATGATTGGCCTGAGATTATGGAGACGCCCGGGACCACGTAGCTGGTCAGCTATGTAGTTAACGACGACATCAGGATCACTTAGATTGTGCCGCGGATATAGCTGAAGTCTTGCTAACCGTCTTTTTAGATTATGCACACTAATGTGTATATTATCTGTAATAGCAAGGCATAATGCTATTTCAGCCTGTGTCAGGCCTTGATTGAAAAGATATGTGACGCGGTGATCGATATGCTCCTGCTCCTCTGACATTGCTACACTGAATGATGTTTCTTGCAATGATTTTATATACTACACTATCGTTTTGTTTTCTCAAGATCTCGAATTAATTATATCGTTATCTCAGGAAAACAAAGTTTCATTATCTCGAGAAAATTATCCCGTTATCTCAGGAAAACGGCAGTTGTTATTTCGAGATAATAACTCGAGATCTTGAGAAAACAAATGAAATTAACTCGTTGTCACGGGAAAACGGAGGAAATAAAATGTATGAATGCATGGCCCTTTAGGGCTTCCGTAGAAAAGTACCCAAAAGTCATACTTAAGTAAATGAAATATCTTGTTAAAATACTACTTTGGCAAAAGTGAAAGTCACCCATTCGAATAGTAGGGGAGAGTCTTAATGTGTCTGATATTAAAGGGGCACTATGAAGTTTTGAAGAAGAAATTAAAACAGAATAGCAATATTTATCGTACTAAAGAGGTAATAATGATAATAATAAAAAAATCCATTACTCAATAAACAAGTTGTTCTCAGAGGAAAATAAGGTCCCCAGAACACTGTTTGAAGCTAGCAAGGTGGCAGGGTCCGCCACATATAAACAAAGTAAAACAGTATGAAACTGTGTTGTCCTTTAAAGTCAGTTTGTTTATTCAGTTTATTCAGTCATCAAAACAAAGAGAGTTTGTTTATTTAGTTTGTTTAGGCATAAAAATTACTCAATGAAGATCTTTCTCTAGTGGTTAAAATTTCTTCCCCAAAACTACATAGTGCACCTTTAAATGAAATTAATTAATTAATTAATCAAAAGTAATTAGATGGAAATTAATGTACTGGTATCACAAGTACAAGTTAAAATACATATATACATAATTATAATTTACTCAAGTAAAGTGCCTCTAAAAATGAATAAATTCACTTATACATGCATTAAAGCCAATTGCAGAGCATTAGATTTACGTTGAATTTAAAGATTTATACTGAATAATCAGTCAGTAGACACTTTCTGTGGGCTTAATATGACATCATATAATTTATTATATATTATAAAATGATATGATATGATATGATATGATATGATATGATATGATATGATATAGGATGAAAATTATACTTAACTTAACTTAACTTATATTTACTTGTTTTTCAGGAAGATTCTGCTCAGGCTGTTTGCTCTAAGAATGTATCATTATTATTATTATTATTATTATTATTACTATATTGCTGTTGTTGTTGTTGTTGTTGTTGTTGTTGTTGTTGTGTGACAAACCCTTAGCAACAACTTTTTACACTTTTATGTATAAAATATAATTTAGAGAAAGTAAAATTACAGAAATTACATTTAGCTGTTAACTGAGCAAATTCAAAATGAAAAATACTTATGGAACATTTTCATGTCTCGTAATGATTTTCCCATGTTACTAATATGGATTTATTGGTTTTAACATAAGGCTAACTGTCTTTATAAAAATTATTTTCAGGTTGGAGAGTTTCTTTCCATATTTTATGCTATTTCTACTTAACACCAACTTTGATTCAAATGGATTACTTTTATTTTGAAGGTACATGTGCCCAGCCGGAAGTATGATGCTGTTATTAAAGGGAGTTGTTTTTGACATTAAGGAGTCCTGAGAGAAAATATGATTTCAGCCTGACATCAGTGTGAGAAATAAAGGTGTGAGTGGCTTCTGTCTGTCAGACAGGAAATGATCTCATGTGTGAATGTATGTCTGCTTTAATTTAACCTGATCTCAGCTGCAGGTGCAGGACTATCTGATTCACCAAACAAAATGAATGAAAAGATTCAGTATCTTATATTTTATTCTTTGAGCATCACACTGTGTGTCAGCAGGCAGCTGATGTTAAAGGCCCAGTCACAGCTGACCATGTGAACTATACAAGTATAGTTTAGAAGAATTTCTCAGTTAAATATAAATAAAATAGATGTTATCTGGCCAAGGCTAGGCTGTTACTTCTGTGTTGACAAAACATTATTCTGCTGACTTAAACAAACCTTTCACAGCATCAGAAAACATAATGACTCACGTTATTTTTTCATGTCTGGAAATACGATTGTGACAGTTGTGTCATGTTTCAGTCCTGTGTTGTGATTCGTGGTTGAACAACAGATGCTCTTGTTTACATTTAGATCACTGTTTGTGCCTTTGAATTCATTTAAATCGCTCTTGAAGGAGGAGAGCGCCATCCAGTGGCCCCAGAGCAGACAACACATTCTGGCTGAGTTCCCTCCATATTTATACACCCTTGCTTCCTTTACTTGTATCTCCTCCTCAATCCTGGCCCTCCCTCCACTCATGACGAGGAAATGGGTTGTGAAGTCAGTGTGAGAGGTGGATGAATGAATGGACCTACATTATCAATACATTTACAGCTATTTGGAACAATGACTAGTGGACAAGTGGTGACTGAACAAATACAAACCACCATAAAATGTGAAGAAATCCAGTACAATAGTCTAGATGTAAAAACATTAGGGCCATGATTAAACTCTGTGGTAATTTTCTAGCTCTGCTTGATCAAGTCTCAAGGTCAGTTGTTTTTGAGAATGTGATTAATTTCAAATATTAAAAAATCTTTATTAGTTAATATTGTGGACCTGAGATGTAGAAAAACGTAGGTTTTTGTGCCCTTAACACCTCAATCCAGGTATATTTCTGATGCTGTGGTTTCTAGTGTTGTTGTGTTGATTCAATATGGTAGAGGAAGTACTCAGATCTTTAACTTAAGTAGAAATACCAAGAAAACAATGTAAAACATATTCTGCAACAGGTAAAAGTTCTGTATTTAAAATCCTATCAAATCTGATCATCTTTTATTTGCTCTCTTAATGTTTCACGTTTGTCGTAAACTTTGTTTTCATGTTTGCTGTGAAGCACTTTGGTACAAACCCTGTTTGTTTTAAAGCACTCTATAAATACATTTGACCTTGACCCTCTAAAAGTACGGAAGTACAACACCGATTACAGAAAGTTTGGACGCTGTGTAAAACATAAATACAAACAGGATGCAATCATTTGCAAATCCTTTATGACCCATATTCAATTGACTACAGTACAAAGAAAAGATATTTAATGTTGAAAACTGATCAACTTTATTGTTTTCTGTAAATATACACTCAGTCAACAGGAGCAACATTAGACTGGGAAAGTTGTGGAGTTCACCAAAACTGAGTGTTGTTATGAAAACAAAAGTGATGCAGCACAGTGGTAACATGCCCCTTTTCTGGAATGTGTTGCTGACATCAAATTCAGAATGAGTGCATATATACAAAAAACAATAAAGTATATCACTCTGAACATTAAATATCTTGTTTTTGTATTGTTTTCAGTTGATTATGACTCGAAAAGGATTCACAGATCATTGCATTCTGTTTTTATTTACGTTTTTACACAGCTTTCAACTGTTTTGGAATCAGGGTTGTACCATCAACATGTACTTAAAGTATCAAAAGTTAAAGCACTCATTGTGCTGAAAATTGCCCCCATTGACTGATATGGGATCCATTTATATTTATATACAGTTAGGCCATTCATTGAGGTGTTCCCAATCTGTGGGTAGGCCCTCGTCTGAGAGGCACACGGAAAATCTGAGTGGTCATGAGATGATACATAGAAGAAGAAGAAAGAAAACAGTTTTTTTTCAGACTTTTTAAAGTACTCAGAAAGTATTGGTTTAATTTAGAGCAAATTACTGCATTTTGTAAGAATATCATATGTTTTTTTAATGTAAACTCTTAGTCAGTAAAGTAATTAGTAACATTATATAACATACAGATATATTTCCTCTGAAATGTGGTGGAGTGGAAGTATAAAGGAGCATAAAATGGAAACAGTAAAGTACTTCAAAACTGTCTTTTAGTACAGTACTTAAGTAAATGTATTAAGTTACATTTAAACAGTGTTATAATATATATGTACTATATATATATATATACAATATTACTTTAGTAAAAGTGAAATTCATCCATATTAATAGTACTTAAGTAAAAGTCTGAAAGTATCTCATTAAATGTACTTAAGTATCAAAAGTACAAGTAAAAGTAAATCAATCAACCAACTGTTGGCCTGATGCAGCCTGTAATCTGTAAAGTAACTAGTAACTAAAGTAGTCAAATAAATGTAGTGGAGTAAAAGCACAATATTTGCCTCCAACATGTAGTAGAGTGGTATAAAGGTAGCAGAAAATGGAAATACTCAAGTAAGGTACAGGTATCTTAAAATTGTACTTAAGTGCAGGACTTGAGTAAATTTACTTAGTTACATTCCATCACTGCCTTCCAACTG
The DNA here is from genome assembly GCF_040436345.1 of Pagrus major. NCBI lineage: Eukaryota > Metazoa > Chordata > Actinopteri > Spariformes > Sparidae > Pagrus > Pagrus major. Next base: position 17,685,112 of record NC_133231.1, on the reverse strand, counting down.
CTAATATAATAAGGTGTTACTGATCATGTTGCTCCTCTGTTTAGTTTGTAAATATGTTGGACAAAATATACAGTTTTCAGTATTTAGACCAGTACAACATGAGTACAGCTTTAACACCCACAGGTTCAGACTACCAATTGTGTTTTGACACACATCTGAAACTTTACTTGCGTGTGAAGGAAACCAAACCAGAACAGCAGCGTCTCGTGTTCATGTGTTCTGTGTGAACCTTTAGTTTCAGCGCCTTTTAACCTCTATGCAGTCAGCATGTACTTTTTACAGGACGTGAATCAACCACTGACATCAACCACAGCAGTTGCATTTGCAATTACGTCAGTGACAGAGGTAAAATCACATGACAGTTGTAAATATGATGAACCTGATGACACTGATAAGAAACACGACTTTACCCCTGCTTTGCTTTAAGTTGATATAAAACAAATGAATGTAAGAGATGGATTTAAAGCTAAACACCAATACAATAGGAGCCTTTTATCTACAATATATTGTAGTGTACAGCCTTATTTTGTAGTTCTTTTAAATACCCCTTCTTCACAAGGGGAAATTATACAAGATGAGATAAGGAGCAAATATGACAGGACAGGTTATAACAACACTATCTTTATGGTACTTCAAGGATTAAGGAGTCACACAATGTCAGAGTTCAACAGGAGATGTAAACATGGATATAATGTAACTGTGAAACAAATAAACTCTACGCTAAGACCTTTTAAGGTACAAGATAATGTCTGTATTTCCTGTGCACTTAGTTGTGCTGTTGATTGTTGATGGCAGGTGACTGAGCTCACCATCATCGTACCTTTGACCTGCACTAAGGCAACATTATGACTTTATTTAAGGCAGTACACTGTCTTTTAACAACACATGCACACCCTTGATTCAGCAGTAACGTAAACGACACATGCTCTTCTATTTATCTCATTTTCCTCTCTTTTCAGACAAATGGAGATCTCTTGTCATTTTGACTTCTGGAGTTTATCAAAACAGAGATCCCTTAAAATGTTTTGTTGTTCCGCCTACAGAAAGACAGCATGACAAGTGAATATGAATATTTTTATTTGAGCATTATTCACCTTTGTTCTACGCCATCATATCTTGTAACATCATCTTCATTAGCACAGATGTTTTAATCATTGTAATACGTTTTAAAACTAATAGAAAAAGAGACATACAGTGAATATCAAGTAAAACAAAGAAAAAGCAAAGAAATCAACAAACATTACTTATAAGACAAACTGAGACTTTCATGCCAATGTGCCTACTTGGCTTTCTTGATCCAGTGGTTGAAGAATAATTTAGATCATTTACTCAAGTAAAAGTACCAATATATCAATGTAGGAATGCTCTATTACAAATAAAGGCCTGGATCCAAAATCTTACTTTAAAAATTGCAGAAATATTGTCTGAAAAATGTACTTTTAGTGGTAAAAGCAAAAGTGCAAACTGAGCAGAAACAGCCCTGATAAATGACACGGCTGATAAATTAATATATATTGTTGATACTGATACTGGATTAACATTTCTGTTGTAGTTCATCAAGGTAGAGCTAGTTTAAACAACTTCAGTGGGTCACAGCCAGGCACTACTTTTTTGAAACGGGTCAAAAGTAAAAAAAATATTGTGAATCTTTAATAATGTGATGTTAAGTACATGTTTTTTGTGTATATTTTTTATCTGAAAAGTATGTACAGCTGACATTTAAGTGTTGTGAAGTAAAAAGTACGTATTAAGTAGTACGTAGTAAGTATATTCCTCTAAAGTATAGGCTCCTTACAACCTCTACCCAACCTGCCTCCTCTGTGTAAATTTCCGCAATAGTTTGACGTTTAAATATTCAAATACTGTCTGCTTTCATGCCTAAATGAGAAGATTAATACCAATCCATTAGCTTAGCATAACTTAGCATAGCTACTTGACATGGAGGGAACAATTAGTCTGACACTGTCCCGAGGTAAAAAAAAAAAAAACATGTTTTATCTGGTTCGTTTAATCAGTACAAAAAACAAAACGTAAAAACAAAACATCACAGTGTTTCGGGGGGTTGTGTGTCAGACTATTTCTTGACCGGATGCAGTGGCTTCCTGGAGTTTTCGCTTGTTGCCTGGCAACCTCATAGTTATTAACAAGCATAAAACCCTAAATAAAACCACAATGTATCACTTTTACATTTTGGTTTTCATACACATTAATCATTAATGATATTAATTAATGAGTCATGTTGCCATGGTGAAGATTCTAGCAACCAACAAGTCTCCAGGTAGAAGGCTAACTCTCTGTCCAGCACGTAGGCTAACCCGGTAAACCACTTCATCTTTTGAATTATTAAATAAATAAGATATAACATCTTAAGCGGTGAGCTTGAGGGATACTCAGGGATGGATTTAGTTAACTTGGAAGCGGGCCAGGTAATCTGTTTCTCATAAACTAAGCTAAGCTAACTATCTGCTTTAATGGACAGAAGAGGCCATTGGCCTTCTTATCTAACTTTTGGCAAGAAAGCATTGCTACACGTTTATCCCCACAACATCAAACTCTTGTTTTAATTGTCTAATAATTACATAAAGACATTTCACGACAGGGCTACAGATATGGACACCTGTCCCCAGACTCCTCCGCTCCTCCCCTGGCTGCTGTTGACTGGACTGTTATCGATTATCTCACTGGATGAAGCGTCGAGCAGCGGACGTGATCCAGAGAGCCGACAGCACGGGGAGGAAAAAGCCACGGATGAACCACAAAGAAGTACAAACCTGCATTTTATTTCTCTGGAGACGAAAGAGTCAGCGCTCTCGTTTCCCATCGAGGCTCATCCGCTGATTACACTACAACTGCTGTAGAGCCACGTGAGAGGGGAGGAGGAGGAGGAGGGGAGGGAGGACGGGCCAGCCTTAGGTCCAGGCAGGCGTGTGATCACCACCTCTGTCAAAAATAGACAGGAGCACTGAGAGGGGTCCGGGGCGACCATGGCGAAGAAACAGCGGGTCAGTACCTCTAGCTTTTACTCTGTTTCTATTTTGTTCTACTTTCATGTGATGCCTCTTCTTCCTGTGTGCTGCTGTTTACTGTCTGATGATACACTTTACACAATTCACCGCAGAATGAGCTTTAATCCTGAGGCTGCTGTCTGGTGATTTGCTGGTGGAGGGGGTTTATTTCAGAAAGTATAAATATAAATTGTTTAGACAAGGAAATTCAAACAGCTTCTTCCTCTAACAGGACCCAGACATGGATGTGAAGGGCGACATGGAAATGTCTACAGGCAAACACGAGCAAAATGGAGATTTAAGGTATTAAATTCTCTCTTTTTCTTATGGAGTTCTGCAGGTGTCAGGAGTGATGACTCTAACACAGCTAAAACAGCTCATATACCTCAAGATGTGTCTTATTTCTTAGAAATGAGACTTTGTGTTTGACATCTTGACTTTTATATACAACTCATTCAGTGAGAGCAAAGACGATGACAAGAAGAAGAAGAAAGAAAAAACACCAAAGCTGCCCATGGTCGGCCCCATTGCTCTGGTAAGTTCAGTCATCACACTGTGATCTCCCTCAGTCAGAAATAGGTGTTATTATAGCTCTATTTTTTTTTATTTCATTGCCTTACAATACAACTAAAATGTATGTGTTCAAAAGGAGCAGGAAACAGGAGAGGTGATGTGGATTTTTTAAAAAGTGTTTTAATGGTCATGTCATGATATCTAGAAGCATTGTGTAACCAGTGATGTAAAAGTTACCCAAAAGACAAACATTACTAATAGTACTCGAGGAAAAGTTTCAAAGTGTCTGATATTAAATGTACTTAAGTATCAAAAGTACAAGTACAAGTAAATTATACATATATTTACATGCATGTTCATACTATGGGTCGACTGATTAGCCGCCTAGTCGATTATCAGTTCTCTGATTATCAGAATTTTTAAATCCAAGAAAATAAATTGGATGAAAATTGTGCTAAAGATGCAGCATGTGAACTGCAAAGTAAGTATAGAGAAGTTTCGAGTAGAAGTATAAAATCAGAAAATTGAACTACTGAAGTACAAGTACCACAAAATTGTACTGTACTTGAGTAAATGTACTTAATTATATTCCATCACTGAGCATAACAGTAAGGTGTGTGTGTGTGTGTGTGTGTGTGTGTGTGTGTGTGTGAGGTAAGAGGGGAAGCAGGGAGGATGGGAGTGCGGCACATCCTCCTGTTGTTTGGGTGGACTCCACCAGTCCCCCGCTGTGAGAACATAATGGCTCCTCAGACCTGAAAGTTTTCTCCCTGTTCTGATTGCATAATTCAAAATTCTTCCTTCACAAGGAACTGATTCCTATTCCTGCTGTTTCTTGTTTGGTCTTCAGTTCAGGTTCGCAGACAGCTGGGACGTTTTGCTGCTCATTGTCGGGACAGTGATGGCCGTGGTCAACGGTGTAGTGCTCCCTCTCATGTGTATTGTGTTTGGAGACATGACAGACAGCTTCATAGAGGACTCCATGAACTCCCAAATCAACATAACCAACCCCAGTGAGTTCTCAATTACAGGCGTGCACATACATAATTAACTGGAATAAATAATGAAGAGGCCATATATTTAACACCTCTTAACAAATCTCTTTTGTTACCTCGTGCCTTCAGATATTACCATATCTACCAGCAACTTACAAGAAGACATGCAGCGGTACGTTTATATTATCAGCATACAATTAAATTATGTCCAAAATGTTGAATTTAGAGTTTGTAAAGATCAAAATATTAATATAGAATCCCATCAATAATAGATTTCTTGTTACTTAAATCTTCTATTGCCTCCATGTTCCACTTAAAGGAGACCTATTATGCTTTTTCATTTTTTTCCTTTCCTTCAGTGTTTATATGTTTATATGAAATCTTGACAGTTAAAAAGGTCAAAGTCCAGAAGCTCCCCTCTCCCTCAGTAAACTCTGCTCCTGAACACCTCGTCAGTAGTCTCGCCTTCGATTCTGTGACTCTGTGACATCACACTACGTCACCATCTCATACATTTGCATAATTTATTGCCTGGCAGCTAGTTTGGCATGCAGGAATTCATTTAGCACAGCTACTCTGTTGTTGTTAGCAGTGCTGGCTCAGGCGTGTGTGAGCTGACCAATCAGAGCAGACTTGAGGGTGGGGGAGTACAGAGCAGCAGCACTGGACAGAATGAGAAAACTGATGTGTTTTTGAGCATTAAAGCATGGAAACCCATTCCAGTAGTGAGCCAAAATAAAACTATGAACCTGAAAATGATCATAATATGTCTCCTTTAAGTTCCTTTCAAGTTGAAGCAAAGGTAGTTTCAAAGTCACAATGCTTCTCTTCTTCCAGCTTTGCCATCTACTACTCCATCATGGGGGCCGTTGTACTGGTGGCAGCCTACATGCAGGTGTCCTTCTGGACCCTGGCAGCCGGGCGGCAGGTCAAACGCATCCGCAAGTTGTTCTTCCACTGCATCATGAAGCAGGAAATCGGCTGGTTCGATGTCAATGAGACGGGAGAGCTCAACACACGTCTCACAGAGTGGGTAACAGAGAAATCAAGACACTCTGGTTCATATTTATCATTTCAATCCAAGTGTAATGCTGATCATGCCAGGTGTATCAGCACTGCTAAGAATGTATGCAGCCACAATTATTTTCTATTTCAAAGATTGCAGATTTCTCAAATAATTTATTAATCATTTAAATATGTCATCATAAATTCCCAGAGCCCACGTTTTTAGTTTTAATTTACAACCAGCAGTCCAAAACCAAAATATATTAAATTTACCATTAGAGCCTCACAGATATATCGGTATCAGCGTATGTGCTGTTTGATATGCGCTGATATGTAAACTTTGTTTTTTCAGATTAAAATGCAGAATATGATGCTAATTTATTATTTTAACATCCCCAGGGAAGGTTACTGTTTTGTTGCACTAATGTTGTTTTGGACGGTAAAATGTATTGTTAATATAACAATATCACAATTTTTTATATCTGTAATAGCAATATTGGCAACAGACTGAAAAATTCGAGTATGGGTTGGATTTTCTTATCATTATAGAAGACAAAAACAAAAAACAAAAACAACAAATATTCACAATTGAGAAGCTGGAACGAGTCAATTTTTGGCTTTTGTTTTTGAAAAATTACTTCTGAACAATTGAACGATCATTAAAACTCTGAATAATTCTTTGTTTCTTTTTGGTTTCAGGATTTTCTTTTATTTGATAATATAACCCTTCTGAAGTTAATACATTAAAATCTAGATGAATAAAGTTGCGCAGTTCTCACTTTACAAATGCAAAATTGCTTTCATTCCTTTGGCAATACGTAAAAGTTTTCAGTACTCTGAAGATCATGGGTGGTTTTCATTTGCATGTGCAGTGATGTCTATAAGATCCAGGAGGGTATTGGTGACAAGGCGGGAATGCTGATCCAGGCCTACACCACCTTCATCACATCCTTCATCATCGGCTTCACCAAAGGCTGGCAACTCACCCTGGTCATCCTGGCTGTGAGCCCGGCGCTGGGCATTTCAGCCGCACTCTTCAGTAAAGTAAGCATCTCTCCATTATCTTTTGCTCTTTAGAAGTTCGTCTGCAGGCATTTGTAATTACATTATGTCCCTCTATTTGTCTGAATAGGTGCTGGCGAGTTTCACTAGTAAAGAGCAGACTGCATATGCCAAAGCCGGAGCTGTGGCAGAAGAGGTGCTTTCTGCTGTCAGGACAGTGTTTGCCTTCAGTGGTCAGGACAGAGAGATCAAGAGGTGTGTGCAGAATGCTACTACTACTAACAACAACAACAACAACACCAACAACAATAATAATAGTAATAATTGTGAAACTTTATTTATATTGCACATTTTGTACAAAAAGATGGAACGCTGTCCTTCAAAAGCTGAAAAATCCACATAAAAGTACAGTAAAAGCAAGTAGAAATTTTCTTTTAAAGAGGTATTTCAAACCAAATAAAATCAATAAGATTGATAGTAAATAAATTACAGTTAATATACTGTTAGTGGGATTAAGTATACTAGCTGATAGCTGATTATCAGAGCTGGAACATCCGAATCTTAATAGTTGCCCGGAAATCATGACACAGTTTTGACAAACCTGATGGAAGGTTATGACACCAAATGGGATTGTTTCAACAAAGCAAAACATTTGGGCAGGGCAAATAAATATTGGTCAATAAACTGATCAAAGTCAGAGGAAGAAGCCCCTGAAAGGCTGGATAAGTGGATAAAACCCATAAAAACAAAGGAATTGGATTAGATGTGGACATTTGCTGATGCCAAAGGGCCCTGCTGTCACTGCAATCTGATTTCTATTTAACTCTAACTTTGCTTCCCATTGAGCTAACCGTCATGCTTGCACCACAGATATAATAAGAACTTGGAGGATGCTAAGACCATGGGAATAAAGAAGGCGCTCTCGTCTAACATCGCCATGGGCTTCACCTTCCTGATGATCTACCTGTCGTACGCTCTGGCCTTCTGGTACGGGAGTACACTCATCCTGAGCGGCGAATACACCATTGGATCTGTACTCACTGTGAGTAGACACATTATGACAGATTTCAAAATTAACTTTTTCATTTTAAGCTATGGGAGACTCTGGTGCGGCTAACACTCGTGTAATGTGTGTGTCTCAAGGTGTTCTTCGTTGTGCTCATCGGAGCGTTCACTGTGGGTCAGACCTCTCCCAACATCCAGAGCTTTGCCAGCGCCCGCGGAGCAGCACATAAAGTCTACAGCATTATTGATCATGTAAGGAATACAACATTATTTCCTCAAAGCTCACATGTCAAAAGATTTTTATTAATCTCTTTGCTGCTCGACAGTGTGTCAGTTTGTATAACTGAACATGCACCTCTGCATTCGGCCACGCCGGGAGGCCGCTTTGATAAAGCCGACGAGTTGAAGTCAGTAATGAGATGTTGGATTCTGCTCTAATTGGAGCACCTGCTGTTTGGATGAAGATTGCAGGTCACTTGGTTGATGTTGCACAGCTGTGGCTTTCCCCTTCCTGAGCTCACTGTGAATGTACTGTGAGGTTTAAAGCTTTCCAAAATTGCACCACAATTACGCATGTACAGCATCCTCCTGTAGTGGAGTCAATATGATTTATGTTAGTCAGTTAGCTGATGATGTCACGCTGACCATTATTTCACTTAATTCAACTTTGATCTTTTTTTATTAGTTGCTATCTATTAAACTAGTTGGATGGGCAGCTTTTGAAGGGAGATGGTGGCACACATAGTGAACAATTACCTTCTATCTTTTCACCACTTTTACTTTATGTGGTTTGTGTTGTGAAACATGCTGTAAAAACAACTCTAGATGCCATTTTGCTTTTCCACTCAGTTGATTCCTGCTTGATATAACTCTGAGAGCATGTAGTCCATGTCTGCTCCACCAGTCTCTTTTCATTCACCCTCATCTATTGAATCAGCTGCTGTAGTTGCTTGCGGAGTTTACAGACTTGCCATATAAACACCAGTTTGCTGCAGGCGTCCATGTTTTTCCGAGGAGATGCACTGGGATGCAGCGTTGAGGGTCATTTTCAGTCAGAGGGGTCTATGTTTAGTTTACAGTGTGCCTGTAAATTTTTCACCATGACAACACACTCAAATCAGTTTATAAGCACTGAAACAGGATACTGTAGTCTACAAACCATGAGCTGAAGAGCGCATCTGTTTGCACATGAACACAAATTAGCATACACACAGCCACAAGCACAACTGAGAGGGTATGAAAATCTCCTCTGTTCTTTTTTTAGTTTCTCCATGCTGTGAGCAAATACTGAATGAGACTTTGTTACTCTCTCACATTGGACTTAAGACCTGTGGACAGCTTGTTTTTAGTTATTTTTTATCTCCTTTTTAAATATTGCTTTTATATTGCTTCTCATTTTGTCTTTTATTGTAAAGCACTTTGTGATCTAGAGAGGTGTTCAAAAGATAAACAAGATAAACTGTCTGGTCTTAAGTACCAAAGGGTGAGGCCTCCAACAGGGACATAAAACAGAAAAATCTTCAACAGCGAAGCATGAGAGAGCATAGCGATTTGTGTGTTTAGGCACACTGAGAGAAGCAGTGAAAACACAAAGAGCTATGGAAATAAACATTAGCCCTGTAACATTAACAGCCTTCCTCCCATTGTCTGTTTGAGGTTATGATAAGAATCAGGTTCTTTATCCAACTGTGGCCAAACTGTTCACTCTTGTCTCAACAGAAACCGAGCATCGACAGCTATTCAGAGGCGGGTCACAAGCTCGACTTTGTCAAGGGAGACATAGAGTTCAAGGGGATCCACTTCAACTACCCCTCAAGGCCGGAAGTCAAAGTATGTTCCACATGGACTCTGTTTAGTGAACTCTACAAGAGAATACAATCAACTGACATATTATCTCAAACTGTGTCTCATTACTGACATTATTATCTCTTGTAGATTTTAAACGACTTGACTCTGAACGTGAAGAGTGGACAGACCATGGCCTTGGTAGGGAGTAGCGGCTGTGGCAAAAGCACCACGGTCCAGCTGCTGCAGAGGTTCTACGATCCACATGAAGGAAGTGTAAGTAATATTACTAAACCACCTTTATTAAAACAATTGATTCAGTATGTATTCAGTATTATGGTGTCACTTTGGGATCTAAAAGAGTACACCACTGATTTAGCATCGGACTACTATAACATTGTCGTTGTCTCATGTTGGATAGTTTAACGCAACATAACAAAATCGATGCAGCAGAATATATCCTCTTTTATACTCTATTCATTCTTCTTCTTTGTCAAATCCTGGTGCCTGCATTACCCACAATGCAACACTTAAGTCACAGATTCAGGTTTGCTAGGCTAGTAGTTGCTAATGTAGCCTCTAGCTGTTAGCTTTTCGCACAGATGAGGTGCAGGATATAGAGGTCTGGTGAGGTCGCTTCAGATTTTTTTTATTCCAAACTTGTAGTTTTCAACCACAACTGATGCTGACTCAAGTGACATCACTCGCGGCAAATTATCAGATTTTGCACAGCTTCCTCTGGAGCCCCAAGTGGTACTCCCCAAGAACTGTAGACAGACTTTGATGTAAAATCGGTGGAGTTCGTCAAATTCAAAGCATTGGTATTTGACACTATCTGACACTAAACAATCTCCAGGAAGTAACATTGTGTGTCTGTTCGGCTCTTGTTTTTAAGATATGTATTGACGGCCACGACATCCGTACTCTCAACATCCGCTACCTGAGAGAGATGATCGGCGTGGTGAGTCAGGAGCCTATCCTCTTTGCCACCACCATCTCTGAAAACATCAGATATGGCCGACCAGACGTAACGCAGGAGGAGATCGTACAAGCTACCAAGGAGGCTAACGCTTACGACTTCATCATGAACCTTCCCGAAGTAAGACTGTATTTCTGACTCCCTGTCCCCTGTGCTTATCAAAACTCTGTCCACAACTTGCTAATATTGAGACTCTTATCGTTGAGCAGAAGTTTGAGACGCTGGTCGGAGACCGAGGGACTCAGATGAGTGGAGGACAGAAGCAGAGGATTGCAATTGCTCGAGCTCTCGTCCGCAACCCCAAAATCCTTCTGTTGGACGAAGCCACATCTGCACTTGATGCTGAGAGTGAGACCATTGTGCAGGCTGCACTCGACAAGGTACAAACATGCACAGACACATGCTCTGCTTCATCCAGGACACAGTTTTAATGCTTATTTTACATTTTGACATTGATGAAAGAAATGCATTTAGAGTATTAAGAGTCTTTCTAGGCTTCGGTCCGGACTGGACCAGACTATTGGATGGATTGTATCAACATTCATGCTCCCCAGAGCATGCATCCTACTGACTTTGGTGATCTCCAAAGTCACTCCAGCGCCACCAGCAGACTGTCATGTTTGTTTTTTAATGAAGTGTTTTGACTAATTAGGATAAACTGGGTGCTGCACTCTGAGATGATGCCTCATTCAATCTTCTGAAAGCTTCTGTGGGGATCTTTATGCTGTTGCGACCATATAGCAAGCATCTAAGACTTCCTCTGGTTGAGTCAGCTGACTTCCTGTTGGCTACCCACACACATGAATAGGACCTAATGGGCTCAGTTTTGATCATACAAAACATTTCGTTGCTGTGTTTGTGACACTCCAAAAACTAAATTCACCATTCTTTTTCGGATGGGTATGTATGGGAAAGATAGTGTGGCAACTACAGCAAAATTGCCCCACCAGTTGAGAATTGCCTAAGTCCTGTCACTAATTTAAAAAATTGCCCACTGCAAACATGCAAACATGTTGTATGTACTGTGCATGAATGCATATTTAGCTGATTCTTGTAACAGTAAGCAAAAACTCAGACACGTCTTTGTGTGCAGGTCCGACTGGGTCGTACCACCATAGTAGTTGCCCACCGCCTCTCAACCATCAGAAACGCTGACGTCATTGCTGGCTTCCAGAAAGGGCAAATCGTAGAGATGGGAACTCACAGCGAACTGATGGAACAGAAGGGAGTCTACCATTCTCTGGTCACCATGCAGGTAACACAAACACATAAACACTTTGACATTTGGTCAGACTGGAACTGAAGGGGAATTTTATAATGAATGAATGGTCAGTCTTTGATTATGTTTGTGTTTGTGGTTTCCTCCCATCTCTACTGACTATAGACCTTCCAGAAAGTTGAGGACGGGGAGGAGGATGACTGCGAGCTGTCTGCGGGTGAGAAGAGCCCATTGGCAAAGACCTTCTCTCACTCCTCTATACGCAGGAGGAAGTCCACACGAGGCTCCTCCTTCGCTGCCTCAGAGGGCGACAAAGACGAGAAAGACAAGTTGAAGGATGCCCAGGACAAGACAGAAGAGGTGAGCCTTGGTGCAACATGTAGAAAGCCTCGCAAATAAAACAGATCAAACAGACAAAGGCTATACAAATTTCTATGCTCTCATAGTCCAACCGCACAATTACTGGAAGTCTGATCATTAGATGCTGAAAAGGCTCTTGACGTGGTCGAGTGAGATTTGTTTGGTTGAGTGAAAAATATACCGCATAGGTGAGGCTATTATACCTGTGTGTTATTGCCTCTGTTCAGGCTGACTAACCAAGGCTTTAAACAATTTCCCCTCAAGGATAATAAAGTATTTCTGATTCTGATTCTGATAACTCTATTTGTCCTTGCTAGTGAACCATTAGCTATTACTTTGCATGTTTTGAATGGTCATGATGGTATTGACTGACAGCTGAGGAAGTTCTCATTATACGCTGACGATATATTATTGTATATTACAAATCCTGACAAATCAATACTAAATATATTGTCTGTTCTGAGGATTACAAATTCAATGTATCTGGACTTCTTGCACTAAGCACTGCAGCCAAAGGTAATTCAAAATTCACAGTATCCATTCAGGGTTATATCTGGCTTGTTTACCACTAGGCTAGCAATATTACACCCAGTCCGGATACAAACGGAACAGGCTCTGTGTCTCTTGGGTACTCACTTTCTTCCCGTAACTCAAAATTAGAAAAAATATTTTTCATGGCAAAATGGCTCTGCTCCTCTCTCCCCACTTTGGAGCAAGTATATGTGCTAAATTCAGCAGTCTGCAGTCTCGCCTAATGAATCTCTGCCCAAAGACAGAACCAGAAGGGAGGCAGAGAGAAAAGAGATGTGACTCAACTCTTTCTCCCTCTTCCTGCAGGATGAAGAAGCTCCCCCCGTGTCGTTCCTTAAAGTGATGCGTCTCAACAGTTCTGAGTGGCCATACATCCTGGTTGGGACCATCTGTGCCATGATCAACGGAGCAATGCAGCCAGTGTTCGCCATCATCTTCTCTAAGATCATCAGTGTAGGTTACTTGTGGTATCTGTGTACAAAAATAGTTATTTTAATTAATGTTAATTGCAGCATTTGCGAGATGTTGCAGAAAATAGAAAATTAGGTGTTTCTTCTCCTCTCAGGTGTTTGCAGAGCCAGATCAAGAGATTGTCAGGCAAAGGTCTACATTCTTTGCACTGATGTTCGCTGGTATTGGAGCCGTGTCCTTTGTCACTATGTTTCTGCAGGTATGGGTGTGCACACACATACACACACACACGTATGTTGATTTTCCCCAAAGAGTTTGACATTGTTGGAAATACACTTCTTGATTAAATGAGAAGATTGATACCACTGTATGTCAGGAAAATAAACAAGTGACACCAACACACACACACACACACACACACACACACACACACACACACACACACACACACACACACACACAAGCTTTATCCCAGAGAAAATGTTGCAGTGTAAACACATGCAGGTGACTTGACTGTTGTGCTCATGTCTTCTGTCTGTAAAATTTTCACAGGGTTTCTGTTTTGGTAAATCTGGAGAGATTCTGACCCTGAAGCTGAGACTCAAGGCCTTTACATCCATGATGAGACAGGTGAGTGCAATGAAATGAGATGAGAAAGTAATAACTAGAGACATTATAGAGAGACAAACCACTTGAGACATATCCCACCCCTTCCCCCAAAAGCCACTTGTGTCCTTTATGGCAGTGAACAGTGTGTCACAACAAAGTGGCACACACGCTTAAAATGTTCACATATTTCTGATTGCTGTCATATATTTTTTAATTTTAGTGAATTTATTCTATTGATTTTAATGGGCTACGGAAAATGTTTATCCTTGTTTTCTTGTAGGATCTTGGCTGGTTTGACAACCACAAAAACAGTGTTGGAGCGCTCACAACAAGACTGGCCACAGACGCTGCCCAAGTACAAGGGGTAGGTCTCAACACACACACCCACACACACACACACACAGAGCTATTTACTACAAGACTACCACAACCAATCGGCTCTGTTCCCATCTGCTCAGGCTACAGGAGCACGTCTGGCCACACTGACGCAAAACTTCGCCAACATGGGCACCGGTGTGATCATCTCCATGGTGTACGGCTGGGAGCTGACCCTGCTCATCTTGGCTGTCGTGCCCATCATAGCGTTTGCTGGTGCAGCGGAGATGAAGCTGCTCACCGGACACGCTGCCGAAGACAAGAAGGAGCTGGAGAAGGCTGGAAAGGTCGGGGATTTTATATTTTTTCAAGCAGCAATTGTTGAAACACTGATCATGTTATACATAGTAGATATAATATTTGTATGTTTTTTTCTCTACAGATTGCTACAGAGGCTATCGAGAATATCCGTACTGTTGTGTCTCTCAACAGAGAACCCAAGTTTGAATCTTTGTATCAGGAAAACCTCATAGTACCATACAAGTACGAGAAATTACATAATTTAAACCACAGATCCAGTCTCTCCATGGGACATATAATAAAAAATAAATAAATATCTACATTTTAATGAAATTAATTAATTTGTGCTCATGCCACCTTTCTCCCACTCTCTGTGCAGGAACTCCCAGAAGAAGGCCCATGTGTATGGTTTCACCTACTCCTTCTCTCAGGCCATGATCTACTTCACTTATGCAGCCTGTTTCCGCTTCGGAGCTTGGCTCGTTCATGAAGGGAGGATGGATATGGAGGGCGTATTTCTGTGAGTAAACAGACAAGACTTGGGTTAGGGTTAGGGTCAACCCTGTCTTGTGTCTTAATCAGGAGATTGGCAGCTAGGAGTTTGAGTTTGCAAGCACTTACAGCAGGTTACATTAGACCGAAGCATTCCTGCCCGGAGGAGAGGATGTTTATATGGCTTTTAATCATTACCCCGGCCCTGAAGCATGTGAAGGGCCACTGTGAATGAGCGGGCTCCAAACCAAGAGCAAGGACTGTAGTCAGTCACATAAGACACCTGTACCACCTAGACACGCACGTGTTTCAGGAACGTAACTCAGTTTGTCATCGTTGGGAGGGACCATTGCCTGCATTTTTTTTCTGCCTGTTACACAAAGAGGAAGTCCAAAGTTCATATCACCTTGAGCTTCTAACAGAACATAAAACTATAAAACTACCCACAATTTAACGTAATATAAAGCCAGCTGCTACTAGTAATGCTAAAAATCGTGTTGGAGGAGATGACAGACTGCAGATAGATATTGTGATGATATTGTTATTGTGAATTCTTTTAGCCACAATAATAGTGTTGTAAAGATTAAAAATCTGACAGTGATAGCCCGAGTAGGGTCCAAAATCGTGGATTGGCCGATCAACCGACTGACATTTCCATTCCTAGAGCCTCAAGTCTTTATATTATATTATACTATAAATATAACCCTGTAACCTGATGAAAGATGCTCGTGGGGAAATATTCCATGAGTCAAGTTTGACTCATGACATTATCATGATGTCTTGTGCACCTTTGACCTCTTCTTCTCTGCATTTAAAGGAGTAACACATTCGCTCATTCGTGTCTGAACTGAACAGGTTGACTTGTGTAACTAAAGGACAAAAAAGAGTGACATCTACAAACACATTATGTACACACAAAGGTTCAGATATCATTACTTCCTGTTAGCTCAGCCTTACGTAATCCTCTTTAACACTCCATTGACGCAAAAGGTAGAAAGGTAAGGAAAGGAAAGGTAAAACTAATATGGATCTGACTTCCTCCCCTCAGTGTGATTTCAGCTGTTCTGTACGGCGCCATGGCTCTCGGAGAGGCCAACTCCTTCGCTCCAAACTACGCTAAGGCCAAACTGTCAGCTGCCCACCTCATGATGCTAATCAACAGCGAGCCAGCCATTGATAATCTGTCACATCAGGGAGAGACACCGGTACACAAACACAAAACCTCACAAACCTCACACAATACCTAAAATAGAGGACTATACACGCATGCTAACAGATCCCACCTCTCTCTCATCCCTTAAAACTCCAGGAGACATTTGATGGTAATGTGTGCTTTGACGATGTGAGGTTTAACTACCCTTCACGCCCTGAAGTTCCCATCCTCCAAGGGCTGAATCTGAAGGTGAAAAAGGGAGAGACTCTGGCTCTGGTTGGTAGCAGCGGCTGTGGAAAGAGCACCACCATCCAGCTGCTGGAGAGGTTCTACGACCCCAGAGAGGGGAGAGTGGTGAGAAGACATACACACACCCACGCTCGCTGTAATCATAACGCCTATGCCTCTTCACCTACTGTCAGTTAGCTAATGGTTAGCTAGCCTGTCTGTTTATGGCTTCTTCACAGCATTGTATTGAACATTGGTAAGACAGGGACCTGGGAGACAGTACAATGTGTGTGTGTATAGCGTGTGTGTTTTTATCTTAACTGCACCCACAATTACATTTTATCTTTATAGGAGGGAGACAAGAATGATATTTATTGCCGTCTCCTGGTCTACCATGTTGTGACAAGGTCACTGTTTTAAAGCTGCTCCTCTGATAGCACAAGGATCTTGTTTTTGAAATGTTTTTGTTTCTTAATCAGCAACTGTGATTTGACTTTATTGACTTATTGACTTTATAGAGCTGCGATGATCCAATATTTTTATTTAATTTTTTTCGGGTTGTCTGTCCAGCCCTAAAACTCCACTGTACTCTACCTGCTCAGTACCAAATGGCACACAGGCATAGTTAGCATCCAGCTGGTGAACACAGTGGAACATTTAGGAGCTAAAAAGCCACAGGAGCTAATGGAGAGCCAAAAGAAAGAGGCCAAAAATTGATTTCTTGCCGATTTCAATCTCTGCCACTCATTCTGACATAATATGCTTCCATTTTCTCCATCAGGTGCTGGACAGCGTGGATGTCAAACAGCTGAACATCCAGTGGTTGAGATCACAGATAGGCATCGTGTCCCAGGAGCCCGTGCTGTTCGACTGCACCCTAGCAGAAAACATTGCGTATGGAGACAACAGCCGCACTGTGACCATGGAGGAGATAGAGGCAGCTGCTAAAGCAGCTAACATTCACAGCTTCATCCAAGAGCTGCCAAAGGTAACCGCTGCCATGACCTCACGTGTCAGTAATGCTGTCTTCTCAGTCGGGAAAAGGCTGAAGATAAAAGGCGGTGTGATTTTTTTTTATCTTTATCTTTACAACATCTCATGGCACCTAAAATTAATGAACTCTACATAGTAAAGGATTGTTCCCCTAAATTACAATTAAACATATTTCCTTTCTCACGTCTAGTGATATCTGATCTTTTGTCTCAAGTGTTATCTAGTTTTGGCTACATTTGCCAAAGTTTATAGATATCCTTCCATTGATATCTGATTTATTCCTCCACCTCTTTATAATGGTGGTGAATGGAATTTGGTTTGTGTTGCTCGTAGTATTGAAACATTATTTTTTAAAATCTAACAGAGAACTCTCTTTTCAGACACTGACAAATGTAGCACAAGTCAAATAATAAAGACATCACTCAAATTGGTAAAAAAAAAACAAAAAAACAATGATAATAAATTTAAATCAATTGCTTGTGTATTATATATTGAGTATTTTAGTGTGTGCACAGCAGGTCAGTTGAACATGAACATTTTTGATGCAGCACTTTGGGCTGCATGTTTCCATGAAAGTTGTGGCTATATAAATAAAGTTGAGTTGAATGTAACAATATTATGTGCCACCTCCTTCTCTGTCGTGTTTGTATGAGCAGAAGTACAACACTCAGGCAGGCGATAAGGGAACGCAGCTGTCAGGTGGACAGAAGCAGCGTATCGCCATCGCCCGAGCCATCCTCCGTAACCCCAAAGTGTTGCTGCTGGACGAGGCCACGTCCGCACTCGACACCGAGAGTGAGATGGTGAGTGTTTATCATCGACTTTATAAAATATGGACAGAAATTTCCGTCCATAACCGGCATTGTTACTAATGGCTAGCAGGGGGCGACTCCACTGGTTTCAAAAAGAAATCTGATTGTATGGAAGTTTATGAGTAGATGACTGCACTTCTCACCTGATTTATTACCTCAGTAAACAGTTGTCTAATGTGTTTATGGTCTGAACTGCTAGTTCTCAAGTCTTCGCACGATGCTGAATTTTGTAATTATGCTCCTCTTTCCAGGTGGTGCAAGAGGCGCTGGACCATGCCAGCAAGGGCAGGACGTGCATCATCGTGGCCCACCGTCTGTCCACCATCCAAAACGCCGACCGCATCGCTGTCTTCCAGGGAGGAGTGGTGGTCGAACAGGGGACGCATCAACAGCTGCTGGCCAAGAAGGGAGTCTACCACATGCTGGTCACCAAACAGATGGGTGGCGGGAGCCAATAAGAGGAGAGAACTATTTTTCAGTTTCCAGAGGGATGGACTCAACACTCGTGCCTTTCATCGCCAACTCTCTGCATCTGAATGTTCAAAAGCCAAAAAGTCTAACATCTGTTCATTAGGCGTTTTTCTTCACAGGCCTTTTTCACAGATGATATTGTGACATGTGGTCGTAGAAAATAAAATGAATGAGTGAACACACTTGCAGCTCACTGGGACACTTGAATGTTAGTAACACTTGTGCTTTTCCTGCCACACAGGTCAAAATGTCTGCTTTGAAAAAGGCCCACTGCCTCGTACCGTCTCACGCTTTCTTCTCTTTGTTTAAAAAGATCTGTTCACGTTTGTGCCTCGTACACTGGGACTCATGTATGGCCAGTCCTTTTTAAGGTGGAGCTACTGTAAGAAAAAGAAAAAAACCTTCGCTTTTATTGATTTCTTGTGCCTCCCTCCGTTAACTGCAAGTTGTAAGACAAATGTACAGTGATTAAACTTGCCAATACACTGGATTTATTTTGTATCATAGTGCCTGATACTGGGATCATCATCACAGATACGTTCTGTTATACAGTATCTGTATTTAGGTAAATTCCTTGATAATTTATTGATTGTGTTTTTCTATGTTTTCTACTGTCAGTTAATAATTGAGTGCCTGAAGTGTTTAACCTGGGAACATGTTGAATTTTCTGTCACACACTAGGAATCCTGTTTTTTTCTACAAATGCACGTGATTACTAACCTTTTCAAAGAATATGCTTATGTGAACCTATTAAAGTTTTCTATTCAATTATTGAACCATCACCTCATCATCATTTAACTCATTTCACTGGACAAAAACAAAAATCAAGCAGATGGAAATCTCTCAAACTTTATTTCAACTCCACTACATTTCCAAAATTTCATACATTTTTTCAATGTTTATTTTCAGATTTAAAAATACTGAGTTATTTTTCATGTGAATATTTAAAAGGAAGAACAATCTCACTCTCATTTGTAAAAGTCAACAGTCACAGACAGATTACAGATTAGTTTAAGGCTTTAAATGCAGAGAAAGAAATCACAGTTTTTATGGTTCGGTGATGTTTTACAGCAGTCGGCCCAGTTTGAAGCCATGAACAGTCATTCATCTTTAAATGGAGAGACATCAACAAAGCTGCATAGTGTGTAGAGGCCATAAGGTGCAGTGACCATGTTAGTCAGGATTTGGTTCAAGGAACGATGAAACAATCAACAAAACAAGTTTCACTGATGAACTGAAGTATAACAGAACAATGTGCAGTACTTCAGTAGACTGGAAGGCAAGCTTTAGTCTTCAAAATGCGGAAATTTCAATAATTCTCACTTTTTGAGCATAGAAATATAAACAATCATGATACAGCAGCTCTTGTCAAAAGATCTTTCACAGGTCCAGAAATGGTGACGACAAATAATTAAAAATTGAAATTAAAATGTTACCCTGTTATTCTAGTAAACTAACCTACAGAGTCACAGAGGAACGTATGGAGCACTGGGGGCAAATAGCATTGGCTAACTGTGTTGGTCCTCAGCTGATGTGCGCAATGCATTTCTTCTGATCAAATTAAGATCAGAGATACCTTCTTAATGTAAGTGATGGGGGACAAAATCTACAGTGCTTGTTCTTCACAAGAACAAAGTCTGCACTACCCTTTAACTGCATGTGTTTGTGGAAAAATTTAACTTTTCTATGGTGAATACAATTTTGATCATGTTAGCCAGAAGTCAAAACAAACACCAAGAATATATCATCAACTGGTTAAACTTAGAAGAAAATTAATTTTAATTTCTGTCCAACTTCAATAAGTTGACAATAGTTTTACATTTCTGTAATTTTCTTTGGAGGATGGAATCAAAACATAAAACAAGACAAATCAATGTTGTTTAACTAACATCAAAGTTGTTTTTATGGGTTTACATTGAATACCTTTTATTATAAAAGAAAAATCTAAGGCAAACAGTCAAAACAGCCGGAAGTTATTTTCTACAATTCTCCACCTTCGAACAGTCTCTGTTTATTTTGACAAACATAAAGAAAAGGTATAGAGTTTAATACTGTTGGGAATAAAATTAAACATTCTCAATAAAATTTATACTACAATCATGATAATCAGGAAAAATATTTACATCTAGAATAACAAATTATGTATGTTTAGCACTACGAGAAACAAAAGAGTTAGTTTTTTTAATGCCAAAACCAGTGGTTATCACTTACTGGCACTGATTCTCTATAATTGCATTGATCTGTGCTGAGAACAAACATTACTATCACTAGCTGTCGGCTGGTAACTGAGGGTTTGCAAAATGTGAGTGTGTTAATGTCCAAACAAGTGCTAAGGAATAAAAAGTAAACGTGTACATTAGCTTGTGTTTAGCGACTGTCTGTAAGGGAGAGCACTTATAGCTGAGAGGTGGTGGCCAGGTGGAGCATCTCGTGCAGGGAGCTACAGAAGATGTTGTACAGTGACGCAGCATCTGTCTGTCGGAAAGACTTCCACGCCGAGATGGAAACAACAATCCTGGAGGGTGAAAAAGTATAGTGTGGATATGACTGCAGTTGCCGAATGAGCAGGGAAGGTACAGACGACTTCAAGCTTTTCGCTGCTTCATGAATTTGAACCCAACTGTGAATTATAACCTCAATACCACAAGTAGGTGAAACCTGTATTGAAAAACATCATCATCACAAGAAACAGCCTTATGAAAACAGGCTTATGTCTTTTCTGCCCACCTGTCATCTCTGATGCGGTAGAAAAAGCCATAACCATGTTGCACCATGGGAGCCACGGCCCCCAGAACTGTGGTGTAGCCCACCAGACTGGATGACAGCACGAAGTTACCACCGCCACCACTGCAGACACAAACACAACTCAGTTACAGGCAGATCTGTACAGAGATATGATATCTGTACTATAGTTCCGTTCATCACGCTGGCCATTTATCACAATGTCCGTTATGATCCAGTAATATTGTCTAATCACACCGCTGTTGCAGTGAAACCACATTTATATAGGAGCCCAACCAATATAGAACATTTGAGTCCAACACTCATATTAATCTATCAACATCCTAATGTGGATACTGACATCTACATTTGTGAAAACACAAAATTAAATAAACAAAATTTATACTGATTTCAAAAGCTCAAGTTCACGTTATGGATCGTTAATCACATTAGTTACGAACACTTTCCCTGCTATGATCACTATAGAAAGCTCTATTACACATGTTGGTACATATGGATTTGAGCCAGTTAAATCGGTACCTCCTTGCATAGAGAGGGTCCATGAAGAGTTCAGGAGTGGGAAGTCCCTCCTCTTTGGCGATAAGATACAGCCCGAGAAGATGCCTGTCAAAACCTGAACAGCCACGAAAGAACATGAATTTACATATAGTATATCAGAGACACACGTCAGTGCTCCACCCATTAACATCCAAAAGCCACATAAACATTAATTAATACTCCCAGTGATTGATTATAAGTGTTCATGCATTGTTTGCATCCATGTGTGCTTGCTGGCAGTCGTCTTCTTTTTCACTGGCTTTTATTGGTCCCATTTACTAGCTACAACCGTCTATGAGCAGATTAATATGAAACCGATAGCAAGGTGTGAATCGTGTACTGTGCAAGATAAAAACAAAACAAGGACCCATAAAATGCTCCACAGGCCTACTTGTGGTCAAAAACGGCCACAGTATTCTCTCACCGGTGAGAACTTGGTTTCCTCTCGACACGAATAACAATGTACAATAACTAATTTGACAGTAAGTCTGTAGCTTTAGTAAAAGATATTAAAAAAGTAACAGTTAGAGGCTGCCGTGTGGTCTGAGCCTTGTCAGCTGCCTGATCGGTACTATGCATTTGCAACTCTCAACAGAGAACAGAAAGAAGTCTCACCCCTAGCCACTTTTGTTATCAGCTCGGGAAAAAAAACGGTGTGTTTAATTCAGAATATTATTGATTAGACTTATTAATGTCCAGATGTATTCTGAGTCAATCGGCTATATCTAGCGGGTTTACTCATATTTAAAAAAACCCTTGTTTACATGCTAATTTTGGTGTGAAAGCGTTAATAGTGTGTGTGGTCTAACTACTGATTGGAGGCATGTAGAAATACAGAGCAACTACCTGTAAGTAAAGTGAACTAACCTTTTCCTTCCTGGGCTTCAGCCATCAGTTTGTTGTGTTTATTGAAGGCCAGCAGCATGGCTTTCCTCTTGGCATCAGCCTGACAGAAAAATGCTTATGTGTTAATGTTCAAATATTCAAAGACTGCCTCCTCCTCCCTCTCTTCAGTGATTCTGCCACAGTGCACCGTTTGAGACATACACACACTCACATTGGACGTTGGGTCCATCATGACTGTACACCAGTCCACTGCCTCCTTGGTGCAGGGTCGCATCGTCTCCGTCCTGCCGTGGTAGAACTTGCGTGTCATTGCTGTCTCATAACAACTTCCTGGCCTGAGAGCGGTAAGAAGAGACATCGGGGTGATTCACTTCTTAGTTTTCAAACATCACTCTCGCATGGTCATATTAGTGAGTCCATACTTCTTGTGCAGTCTGGAGTAGGCCAACTGCATGGCTAGTTGAACAAAGGTGTCTGGATGCAGCTTCCTCTGTTTGATGGCTGCTTTTCCAAACGCTGTGAAGGCGTAACACACCACCTGCAGGTCCTGTGTCTGTAAAACCAGCGACAGAGTGGACAATCACACAGCTGTGACTACGGACAAGTCATTTAGGCTTTCTTCTTAGCATGGACTGCTGTTTAATATAGGCTCACCGACTCCAGGTATTGCTGCTTGGCGTGGGTGATGTAACTCTGGACCTTTTCGTCCACAGTAAACACCAGCTCCTCAGGAGGGGATATGGGTCTAACTCCCTCTGAGCCCTAAAAAGTACAGACATTAATGTGTCATTAGTGGACAGATACATTTAAAGTGAGCTATCACCATCAAGGACTTTTTAAATTCACATAAAGAATCAAGTAAAAGTCTATATTTACCTTCCATTTGCCTTCTGTAGCTTTCACTTGCTGGTCCAAATACCAACAAAAGGACACCAGAACCATTGCATCATATGGCGCATGCTGCAAAACAATTTGGATCTATCATTTTTAAGACATTGGATTTTAAGTTTTTACACAGTAGATTTTTTTGCTTTTTGGGCAGAGACGTTTCAAGACACCAAGATGAGCAGCGTGAAAATCTCTCATCTAAAAACAGGCTTTCACAGTGCGTCTCTAAACTCCTCTAACATGACACACACACAAACTCACGTCACAAGTGGATCCAAACGTGCCGTCTGCGAACACGATTGAATTGTACGATTTGTCTCCCCAGCGGACGGTTGGGTTGCCTGTAAGTGCTTCCAGGGTCACCTGTGATCAGAAGGGCAAAGTCATACAATCAGACACGGAGGCAAATGAACAGTAAGTCATGCAGTCATAAATAATTCAACTTTGTGCCGCCCGTACATTGGTGTAGTTCTCTGGAGAGGAGTAGGGTTTGGTTTCATCCAGCGATATGACGAACAGACTGCTCTGGATGGTCTCCAGGATGGTCTTATTGTGCTGATCAATGCTTATTAGATGCTCTCTGGCCTGCAGAAACAGTTAACAGTTAAGTACTGATCCTCAGGCATGCTTCTGTAATATGAGAACTCTCTCACAAAATAAATAATCTATAATCTGTTATAGATCTTATTCACTGAGATGAAAACCTCCAAAGCTTGAGCACCCCTACCTTCGCCCAACGAGTCCTCTCCTCTGAGGTGAGAGCACTCACTCCGTCTCCCTCCGGCTCTCTCTCACAGCGCTCTTTCACATAGCTCAGCTGCCTATACAGGATAACATAAACCAAATAAAGCTTGTTGAAAGCCGGCTGTTTTCCATTCAGCCTGCTATTACAGGGTTGCGACAGCGACCAAGTTAATTTTCATTTATTTTTGTTCCTTTTTGTTTTTTGCAGTCGCCTCTGTCTGTATTCAGTGTTCGTCTGCCCTCCTGTAATGTAATCTTGTAATCACTTCCTAGCGTGCTTAGTTGTGTCTTAAGTTGTATCACTTGTTACGTCTTGCTTCACTAGATAAAAGGCAAACAAAACTGTTACTTGATTATTTCTATATATTAAAGGGACAATTGAGATGCTGTGCTGAGTAATTTGATTATTATCTCCTTGCATCTCTTCCTCTCTCTCTTTCTTCCCTGTTGGTAGGAGCTTAAACGTGAGGAAACACAAGGAGTCGTGTTACCCCAAAGTAGAGGACCTCTTGTCTGCTCCCTAAAGATACTGTAAGTGTAGCGCCCTCTTAGGGCTGATGAGTGAAATGAAAAATATTCTATTAGAAATTAGATAAGCAGTGTCAGCAGCAGTTAATATACAGCCTCAAACCATCAAAAAGAAGATTGTTCTCCTGGGTACTAGGTTTCATATTTGGATTTTATCACAGAGTGGTGTTTGTTCTTGTAATCACTACCTGAGTAGTTCTGGAGGAGTGAGGATTTGTCCATCACAGAGTGCGTCAAATGTGAAGACCCGTCCACGACAAAGCACTACCAAATGGGAAGGGGATGGACCTTCACGCTCTGTGACACAGCACAATACACACATTACACAACGCTGATGTCAACTGAGAAAGTGGAGTAAAGAGCACACAGGTGGGTCTGAAGGTTAGAGATAAAAGCTGAGTTTAATCTACCTGTTTTGAAGTAATTACGAATGGTGTCCTTCTTTACTCCAGGTACTTTGCAGGTGCAGAACAACATTCTGAACTGATCCATATCTAATGCTGTTTTTCCAGCTTTCTGTGGAGGCAGCCTCTCCCTAACGCATGCAAGAGAAAGAAAAGGAAATTCATATTTGACTTATGTGAAAAAGAAAAGCAAATTCAGCTTAAAACACCACAAACACAGAGCTTGCGTTGTGTTTTAACATGTCTTACATGCGGATCAGGCTCCAGTACTGTAGTGAATGCCATGTGATAATACTGGCCCTCTGAAGAGAAGTTCCCTCTGCAGGAGGCCAGCAGTGCTCCAGGTAGGGCGCCGGGCCTCCGAAGTTCACATTCAGCTGAGAGGGGGTGCGGACCTCCAGGTACGCAGTGTCTAACCACCATTCTTCCAGCTGGGAATAAAAAAACAAAACATTCAGCGAAGTAAAAAAAGACATCTGTAACACTAAAAACGAGACACTTCCAGATCAATTACGCACCCAGTTTCTCTTTGTCCTCGCTCTCTGCTGTAGTTTCTGGTGCAGATCTTTGCCAACACCCTGTTGAAACTTCTTCACAATGTCAAATGTTGCCTTCAACTCTTCATCAGATGCAAAAGGGCGAACTGATGGAAATACAAAGTTAGTCAGTCTGTCAAGTGAACATGTCGTCACGACTGTGAAATTAACTCAATGTACAAAATATTTACCGATTATGTGAAACACACAATCATACAGGCATACTAAAACACTTGTATATGTAATATTATAATACTCAGAACTAAAGACTGTCTGAATTTGACATATTTAATAATATTATAAATCACAACATCTCTAAGCGAGGTGTACTGGGGAGAAGAATTGTTGGACCTGACACAGAAAAACCCAAAGAGAGCTGAGGTAAACTGATGACTGCTGTTGCATAATTTTAATTTCAGTATTGATCATTTATTTTAATTAAAATGTCAATTAATCTATTTTATTTCCAAAGTTTTTGTCCTGTTTTTGCTCTAATCCACCAATTTTCAGGAGTATCAAAGGTCAGTGGGTTCATGTTCATGTGCATGATAAATATTTAGAAAACCTGCAACAGAGTAACTCAGAGACAGAGCAGGTTGTACCGAGCTACTATCTTACCTGAATCCAAGTACTTAGAAAGGCTCATTTCTAGCGTCGGGACAGGCAGGGCTGGCAGGCTGCTTTGGTACTGGAAGGTCCGCTCGGGCAGAGACTCTGACAAATGATTCGCCATTTCTTCTCTCTGTAACACAAATAAATGTGACACTGCCATGAAGCTGAGGCTGACATGCCTTGTATCACTGATATGACTAAATCAAATGTTTCAGAAAAATCATCCACTTGACTTTATTTGCAACTGTTTATTCTGAACAGTGAGATTAGTATAACTTGTATTTTAATGTTTTATAATTAGTGTATAAGTTCTACAATGTACCAAGATTTGCTGTGTACATCAACAGACAATGTTTGGGCGTTTAGTCATGTACTACCATGGCCTTTTTTTCATACAGATTTCACATATGGGCCTACTATACATATGTTTTAAACCCACATACAATACATACATGACACACCTGCCATAAACAAGACATGAGAGATGTTTTTAAGTTAACATGAATATATGTAACTTTTTGTCTTCCTTATAAATATAATTTTCTTTTCTTTTTTTCTTCCTTTAGCTTCACTTTATTGTACTATTTTATTGTATTCTACTTTGAATATCAAAGTATCTGTATATACATCTTCTGTGTGTGTAGCATGAGGGAGGCTGCAATTACACCTCATTGTGCAGTCCTATATTGTATAATGCAGATAAAGCTGAACCTTGAACCTTGAAACACTTGTACATGGTTGCCCTGATTTCAACCATGGTAATCCACAGTGTATGCAGTCACTGACCATTATATGCAATTTAAAATCATGGTTCAAAGACAATTAGGCGTGCGACCATACTTACAAATATCCTGAAGCATGTTTTGTTTGAGGTTTTATGTATTGTTCTCCTTGTTTTTATGTTTTTTTGTATGTGCTCTGGTATGTACACAGTATAGCTGTTCTGTTTGTATGTATTTTATGTGTAGCTGTCATTACACCTGCACATGTGCTGCAGATGAAAATGAGCTAGGGATGGCTAAACTGGCACATTTACAGAAATGTTATTAATGTACCATTGCCCCTGTAAATGTAATTAAATGAATTAAAACGATAGTAATCCTAAACCATGTCTAACTCCACTTAGGTTTCAGACACATGAGCAGGTGAACACAGCACAGAGATCACATTGGTTTAGTATTTAGGGAAATACCACCAAAATATGTGTTTTTCTCCCAGTTTTGATATCCCACACTTCTGTTATGGAACATTAGCTTCACTAGCTGGTTAGCTTTACAATGTTTCTTTGCTATAAAAGCCATATACATTCACAAACTTCTTCTACGACGACTGGATAAATGTTGTAGTGTACTTCAGCGTCCAGTTTCATACAATTTTAGACTACTAACCTGCTTGTTGAAAGCACTCTGATAAATAAGACTTTTACGCTAACATGTAGCAGTAAGATAGCTAAGTGTTTAGCCGACACAAAGCTGTTAAGTGTTACAGTTAATTAGCTTCTCTCTCCTCCGGCTATAAGCTAACAGTATGACAACAACACTGTCTGACCTGAAAGTTGGGTGAAACTTGAATTAAACACTTCGTAGCTTTCAAACACGGAGCTTCCGTCGGCTCACCTTCTTCAGGATACGTTAGATTAACGCATCCACACACAGCAGAAGTATCTTGAGTCTTGCAGTCGGCTGGATGTTGTAGCGGCTCAGTGTTGTTTTGTCCGCAGCGGACTTCACCTTTACCCCACTGGACCTCGTTGCCAGCCCGGAAGACATCACTGCGCATGCGCGTCGCACTTGACCTACATTTCTATCTGAAATAATGAGGCATTGATACTGAGTGTGTGTGCTGCAGAGAGGTGAGGGGCTGGATTCATTTAGGGGCTGCTGACCAGAATAGAGTCTATGAAACTTGAAACGAGTCTTTTACTTAATCCCTGCACAGAGAGAGGATTTATAAAATGATAATAAAGTTATTAAGCTACACAAACAGATCCACAGGTCAGTGACACAGTGAACCTTTCTCTGCAGCAAAGCCAAACAATTCTTGCAAATAAAGTTCATAGCCTTAAGTAGGCTATGTGTACTACATCCTTGTGTGTTTTTTGGCATGTGTCAGTTTTTCATGGTTTGGACTTCACCCATTTTTTTCCCAATCGAGAGGATTCCTCAAAGAAGGTTCACATTTTGTTCTAGTCTGTCTGTCAACACTCATATACCCATGTGTACTTATTCCTCCTGTAAATACTGGCCATTAAAAGATAAGTTCAACCATAAATGAAAGTATAGTCATTATCTACTGATGCCAGAAATGTTTTGTAGTCCACGAAACATTTCTGGAGCCTCACATCAAGACAGTGTTGCAGCATTCTCTTAAACAACTGAAGTAGATGGGGACCTGTTTTAAAATGTAAAAAGAACAACTGAACAAGAATATTAAATGGCTCCATACAAATTGTCCAGTGTAATCCAAGTCTAGTGCGAAGATCAAAAACTGATGTGAAAATACTTGATTTACATAGACGAACTCTTTGCTGTAGCTGCAAAGCTAAAAGTGCTACTGTGCAGCCCGTCTGAAGTGGGTACACAAGCTCGAGTGAATATAAAGGGTGTAATAACATCTTATCAAATACATTTGGGATCTCAGGTATTCCAGAGACTTGAATTACGTCAGATGTATGGAGCCATTTTATAGTTTTAAAACATTTTTTTAGTGTTTTAGAACAAGTCCCCATCTACTTTAGTTGTTTAGAAAAATGTTGTAACACTGTTTTGCTGTGAAGCTCCAGAAATGTTTTGTGGACTTTGTGGTGTTTCTGTGATTTTGTCCACCCCTTTTATATCAATGAGTGCAGCTCAAATAACAACCAAAAACAAAAACAGTTCAGAAAGAGGTTTTATTTTTAAAAATGTGTGCAGTCGGTTCACATTTTAGAGCATTTAGTTTGTCCTGTTTTGATTAGGACTCAAGCTACAGTACATATCAAAGTGTACAGCATACCGTATATTGCTGTGTACATGTGCATTACAACAATTAACTACACAAATTAGTTAAAATAGCAACTAGCAAATTTTATATTTTTATCTTCAAGGGTGCATAGAAATTGTTCAATTGTATAAATGAATAGAAATAGTCTATGTAAAAAAGGAAATAAATCACAAAAAAAAATTAATTGCACTATTATTCTTCAATATTATGGCCTCTGAAAGCAGAAGGCTACTGGTTACAGTATGTTGACAGCAGCATGGTTTTAGTAATTGAGTTAGTTGACTGTTGTCTTTTTTTGCATTAATTCAGCATCTTCAGGTTATTGCAAGCATTACATGCCATATTTGCTGATCACTTCCTTTCCGAGTGTAATGTAGGCTGACATGGCGTCATCGTTGGACATTCCTGAAAGAAATAGAAAGTATTTGGATTAAAAACACAAAATATCAATATGTAAATGTTCAGGTCAGCCGGTCAGTAAACCACTTTGGTCAAGACTTAAATATCTCTACAACAACTACATGGACTTCCATTGAATTTTGTACAGACATTCATGGTTCCCAGAGGATGAATCCAACCAACTCTAGTGATCCCCAGATTTGCCTCTAGCACCACCAGCAGATTGACATTTGTAGTTTTGGTTCATAAATCATGTTCTCCTTAGGATAAATTGTAATCACCATGGTGATGTTCTGACTTTTAAGCAGGCACTTTAATCAGGTCAAAATCCCAATTTGTTCTCCTACAACAATCTCATCATCTTCAGCTGTAGTTTGTGTTTAGAGCGAATTAGCAAATGTTAGCTTAGACACTAAACTAAGATAATCAGAATGATACAAACATCAAACCTGCATAACAATCATATGTTAAAGGTCCCATATCAAACTTAATTTATGGCGTTCAAAAAAACACATTATTTTTCTCATTCTGTCCATTGCTGCAGCACCTCCTGTTCACCCTCTGTCTGAATGCTCCGTTTTAGCGTCTGTCTCTTTAACCACCCAACCATGTTTCAACATCAACTCTGCCGGTGGTTCTGCAACCAAGGCTGTGCTGAGGGTGGTGATTTTATAGTTTTGACATCACAAACTTTACAGAAGTCGTGTTGGCTCATTTAAAGGCACAGTTTGTGAATATAGTGTTAGAGTTGGTGTGGATTTCTCCATGGATTGAGCATTTGGATACACCCAACCCTACTTCATAATCAAAAAAGACATGGAAATCTCACTTTTTACATCATGGGACCTTTAACAGTGTAATTGCGAGCATGCAAGCATTCTTATTGTTACCTTTGCGGGAGTTCCAGGCGTCCCATTTGGCTTTTCCTTTCATGTCCAACATTCCTGGTCTGTCTACAATTGCAACAGGACACAGAGATTAAGGAATGCTCAGACTTATGGGAACATTACATGGAAGTTATTCTGTTTTTCTGCAGCAAGTCATACCGGTGTTAACGTCTCCTACAAGTGCCTGCTTATAAAGGCCATACAGGTCCAGCAGCTCCTGATCTGAAGGCCTCGTCTTCACGTTCTTCACATCCTCTGCAATCTTCTCAAACTCTGCCTGCAGGTAATAGATGGAAAAAGAAACTGTTAAGTCACTCTTTACTTTTCTTATTTAATTATTCATAACGTAGCTATTAAGTTGCACAGGGTAAGCAATCATAGGCAGTTTTTTGTCCTTTGCCAAGTCCAACAGTTGAGTCAGGATAAGATATCGGGTGCAGCAGGAGTTTAAAGTAATCAAAGGATATGAGAATGTGCATATTAATCAGTTACAGACAGCACTGAATAAGGAATCTGAGCGTAGTATTCAAGTCATGGCGCACAGCCCGGGAAACCTATTGTTGGAGGGAAACAATGGGCTTTTATTCCAGGCTCTACTGCTTTTGGGCCTCTTGAATAATCTACTTTACAAAAGGATCTGGGACAGACCAGATAATCATAGGCCATCAGAGACCCTTTTATATGGGCAAAAACTTGAAAAACCCAGAAACTTTAAAACCTTTAAAATGTGCCTGAAACCATTTAAAACGCTACAAATGATCTAAATCTTAACTATTTGTCAAAATTGGTATTAATTGTGCCAGTCGAATATGTTTCATCTTCCAGATCCTGTTATTCATAACCACGTGTGATAATATTTCTCGTTTTTCTTTCTTTCTAAGCAATCTGCTTGCAAGTCAGCGATGACTGCAGCGTCGTAAAGACCTCAGGGTCCGAGCATTAATATGCCAAGACTCGCTTTCCTCACATTCACCGACCCCACACTGTCAAAGATGGATGACTCGCATACAGTAGATGGCGTGAGCACCCAACCGCTGACCTCTTTTCATTTCATGGCGATCCCCACACACATCCCCGTTACACCGCTGAATGAAATGACAATAAAGCAGTTAATAGTTACCTTTTGAGACATGTTCGCAGATTTAGCCCCGTAGTTCAGATAAATGTAATATCTCTGTCTCTGCTTGACGGATTTTCGCAGCTGTAATTGCGGCACAGCTGATCAATGCAATACTGCCGTGCAAGGAGTGCCCTGCAGAGGAGGGAGCAGGGAGCTGATTGGCCGCCTGTCATCATCTCACACTCACACACACATGCACACACACATGCAGAGAGAGAGAGAGAGGGGGAGAGAGAGAGAGAGATATCTGAATGATACCTCATTTCTGTATTTAAATTTCATGCTACTCTCTAGTATTTCCTGCACTCTATCAGAGCTGTAGTTACTTTGAAGATGGGTTTATACACGGACACATGTTAATCTTCGATCCTTAAATGTTATACTAATTGTTATAAACTACCCAGCAGCAGTTGAAATAAGCAAAACATCACCCAATCATAACAGTAAAAAGCTAACGTTAGCCTACTTACCCAGGGATAGCTACTGTAGCTAATATAGCAATAAAGTAGCCTATAATGCAATTAATACATTTTCTGCATCACGAGTCGCGTACTTTTACTCACAGAACATGCTACTATTAATAGGTCATGTGTTTTACTTTACTTTTAGAAAAAACATGAATAGGGCTACAGAGCTTAAAACTACATTTTAGGCTATCAGTAGCGTCACCATGGGTAACCCTCAGTAGCGTTACCATGGCTAACGGTGCGGTAGGCTAGCTGAACAGGCTAGTTCCTCCACCACTGGATAAAAGCACTGAAGTGGGACGACGTTATCTCGAATTAGATACAGTTCAATAAATCGTTTTTGAACACGTTACATGTGGTCAGTGACTCCGTTATTTGTACCACACACGCCCCTTCCGTGTCGTACTACTCACTGAGCGCTGGTCGGCGCCGCTGTGGCTCGTTTCTTTTAAATAAAGTTTGTTTTTTTTCAATTCAAACAAGATGGCGGCGCCCTGATGTCCACCCGTGCTGAAGGTGTGACTTCAACACCAATTTTAAAGCTTTTGCTGTATTAAAAAAAAATCAGGTAAAGTAACTTAATGTCACTTTTTTTGTCAGGTATGTTGTTTATTGTCATAATGTTTAAGTGGTTAGAAGAACTGATGTGTTTTTACTACAGCTGAACCAGTAAAACCTCTGTCACGTCACGTTTATTTTTACCTACAGAGACATTATTATGAAACTCAAAAGGTCATCATATCATTTGCTGAAAGTGGTACATGATAATGCTTTATTTATTTTTACTTTTATAATTATTATTATTATTTATTATAAAGCTCAAACCTTGTTATTATGACCCGCCTGATAACTTGATTTTTGAGGACTGATACTGATATAAGTATTTGTAGCTGTAATATTTCGTATCCATTGTCATGTATTATTCATCTTCATTTCTGTTTTTATAAAGGTTTGTTTTTATCTTTACTGTGGCAATCAGCGTTACCACTACTCTGTTCAGCACCTTGCACACCTCTGTTACACAAATAAAGATTAGTCTATGTTTTGTGTGGAACATTTTTGCGTTTGTTTAGAATATAATACTATTTTTTGTAAAGGTGAGGGTTAGGGTTGAGTGAAAAGCGTAATCTTTGAAAAATGTACATGCATTTCAGATTATCTCAGTATTTGTATTCCCCCTTTGTCTTTAAAGGAATAGTTCACTCTAGAACGAAATTCAGTCATTATCGACTCAACCTCATGCTGATGAGAAGTCTGTGTAGTTTCTTATTCCTCAAAGTGCAGCTGGAGACCCGCGGGGTAACCCTCCTACAGCAAAAATCCATATAACGGGCGTCAATGTGCCCGAGACGAAAAGGTGCATAAAACTACACAAAAACTTTGTAATATTCCTCTATACTGCTCGTCCGCTGCAATCCAAGTGTCCTGAAGTGGCGACATCCAGAGTTTACTTGAAACGACGTCATTTAGTACATTTTTATAGCCTAAGCGGGTGCGAGGGAGACTTGCATGCATGCTGGAGCGTGCCTCCAGGAAAATATAGTATAGTGACTGTTTAGGCTAGAAAAATGTACTAAATGACGTTGTTTCAAGTAAACTCTGGATGTCGCCACTTCAGGACACTTGGATTGCAGCGGACAAGCAGTATGGAGGAATATTACAAAGTTTTGTGTAGTTTTATGGACCTTTTCGTCTCGGGCGCCATGTACGCCTGTTATATGGATTATTGCTGCCGGAGGGTACCCCCGCGGGTCTCCAGCTGCACTTTGAGGAATAAGAAACTACACCGGACTTCTCATCGGCATGAGGGTGAGTCGATAATGACTGAATTTCGTTTTAGAGTGAACTATTCCTTTAATGACAGCATGCACTCGAGCTGGCATGGATTCTACATGTTTGTGCAAAACCTGATATTACTGTATACATATTGCTTGGTCTCTACTGTACTTGATA